>NW_020884950.1:1421362-1428862 GCF_003945725.1 Corapipo altera
CCCCCGCGCCCCGCCCGCCACCAGCGCCTCCCGCGGCCAGGCCCGGGTGGGATGGGATGGGATGGGATGGGACGGGATCGGCCCGCCCGGCTGCGGGTCTGTCCGACCCCGCTCGGCTCGCCCGGTTCAGCCTCCCCCGGCCCCGCTCAGCCCTGCGCAGCCTGACCCAGCGAGTCCTGGCGCAGCGCTGCCAGGCGGCGCTCAGGATCACAGAAATCACAGAATCAATTAGGTTGGAGAAGACCTCTGAGATCACCGAGTCCAACCTTTGGCCGAACACCGCTATGTCAACTAGACCATGGCACTGAGTGACATGTCCAGTCTTTTCTTAAACACCTTCAGGGACAGTGAGTACACTACCTCCCTGGGCAGCCCATTCCAGTGTCTAATCACCCCTTCTGTGAAGAAATTCCCCCTGATGTCCAGCCTAAACCTCCTGGGTGCAGCTTAAGACTATGTCCTCTTGTCCTGTCACTGATTGCCTGGGATAAGAGGCTGATCCCCACCTGGCTACAACCTCCTTTGAGGTAGTTGTAGAGAATGATAAGGTCACCACTGAGCCTCCTTTTCTCCAGGCTAAACACCCTCAGCTGCCCCAGCTACTCCTCACAGGACTTATGCTCCATTCCCTTCACCAGCTTTGTTGCCCTTCTCTGGACAACTTGGCTCACCTCAGCCTGACTTCTCCAGCCCAGCTGGGTTCAGTTCAGTTTGACCCAGGGGAGCCTGGATTGGCACAGCTCCTTGTCATGGCTGGTGAGACCCGTAGGAAGAATTTCCATACCATGGCGCCATGTGTCCAGTGGGGGATCTGGCAGCCAGTTGGTGAAAGAAGAGCCCAGGGAGCCGGTGTTGGCCCCACGGCAGCGTGTCCTGAGGTGATGGGGCTCCTCAGCCCATACATCTGGTTTCTCACCACCCTTGTGTTCTTCCCACTGCACCTTCCCCTCGTGAGAGCTCAAATCGACATGCAGCCATGTTCAGCATTGCTATGGGGTCTGTGCTGGCATTCTGGTAGCATTGTGCAGCTTGTTTTGTAGGCCAGTTTAAATTTTTTTTTCTGCAGAGAACAGTGCCATAACTGTAAACACTCTCCCAACTCGTGTCTATAGCTACACCTTGACATCTGCCCTCAGGACTTGTTTGGTCCACAGAGGAAGGGGTAACAGGAGCTCACTATTGAAAAGAAAGTTTGGCCCATGAATCTGAGTAACCAGCAGTGAGTTTTGGTTTTGCTTTCTCCACCAGGTGCTCTGTGATCAGGCAATCCTGGGAGAAGAAATGTGTCTGTCCCACCTAAGCTCATCACCTTCACCTTCCAGCTTCCACAGGCCCCTCCCGTTGAAGCATCCCTTTCCCATTGCAGGTAGGGAGATGTGCCTTCTCTGCTCTCATTGCATAGGGATATTCTATCTCAATGTGGCTGCAATTCCTGAGGGAGCCACTTGCTCATTTGTCTTTCAAGTCTAGTCTGTGGGATTTAGTCTTCAAGAGACCTTCAAGTTTTGGTGTGGAAATTGTGTTTCTGCTCCGCTGAGTTTCAGTTTCTAAGTGCTGCTAATTTTCTTTTCAGCAGCAGAAATGGACACTTGGAGAAAAATCTGTGGACTGCTAGTAATGCGATGAAGGCAAGAGCTGATGAAAGCTTTGAGATCTTCCTTCTGGGCAGTCACCCCCAGGGAGAAGCAGCACATCCTTTGGAGGTGGTACCAGAATCCACTGCTTTGGGGGCATTGCAATGTTATGGTGATGCTCCTGCCACTGCCAGAGGTTTGGCCATAACACCAGACAATATATGAGAGTACAAGCCTTCTTTCCAACCCTTGGCAGCCCATGGCATGCTCTTTTGGGTGGAAATGCTGCCTGTCTCCCCACCCCCTTCCCACCCATTCATTCCTCTGCAAAGCATAGTTTGTCACCCCCTCGGCTGTGCTAATGCACCCCCCCGAGCTGAGGAGTGACACTGCTGGATCTGCTGAATGGTCCCAGCTAATAATACCCCCCAATACCTCTTTATTTTGGAAAGTTATTCAAGGATCCAACTTGCAGAATGGCATGATAAACATCTTGGCAAAGCTGAGTTGGCAGCAAAAGGAAGTGTCAGGGCAGGAGTAAATGGTTAGGGGCAAAGAAATGGCAGGAACGTCTTCAGCTGCTGTACAATAAAAGACCAGAAGTAATGATTTGACACATTTGTACCCATCCTATGTCTTTTTTTTCCAAAGGATGTTGTGATCGCACAAACCTCTAACATCCTTAAAACCTTTCATGCCAAAAATTTCCATGGTCAGCAGGAACATCAATGCATCTGAAGTGGGGAGTGTGGCATTTAGCAATTGGTTACTACAGAAGCAGAATAAGGGCAGAGTTATGGCCATGTGAAAAAAACCCAGGGCACAATCTTGTAATTAAAAGGCCATCATAATGCATGTACCACTGAGGAGGACTGGGTATTAATCACTGTCTGATTAATACTTGAGAGCTTGTCTGTGTGATCTGGATGTATTTTTATGTGCTCACGTTGTGTATGCACGTATTTGGCCCAGTGGTGAGAAGCAAATGTGTCTGAGGCTTGGAAGCTGAAGTTTCACTTGATCTGGCTTCTTGAGTCATTTCCTGTGGATTTGCAAGATCTCATATTTGATCTCTGCTTTCACTGTCCTACTAATTTAGAAGCTGCTGAGCGATGTATTCTCTGAATGATTTCTCTCCCTCTTGATATTACTTTCATGCCGATAGATACTCAATTTTGTTTCTCTGATATTCAGGTTACTGTGCCGCTTCTTGCGAGTGGCGTGTTCGAGATGACTGACTTTTCTGAATGAAAAGGCTCCCTCTCAGAGGTGTGATTTCTGTTTGTGCCTTGTGTTGTTTGTATACAGAGTTTCTGCTCAGACACAGAATAGTGCTTCCCTGTGATGTGTTCATTACAGTACCTAGAATTAATTAGCTATGGGTGGCAGAGCTTCAAGGCAGCAGCTCCTGCATACTAACGATTTGCATGCTGTGACTGTCCTGTGTTTTGTATTCAAAAGAAACATTTATTTTGCAAAGTAATGCTTTAGCTGTTGCAGAGAATCTGGCATATGGACCTCATTTCTGCTTGGATTGGAATGGACTTCCCTGAGTGCTGTTACACCTTTAGCTACCACTTATTTAGGGTGAGAAGCAACTGGAATTTGAAGGGGCAGACTTCAGGATGGCATTTACTGCAGGCTTGCAACGTAACCTCCTACCTTCACTTACTCTTGCTTATAAAACCTTTGAGCTGAAGTCTTCCACACTGTTGATTTAGGAACCTAAATATGAATGTTGGTACCCTGTTGACTGTGCTGAATTCAATGATTTTTCCACTGACTCACTCGGTGACTTTGAATGAGTGAGGAGTGGAAGTCAGCAGTCCTGAATCATGCCATCCTCCAGACAATTACCCCCCTCACCGATAATTCTTTCGAGCAGCAATCATATTTTAAAAGCAATGATTACATCTGTGTTTTCCCCCATTATAATTGCTCAGAATTTAAGAGCCACAGAAACAATCTGCAACATTTGCAGTCAGCTTGAAATCTTTCAGTTGACACTTTTTGGGAGGTCAGAGACTGGAAATACTAAGGGTTCTTTTCAGCAGGAGTGAGATTTCAGGATGCGGTTTGGAGAATTGGTTTGGAGAATTGTCGGGATCATTTCAGGCACCTGCCAGGGAAAGAAGAGGTGGAGAACTCCTTGCAGTCTTCCCAGGATGTCGTTTTGGAGGGTGGTAAGATCAGAGCAGGAAAGCAGAAAGGACCCTCACTGCCAGATGAGCTGGTTTGCTCAAGAACTGACTATCCCACTGTTTTCTAGTTTTTATTTCTTTGTAACCCTGTGCTTTATTAGGGCTGAAAGTGACAACAAATCTTAGGAGATCTCTTGTGCTGTTGCCTGTGTGATTTTTCAGGACACCAAGGGATCAACCTGGGCAACAGCAATGACTGTGCTGGTGTCTGGGAAGGCATTGACCAGTGCATGCAGTCAGCCATGAGTCACTTGTGTGGGACAAATCTGCTGTCATTAGTAGCTGATTTCACGAAACCATGCGCTCTCCTTCACCCTCTCCCAAAATACAAAGTTTATGGAAATGAGGAGACTGTGAGGAAAAGGGGTCTTTTCAAAACCCTTGCTTTCTAACTGGGCACTCTGTTGCCCTCGTAATATTCAGCAATATGTGATTTATAGCTCCCCTGACACGATGGTTTGGTGTTTCCTTTGTGTGCATAACTTCCTTTTGATATAAAGGGATGATAACAAACCTAAACTGTAATCTCACTAGTACATGACACATTGTCTTTGTGGTGCAGATGGCAGGAAAATGCTCTGATCTTGAGTTCAGCGCTTCAGCCTTCCCGCCCCCACCCCAAATTCCACCTTGGTAACAGGATGGGCATTAGCAAGTTTAGTGAGACAGCAGTGTTGGTGGGGGTGATTCCTTCAGATGCAGTGATGCAGGATGATGTTTTTGGGAGTCCCACTGGAGTTGAGTCCCTGGTATGGACTCAGCAAGAGATGCGTGCACAGCTGCTGCTTTAACTTCTTGCTTACCTTTTTGTGCTGAATGACTGGAAGGAAAAACTGCTACAAAACCTTCACTTACCACTGTCAGTCCCCCAGCAGTGCTTTCCTTCTGTGCATTCCCAACTCAGTGTGCCCTGGCCCATCAAATCAAAAAAATAATGTGCACAAACTCTGCAACTGTCACGGCAACCTCAGGATTAGTCCTAAAGCCGGGCTACTTTTGGCATGAGGGAAGGGCTGCTCTTCTCTTGAGATGCCTTTCCACCCTTGAGAGGTTTCTGCATTTTTGATACAGCTGCTTCCAGAGCCTCATGGGAGCTGAACAAACAGATGTCAAATAATCTGTTCTTACTTCAGGGAGCACAAAAGTGGATGGGTCTGGGATAAACACTGGAGCTGTGCACACCTTTTCCTCCCCTCCTCGGGGATTATTTGAATTAGTCTTGAACCCTTAAGTGTATTTCAAAAAGTATAATTCACTTGGGTGTTCCTCCCTGTCTTGCACAGCTATTGTGAGACCATCCCTTCTGAACACTCATGTCCCCTTTATTGCAAAACTCTTTGATTGGCCTCAGCAGGTGACACAACGAACAGTCGACTACTTACTTTAGCAAAACCAGTTTTCATGGCTTGACCTCCTTTTCTCACCCAGTGTCTTGCTGTGAGTAGAGGGTCCTATTCAGTGTCTGAGCAGTTGTAATTGCAGGATTACCCAGTCCAGGCCCAGACGTGGGAGAAACCCCCCCACAGGCATTGATCAGGAAAGGCTTCTGGAGTTAAATTAAGCTTTTGAAATATGGAAATGAGGACATGGCTTAGTCAGGCGTTCAGTGGCATATGATACACAGGGGAAATGAGTTATATGCACCCTATTTGTGTTCCTCTGAACCCAGCCCTCAGCTTCAGGGCTGCTCGGTGACATGACCCATGCAGAACTTTAAAGATGCTTGACAATGTTTGATTTCAAAGGGTGCCAGTCCACCCTCTTCTCCAGGCAGATATTTTTCCTTGTGTCAACATCCTCATAACAACTCCAGCTAGGCAAATATAGCACATGGCTTATGAGTGTCCTGGAAGGACTCAGAGGTGGAGAGTTAGAGCTAAAGAAGGTTCATGGTTAACCCCATGCACCACTGAATAGCTTTTCCAGGGATAAATCACAGCACATGATGGAGAAGCTGGGAGGAGAGTTTAATGGTCCTGCAGAGAGCACCACCTTAGACAGCCATCCCTCAAGATATTCCCAAGGACTCTCATGGAAAGTAATCCTACGCTTCTTTTATGTCCTTGTAATCACACACATATTATGCTTCCCTGCCCAGTTCTAAGGAAAGGTAATTAGTCACTCCACACAAACCTTTTGGGACTATGCATGTACTCCAGTATGGAATACAGCTCCGTCTAGAAGGGAATAAAAATGCACAGCTCTGCTCTGTGTGTGGTTATTAGCAGAGGCTGCCATTCGCAGGAACTGGGTGCAAGGCCTTCCACGTGCTCCCTGCCAGCTGCATCTCCAGCAGCATTGGCTGCCAGGCTTAACAAAGCCCAGAAATGGAAGCCGAGGTTATGAGAGCTTCACACCTGCAACGCCAGAAACACAGGCTTGACTCCTGCTCACAAAACTCCCTTGTTTTAGATAGCAGACTCTCCAGTTTCTTAGAGGGGGAAAAAAAAAAAAAGAAAGGCTGGTTATTGCTGGGTGTGTGTTCTGACCTTAAAAGCTGAAAGTAAAAACTCTCCCAGATATGGGGTGTGCTGAAGTGGCAGCTGAAGGGCTTTTTTTGTTCGTTCTACAGTTAATACCATCGTGCTAAAATTGCACAGGGAGGAGTGGGGGTTAATTTAAGATTTAGTGTGACCAAAAAGAATTATGTAGAAAACAACAAATGGACGACATTCTGAAAAATAAACTTGATTTCCATAGTCAGGAGTACTTGACTTAAGTTGCAGGGAATGTGACGGAAGCCTCCTGGATCCATGGCAGGTAAACATTTGCTTTTGATTCTGTTTTTCTCTTCAAGTGTAGAAACCCCAGCATTTACACTTAAATGGATGTGCTGTAAGCTATGTTTAGGAAGAGAATTTCATCCCCTCCTGCACGTACTTTTAACACATGATAATTATTTGACTGCAGCTTTACAAAGTATGGCTGGAGGGATGGTTTGTAAGGGAGGAGTTACATGGCACTGATAACTGCCTGACTCAGCCCCACTGAAGGCAGTGGCAGCAGGATCAGGCCATCTAGAAGAGATATTTTACTTTAAATGTCAATTATGTACCTTCAGTGGCTTATGGTAAATTCCTGCCTCCTGATTTCACACGTTGGAGAACACACCTGTATGCTGGAGTGATGAATGTCTTCAGGGTCACGTGTTCAATGTGGACAGGAATCTCTGCATTTTATCACCTTTTTTAAAAAACAAAAAAAACAAACCAGGGAGCCAGAGAGCTTATGAAGATGATGTTTTGGTGACTGATGCCATTGGTTTTGTCTTCATCAAACATATCACAGAGTCTGTGGCCTTCCTTTATTTTTTGCTTTCTGCTTCTTCTCTCCTACCTGATCTGTTCCTTCTGTACAACAGGAGTTATAGTCCAAAATTCATCAAGGGGGGGAAAAATTGCCCTAACCGCATGTCCAGATGCATTACCTTGCATATAAGTGGTTCTGCTTGTGCTGAAGCCATTGCCACACTACCAGTATTTAATTTATTATTGCACAAAATGCTCTGGATAGCTGTGACATTAAAAAGCTTTTCATAAATTGGTTCCTGCTCAGCTCTTAAGAGATTTGGGTCTTTTCTTTGATGTTTCTCAGTCTAAGAAAGTGAAAGCTCTCCTACAAGACTTGATCAAAGTCCTGTGAGATGGCAGTCTGAGTTTTGGCCCTTCCTCTCTTGGAGGAAAGCAAACCAGGACAAGTCTTTGTCTTCTTGAAAGAAACATGGA
>NW_020884950.1:1433862-1836037 GCF_003945725.1 Corapipo altera
GTGGAAATGAGAAAAACCCCAGTGTGTTATTTTGGGTCAACCCGAATCACATTTTGAATGTAATGTTTTGTTTTGAGGTTAGTTGCCCCTCTTGTTTCTCACACTTTCATTTATTTCAGGTCTCTTTTGAGTGGAAAATGCTACTTCAAAATAGCAAATCAAAGGGTTGTGTTTAAGAGGCAGCGAAATAAAATGCTGTGGCATTTTCAAAACAAACCATTTATTTCAAGAAATGTAGATATGTATGTCTTTCCCCCATAAATTTTGGATACAGTTGTAAATGTTTGCCATGTTTCATTAATCTTGGAAGTTCCAAAATTGCATGGTTTGGGTTTGTCTTTTTTTTTTTTTCCAAGATATTTTAGTTTTGGTTTGGTTTTGGTTGGGGGTTTTTTTGTGTCATTCAATTCCTGCTGAAGCAATTGGCCTTGCAGAAACAACAAAAGGGAGGTGTGTGACCTGAGGAATGGGGGGTCACAAGATTTCAGGGCACAGGACAAGGCTCACAAGAGCACTTGGTTCAGAGGCCAGTCTATAGCTGAAGGCAAAAGCATTACCAGTGCCCTCTTATTTCCCAGCAAAGCTACCAAAGTAGCAGCAGTGAGGAAAGAACAGAGGTCACAGGGGATGGATGTGTGTGGCTTCATGTTGCTCGGTTTTAAATGGCTGTGCCACTGGAGCGTTGGTTTTCTAACACCCAGATCACCAGCACAAACCTTTCACCCCAGGCTTTCTCAGTTTGCTGGCAGGTCCTAGAGAGGTAGATGTGTAGGGTTGTGCAAGAGATGTTGGGGTCTAGTTTTATCACTATGCACCCCATGCCCTGTGGGGATCTGCAGGGCTCTCTCCTTCAGCTGGTTTGCCCTGTTAGGTCTACGGATGTGTAGGTGCACTTGGAGCTACTCCTCTGCTCCAGCTGTGGGCCTGCTTGCTTGCCAGCAGGCAGGCCAGGGATGTATGGAGGAGCAAAATGCCTTGTGCTCACTCCAGATAAGAGAGTTGATGCTGATAGGCATAAGGGAAACATCCCAAGCAACTGACTGAAGCAGGAATGTGGTTTGCAGCTCAAGTGTTTGCCCGACTTGTTGGCACTCTCGGGCAGGGGCAGACGGGAGCTGGTCCAGAGGGACTGTTCTGCACGATGATGTCCAGTCCTAGAACTTTTCTTTCCAGTCATAACATCTACTGCGAAGGCAGTAGCCCTTTAAAACCAGATATATGGTAACTGGTAACTTAGGTGAGAGGCCTTCCCTTCCCAACCAACAAATAATGCTGTGTGCTTTGACTAGCAGGGGACAGACATTCGAAATTCAAGCTGTTTTAAGTGAGCAAATTCTTTTCCGATTTTCCCAGAGCTGGCCAGCTGTGGCCTTCTGTGGTTGCTCCATCATGAGATGTTTTGTAATGAAGTGGTGGGGTCTCAGCAGGCCTTATTCTGTTGCTGGAACAATGGAGCATGGACTTTCTTTATATCCTGAAGGGCATCAAATAATAAGAACAAGAAAAGTTGTCCAGCTGTGCTTCATCTGGACTAGTTTTCTCTTTTAATTTTTTTCAGTCAGCCTTAGTAGACAGTATGGCTGCTTAACTCACTTGTCTTCTGAGGAGGATACTTGAAATGTAAATAGAAAACTGGTTTTAAGAAGTGAAGTGTGTCTAGCATGAAGAAGTAAGAATTAGTCCTGCTGGAATAACCTTCCTTTTGTTGGGATTATTTTAGGGAGGGATTTGTTCTGCTACTTGGGCAGCTCCGTGCTCAAGATGGCTGTTGTTTTTAACATCTAGAAATTCATTCCTAACCTTACTCACCTCAGGTGATTTGCACTTGAAAAGATCACATAGCCTGGTAAATTTGGGAAGGATAAATAAAGGAAGAGCAACACCAAACTGCCTTCTGGCTAGTAAGGGCTGTGGTTACTCAGGTTTCTTGGCAGTGCTGGGCTATTCACTACTTCAGTTTAACCCCCTGCAAAGTCCATGTAGAGGTGGAGAATTGCAGGCAAATCCCGCTGGCTGGTCCTGCACCTCAGAGCAGTGCCCAGAGGTGGCTGTCACGGCTCAAGGTGTCACAGAGAAGGAACCCAAAGCATCTGTCAGGCCCCCCTGGCCTGTGGGAGATGTGCCTGTGAAGGTGCAGGCAGATGATTGCTACTCGCAGCCTGTCTCCAGTTGTGTGTCACAGCAAGGTGAAAATGAACCCAGTAAGTGGCTTAAAGAGCAGATTTTGAAGGGAGCAGGTCAAGAGACCTGTGGGGCCTGGCAGTGGGAGCAACTCGACCAGCACAGCTGCAGCTGGAGGAGAATGGGCAGCTCCACCTGTATTTTCCTGCTTGGAAAAGACTGGCTGGCAGGTAAAGCCCACTGCAGCAGGGGCCTGGGAAAAAGGTGGCTGCAGATGATTCACCTGCATCTATTGAAGCAAATCAAGTGGGCTTCATGGAGAACAACTTATCTGCTAAGCCCATCATATTTGCTGTCGTATTTTTTGTTGTTTTTCTTGTTGAAACCACTACAGAGAGCAGCACTTTTCCAAGAGCCTCACTCCAGCAATGAAACTTCCCTGTGGCTTCCCGCCGGCTTGGGGAGGATTCGTGACTGGGGATGCTTTACCTCTTCCGTGCCAACTCGACTGGAGCCATGTCTCAGGATAGTTCTTTGATATCCTGTACAAAGGCTTGTTCCTCATTTGTAATGAAATAATATGTTTCTGCGAAGTTTAATCTGATTAAAATACAGAGAATTGGGATGGGGGACTGGGTACGTGCATAGTGGTATTTATGTATCCATTTCTTTTGTTAATAGATAGGCCTGCCAGTCCCACAGAAACTTAAACATGCACTTAATGTTCCCAGTGGCTAATCCCATGAAAGTTTACTCCCAGAATATAGTCAAGCACACATGCACATCTGTATAAGGCATGGACTGCACGGCCCTAATACTGATATGCTGACTTAGGGCTGTTGGTTGTGAATGTTCTCATGTCTGGAGCGTATCCTCAGACTCAGGGGTGCCTAAATCCTCACTGTCTGGATCTGCAAGATGTTAATAGGAGTTGGAAAATGGAGGGCTGGAATGGAGAGGCAAGAAGTTACATTTAACGACGTGAAATAATGGTAGAAGCCAGGCACAGAATTATGAAGTAGTGGCTTTGCCTAGCAGTTATTTACTTCAGTCTTCCTTCTGCCTCTGTGAAATGCTGACTCCTGCACCCTCCATCTAGTAATGGCACAGTTGCCACCACTTTTTCCAAAGGGACATTTTTGTTTAATATTTCAAAAGCAGGCCTGGAACATCCACAGGTATCAGTGTCAGGCAGAGGGACAGAAAGCTCAGAGATAATACAGTACATGCACATAGTAAGGCATACACCTTATCCCTCAGCAAAACTGGTGAATTACTATCAGTGCCACAACACTGTTCTCAATTACTGCAACAACCTTAGGACTTTGATACAAGATCACTAGAATTTTGGTCTGCAATCTGATAAAAAGCAGCAAAGAGATTAAAAGCAAAACAAATAATTAATGAAAATGGGGGAAACACACCTCCAACAAATGAAAAATTACAGACTAGAATTTGAATTAGATGACATCTTTTATGCTAAAAACTCTCAATATATATTCCAGTATTGTTTTGAAGGCAGATCTGTTGCCCATGTGAGACTGGAGTGACACACCAGTGTGTAGGTACTGCTGTGCAATTATGGGATCTCTAGAGCACTCATGATTTTGAGTCCTTTCTTCTTACTAGGACCCATAGGCTTGGATACTTGGGGACATGTGCTGGGTTTGGTTTTCAGTGTAACCTGAAGCAAAAGTCAGCTTGAGGCTGCCAGATTGTGCCTGGTTTCAGATCAAACCCCTGTGAAAGTAGTGAATTGAGTAGGGTTTCCACTCAAAACCATAAATCGGTCTTGGTTTGCTTGAAACTTTGCCCAGATTTTTTTCTTTTTCTTTTTTTTTTTTTTTTTCCAAACTTGGCCTGTGTTCTAGCTTTGTAACAAAACCTAAAACAAACATCTCTGGGTTTCGGGTTTAGTTGTGAAAGTTTAACACAGAAACCATTTTCCTCCAGGATGAAGGGGGAATGCTGACCTGCGCGCTAAGGCTGAGCTTAGTTTTTTATTCTTTTGAGAATGATGGTGACAGTTTTTAATTTCTACCTTGAAAGCAGCTGGAGAAGAGGCTTTGGCTTAACATCTGATCTGAAGGACAGAGGAGGGTAACCATCCCACCCCAGCCTGGTTTTCCCATTCGCTGTTAGCAACGGGGAGTGCAGAGAAGTTCCGCTGTCTTACTGTGATGCCACTTAACTCAGACCAGAGCAGTTCTGAATCAAGGTCAGCTTTTGATAGCATGGAGGCCAAAGATAGCAGGAGGACAGATTTTTGCCTGGCACATGGTAAGATCAGCAACTGGGAACCATGCCACCACAAGAGAAGGAGCTGTCAGAAATTGCAGCTTCCAGCTCACACTGAATTCCCATCTCACCGGGAGTGAGGCTTGTTGTGTAAGAAAGCAAGATACCATCTATTAATTGCTGGCAGCATTTTGTCTTTCTGTGAGACAGAAGCTTCCGACTCCTCTTTGTGTTTCTCCCAGCAAGCTGGGCCTCACATTTTGTAAAGAAAGTCCAAGCTGGCATGCTCCTCTTGCTCTGGTCTGCATGGCAGGGAATCCAGGACTCCAGCATTTTCCCATTAGCCTGGTGCTCCCTGTGCCACACTGTGTGGTGTGAAACAGAGATTTTTTATTTCTAATTTTTTTTAGTCAAGATTACTAATGTGCACAAGGTCAAAGACTACAGGAGTCACCATTTGCCATGCTAAAAAAGTTTGCTGCTCTCTCTGATGAGCACAGATACACTGTGTGGTCCTCACAGCTTTTGACCCAGAGGCGCGAATGCCAGCGCCGGAGTTCTCTCTTGCTGTGCCTGGCTATAATCACAGGAAGCTCATTCATTACGCAGGTCCTGAAGATGTGGAAGTCTTGCTAATCATTTTAGATGGGAGGGGTAAATTAATCATTTCCTTTTACACTTGTTGATAGAGCAATTAATTCTGTCATGAGAAAATTTGGAAGTGGGGGGAAGTTTCAGTAAACTGTGAGTAAAAGCTGAGATTTCAATCAGATGTCGTGGTCCAGCTTTGCTGCTGCTTTTCTCTTTAATCTTACTTCCCCTGTCTTCTCTCAGCAGGGCCTTTTCCAGGGCTAAGCCACACTTCCCAGAGCTGTCCTTCTGAGATAACTGGGATGGATGGTAGGTAAGGTTTCAGCCAGGGAATGGACAGGGAACCTAGGGAAACATATCTGCTATCCTCATTCAAGGGACTAGATAAGATCCTGGGAGAAAAGAGCCTAAAGCAGTACAGCTACTGTTATCTCCAGACACTAGCAGCTAAAGCAGATTAGGGACCTTCCATGCTTTCCATGGAAAGTAGGAAAGGAGTGTCCCAAGCAGCTGGGACAAATCCTTTCTGCCTCTGCCTGTCCTGTTGGGCACTGCTGAACTGGCTGCTACAAAAGGATCCAAAATAGCACTCCTTTGGCTGCTGCCCTGGGCTACCTTCATGGAATGGGGGAAATAGTGTGCACCTCCAGCACTCTGTGTCCTTCTCCTGGCAGGGCAGTGCCTGACTCTTGTAGGGATATTTTAGCCACTCCAGAGGCAGCTGCTGAAATATTGTTGAGCGTAGCATTGGAAAATGAGAACTGAAGCTGGTTTTTTTTGGTTTGGTTTGTTATGGTATGGTTTTTTTGCTACATCAGGCTTCGAACTGTTAGTTCTAACAATAACATTCCAAATTATAGTCCAATAATACCACCAAGTGTTTTAGGGATATTGATGTCGTGGTGGTTTTAGATGCTGTCTAGGTCCTACAAATTTTGGTGGGGTTTGTACATAAAGGAGCTTCACAATAATCCATAATGCTGAGGTCTGAAACCAGGGATCATTAACAAAATGTATGTGTCAAATCCATTTAAACATCCTACATCACCTGGATACAGTTGTTGTCACAGAAAATGAATGGTACCTTTGCATGGCTCTTGTATTTGAAGAACTTGCCACTTATTTTGCCTGATTTCTTATCTGTCTGTTGCAATCTCCTTGTGCTAAGTACAGACCTCTCTAAAGCTCCTTGCAGGGGCTATTTAGTAGGGTGGGACTGCATGTTATTTAAATTAGGAGGGGGGAGGAAAAAAGCAATTAGTGTTTCCTTCGATCACAGAATCACCTTTCAGTTGCACTAGTGGGAGATAAGGTTTGTTAGTTAATTGGAAGGGCTGAAGCCCCAAGGCACCAGATGCCATCACTTTTAGAGGCTACAAAAGAAGACAGAACTGTGTGCTGCGGGAGTTTTTAGTCTGCCAGGCTTGCATGAGTGTGACTGCACTTTCCATTTACAAAACAGAGCTATTTTTATTTTTATTAAGTTAGTACAGGTGTGAAATGGTCTCTTTTAGACCTTTTCTCCTCAAAGCAGCAGCGTTGCTTTATCTGTGTTGAGGCAGTGAAAATGTTACATTCTACCAACCCAGCTGTGCACCACACTAGTTTATGGAGCTGACAAAGGGGTTTTAAGTTAATCCAGCTGATTTGGGAATGCTCTGATATGGAGCTGACCTCTAGCTTTTTGTTGATGACAGGCAGCAGCGAGTAGCACCATCAAAGGAACTTGGTACTTAGGTGTCTGTAAGCTGATGTAAGTGCTCCTTCTCACTCAGGTTGTACTGGTATGATGCCTTGGGTATTTATAGTTAAAGCTGTCATTGGGCAAAACATCACCCTGGGCTTGCAGAGGCCTTGCCAAATCAGGTAGTACCAGCTGGACCGAGCTTGAAGTGAAATGATGAAATGTTGGCTACACGCAGATGCCTGTGGGTTGGGTGTTGGTAGCCCTGCTGCTTGCCAGGACCTACTGCTGGAAGGCAGTAGCCACAGCTGCTCCTTTGACAGTCAATGGCCCAAACCTGTATTGATTGTGCCAAACTTTTTGGCTTCTGCTCTTGCTCTGGTTCCTCAGGTCTTGAATGCAGCTTCTGCTCTTCAGCTCCTGCTCTCTTCCTGGGAAGCTCATGTCATAAAGACCCTACTCTGGCAATACAATGCTTTTACCTTTGCAATTCTGGCCCTGAAGTGATTCTTTGCTGCCGTGATAGTATGTATGCAACGTTGTTACCGACAAAATGATGTAATTCAGTCTTCCCTACCTCCTCATAGCACTGCCACTCAAATTGCTGTGTTGGTAAAACAAATGGCAAAGTTTCAGAAGAGAGCTTGAGCTGATCTAACGGCAGATTACTGCTAGGAGAGGGGAGCATATCCCCTGTTTCTCTGTCCACCCCCTTTCCGCCCAAAACTGTGATTAGCCTGCTTCCCCCTTTATGCCAGTCTTCAGCCAGTTTGGGATCTTTCAGTTGAAAGCACTGAATCAGGGGCTTGATAAAAATGAAACCTAAAGTGAAAAAGTAAAAAACCTATATCCACACATACAAAAAAAAAAAAAAAAAAAAAAGGAGATTTTTTGGCACTGGTCAGCAGAGGGTAGAGTCCAGCATATGGGATGGGACAGAACGCTGAGTGAAAATGAGACGTGCAGTGAGAATGGAAGTGGGACAAGGAAAAAAAAGAAAACAGGGAGGAGGAAGAGGAGAGAGCAATGAGCTGTTATTTAAGCCCATCCACTGGATTGAACTTCACTTTCTTTGTGTAGCCCAAGTCTCAGGGTGAGAGACCTGTCCTCTGCCTTGCATCTTTGGCAGAAACCTTTTCCATATTTTTGCAAATGGGTCCGGCAGCAGCAGCAGCAACAGCCACAGCACCCATGGGCCTACAGGAACATGGGATAGATATGATGAATCAGGACTCCCTGCTCTGGGCACTGGGATGAGGCTATTGGCCTCAGTTTACTGAGCACTGCTGCTGGACACATTAATATCCAACAACCTGGAAAGAAGCAGGGAGTTAAGCTCTGAGGCAGGGAGGAAATGAGCTGAAATGAATGTAAGAAGCACTGTTTTCAGGCTGCAAGACATGTAATGACTAACCTGAACAAAAGCTCTCTATCCCAGCAAGGTGTTAATTATATGCCTTGTCTTTCTGGATATGTGTGAACAGGGTCTCTTTGCCCACTGGGAACAATAGGTGTAATTATTATTTAGTTGGAAACAGAGGAAGCCCAGCTGCCTTTAATACACAGGATCAAATGAAGGCCAATAAAGTGTATGCACACGTGGCCTGCACTCTGTGGCTTAGTGTAACCTACAGAGTTTGCCAGTGTAATTCTAGGGTGTGGAAAGAAATCAACTCCCCCACTGCTGGCAAGGTGCTGGTGTAGACAGAGCTGTGCTGACAGATGAGTGTTTCTGACAGTTTAGCATGTCTGGGTACGTCGGTGGCGTTGCCGGAGGCTGAAATTCCCTTTGGTGGCACAGGCCGTGTCTCTGCGAGGGGACTCAGCCCACGCCCCTCCACGGCAGTAGTACAGGCAAGGACAGTTTCACTTCTTGTTGTTACTGCGAGATACCTCCTAGCCTATGTTTTTCATGTGTCAGTTTGCTGATGTTCCAGACATATTACGGGGTACAAGCACATGTTTGTAACAGTAGAGCTCTGTGTTTCAGGCTCTGGCTAAGGAGAGCCACAGTGGAATGAAGTCTCTGAGGGTGAAGCAGGAAAGTATTTATGCCAGAAAGTGATGCAGAACTGCTCAGGTCTCCTGGAGGGGGGCAGGGGGCTGCATCATGAGGATTTTGTAGAGATAGAGGACAACCCACTAGAGCCTAGGTATGTGACACCCTCTCTCCTATCATTCCACAGCTAAATTAGAAGATATGTCTCAAAAGTCACCATGAGACTGCCCAGGTAGGGCCTGATACTTCTCTGTCTCAAGTTCTCCCAGTATAGGACATCTCCTCTGCAGAACAATCCTGTGCACAAAGCTGCCCAGCTCTGCTCCCTGACACAAACCCTGGATGCTGCTGACCACCTTGTCAGCACGCTCTTGTTATAATGTGTTCGTCCAGCTTGCTCATTTGTTCCTTCACTTTGGGAACCAGAGGATTTTCCCCCTCCTGGTTGAGCACACAAAGTGTGGACCATTATGTCAACATCCATGCTGGCTCTGATTTCAAGAGCTGACTGTCATCAAGCATCAGTGCCACCAGGGAGCATTCTGCTAGGTATGGTCCAGACAACTCCTTGGACTGATCTTGCTAATGACTTATGTGCAGCTGTAGAAGAACATGGAAACCTTCTCTGCCAGAATGCTAGAGGAGTTTCTAGGTTTAACCCTCCATGGAGTATCCTAGGATTTTGAATGTGAATAAAAAGGCGTCTTCTGGTAAATGAGATTAATTTTAGCAGGAGGGAAAATGTAAGAAAGTTAGCATTAAATTTATTCACAAGTACGGTAAATGTTGGTTGGAAAAAAGCATAGAGACCACCTTATGGATAACTTAAACAACCACAGCTAACCAAGATCTAAGAGTGCAAACGTAGAGCACAGATCTTTCTGCTACCTCCTCAAAGCATAAGGACCTGGCAAAAAGGTGCTTTAATGAAAGTTTCTTTCCTTCTGCTAAGTGCATGCTTTTCCTGAAGAGGTGCCATGCATAAAGAAGAAATCATGCTAAAGGCATAATTTTGTTTTCCAAGTCAATGTTTCATTTGCCTCCTCTTAGAATATACTTTTCTTTGCTTATGATCTTGGCATGGCTGTACATATTTTCTATTCTCTTCAGGGGTGGTTTGCTTTGTTGTCATAGCAATGCCTTCTAACTCCTGCACTCACCAGTTTCTTTTCAGGCTCCTGCAGGCTGCAACCAGTCCCTCATTGTGATGATCACATCTCCGAATAGCTTTAACGCCTCTTTTTTTATCTCCTAACTATAGGCACATTCAGTAGCATAATTCCAAAGAATTCTGGCCCAAACAGGTTTACAGCTTGAAGTTTAAAAAAAAAAAAAGAAAAGAAAAAAAGGCAATAACATTGTTTGTAGCTGTTTGTAGCTGATGATCTAATATTTCAACATTTTTATTTATTCATCTTAGTTTTTCTTGGATATAAGCTATAATTGCCTTGGTGGTCTGGCTATTGGGGATGAGATGCACCAGGCTCATCACCTGGAGAGGTCCCAGTTGACTGGAAGCTGGCTAATGTTTTCAAAAAGTGCAAGAAGGATGACCCTGGAAACTACAGGCCTGTCAGTCTCACTTCAGTGCCTGGTAAGGTTATGGAGAAGATTATTCTGGGAGGTATTGAAAAACACCTGAAAGAAAGACAACACAGTCATTGGTCACAGCCAGAACAGCTTCATGAGAGGAAAGTCCTGCTTGTCGAACCTGATTTCCTTTTATGACAAGGTAACCCATCTAGGTGATCAGGGGAAACCAATAATCTTTCTGTATTCCAGTAAGGCTTTTGATATTGTCTCTCACAGGATCATTCTGAACAAAATGTCCAACACAACTGGACAAACTCATTGTGTGGTGGGCGAGCAACTGGCTCATGGTTTGGACACAAAGGGTAATAGTGAATGGGGTAACATCAGACTGGTGACCTGTCAGTAGTGGGGTTTCACAGGGCTCGATCTTGGGGCCTGTACTCTTCAACATCATAAATGACTTGGATGTAGGACTCAAAGGGATACTAAGTGTGCAGATGATAAAAAATTGGGCTGAGCTATTGACTATCTTGAAGACCTGAAGTTTTGTCCAGGGAGGTTTAGGTTAGATATTAGAAGAAAGTTCTTCAGAGAGTGGCACTGGAACAGGCTCCCCAGAGAAGTGGTCACTGTACTGGGCCTGACAGAGTTCAAGAAGCATTTGAAAATTCTCTCAGGCACATGGTGTGATTTTTGGGGCTGACCTGTCCAGGGCAAGGAGTAGGACTTTGATGATCCTTATCAGTCCCTTCCAATTCAGGATATTCTGTGATTCTCTGATCAATGTGGCTTTAGGACTGTTTTTCTCTAGGTTGTGATCACAATGGGAATGTGAGGCTGGGACCAGGCCAGCTCAAACAAAATTGTCCCCTTTTTCTGTGCAGCTCAACACCTTTCCTTTCACAGAGCTCCATTTTGGAACACTCTACCTCCTCTTGTGTCCAACTCCACTTTGAGTGGCTGGTGGGGCAGAGCTCTGCATCTGTTCACTGTTAAGCCAAGCGAGAAAGAGTTAAAGGTATAGGAGTGAGGGAGGCTAGATGAATTCCTTAGACTCCATCCCCTCATCCAGAACACTCTTTTACTATGAATCAGATTATCTCAGCCTTGGGATATTGCTGGACATGGGCAAAGTGGGATGGGGTAAGAATTCAACCTTTGTGCCCAGCTTCTCTGTCCTTGAACAAGTTGGTCCCTCCATCCTGCACATCAGCACATCCAGGGCAAAAGAGAAAACACTTTCTGCCTCAGATGGGAGGGCAAAATCTTTCCAAGCACATCTAGGCTTAAGTGTCCCCATAGAAGAGATGATGACAGATTCTATGTAGGGAGAGCACAGACTTTCCTTGTCACTTCTGCTGTTTATGAGAGATTACAGCAGGGAGAACTGTGGGTTTGAGGGTACTCAGCTAAGGCAGTGATGCTACTTTGAGCAATGTACCTAGATTTAAGTGTGTACTACACCTCCACAGCGTGTTCTGCAGCTGCTGGTTTTAATGTGTATAGGAAATGCTTTCAACAGGATGGAATGATCTCACCATCTTCCACTGCACAGCTCTCCCTCATTTTCTTGATGCAAGCTGTGTATCTACAAGGATACATGAGGCTTCCAAAGTAGTGAGCCAAAGGAGCCATAGCCTACATGCTCACCCCCAAATATTCCCTTGAGACAGATTATTACAGGCTTGCATTCCACCCTTACCACACAAAATACAAATCACAAAACAGAGATGGTTCCTGCTCCAAAGAGCTTTGTTCATCACACAGTGGCTGTATGAGGTTGCTGGCTTATATTTTGTTGCTGTTGGAATTAGTTTTGATATGAATCAATACCGGCTTTTTTGTGCAGTAGGTGCAGACGCTATACAATTGAAACCAATTTTAAAGGAACTTTCTCTTAAATCAAACTCCTCTTGGGTTTCAGTTCCAAAGAGACTATCAGGCAGGTTTTTTGCTGTCTTGTAAACATTACATTCAGTTTGGATTGTTGTTGTTGTTGTTTTTTAAACCAAAGACGCTAGATTTTTTTTTTTCCTTTTTCCCCAAAGTAGGAATATTTAACTTAGAATCCTCCAACAGCTTTGGAATGCAGCCTCCACACAGACTTTAATAGCAAAACCCACTTCTTCTGACTCAGGGACCATTTGATGAAATGTCTAGAGAAGCAAAAAGCACCAACAAAAAAAGCTTTACACAGATGCTTCCCTGTGACTAACAGAACGTCCACCCAAAGTGGGGAGAGTATAAGTACGTTTGTCATATGTGGGTGTATTTTTCCCATACATTCATTTTTAAAGCTATGCAGTAGAGCACTATAAAATTATAGTTTTACAAATAAGCATTATTTGACCGTCACTGGGCTGAGCTGATGACTCACTCTGTGACCTCCATGCAAGTCATTTGATTTTCTTGTTTCTCAGTAAAACTATCTGGGAGACAGGCTGGGGAAAAAAAATTAAAAAACAGACAAACCCAGAAGGCATTCCTGACAATGTGTTCCCTACCTAAGCTTTGTGTGTTGACTGGAAACACAGCATTTGAAATAAGAGCTTTACAGCTGTTGGCTTGGTGTCTGGGCCCAGCCCTGTAGGAATTGTGGGTGGCCAATGTCTCTGAAAAGCATGCTCTAAATATGGCTTGTGGTGTCTGACCTATTCTAAAAACATTAGCAGTAGAAGACTTGGAGGCAGCTGCCAATATCATTATAGTGTCCCACCAATCTCATTATAAGTGTCCCATTGTCATTGTGGTGTGAGTCTTTTCAGTCTCCAGAAGCACTGGGAAACATCATCCTTACAATACAGAGCTTACAGGCAAGTGTGTCTCTTGACATGGTTTACCTCCTGATACTAAGGTTCTCTTTGACCTGAAAGCAACCTGCACAGAAACATCTTTTATAAACACTTTTTTAAAATTTAAAATAGTCCCATTATGTCTAGAAAGCAGCACATCTGTATAGTGTTTCCAGGGCCCGAACTATTAATTCATCCAACCCATGCAGTACTTACCAGCATTTTGAACGGTTTCTTGATATTCGAAAGTTGTGGGGCAAATCTCAAAGAATTAAAGACCCAGTGTTTGCTGGCCAAATCTGGGTGCCTTTTCTGGATTTTCTTTAAAGCACATCTATGTCAGGTTTTTGAAGTCTTCTTTGCAGAGGATAGCAAGAAGGAGAAAATAACTTCCTTTAATGACTTTGGGGACCATATGTAATCTCCTGGCTCTAGGAGCTGGAGCTTAAAGGGTGAGGCTTGGAAAGGCCTGTCGGTTTTGCCTCTGTCCTGTTTTACATATGTTTCTAGTTTATTTTCCTGTTGCCATTCATTGCTTTTTTGTTTTGCTTTCATTATGCTTTTCCCTCAGTTTCCACCTAAGGGGCCTTGATCTATTTTGAGGAGGACACAGCAGTTATCTTAAAAAGAAATCTAATTAACTTTATTTTGACTCCTTCTTTCTGGTTGCCAGTTATGTGAACCCCTCCTTCCAGCCTGCTGTCTAGTGTAATTGCTGCCTAGGAACAACTATGTTAAGCTTTCCATACATCCAGAGAGACTTATGAGGTGTCAACTCTGAAGCATCTATACCATACCTTGAAGGCACAAGCCTTGCTTCAGAGCTGAGTCATGACTGACAAACCAAATCTACTGGATTTAAGTGCCACAGTCAAGGAAATAATTGCCCTTCTTAGTTTGGATTGCCTGTCCATCAGGTGCTGGCATTTCTGCAGTAGGGTTGGAGAGTTGGCCTTGCTTCTCTCTGTCTTTAGGCCCAGTTCAAGCTCTGTCATTTAGATTATGTGCCTGATGAGGATAGGACAATGGTATCAGGTGAGCAAAGCCAGCGTTTCCCTATGCTAGCAGGATTATCTTGCTGGCTCCTGATGCTGTAGCTGTCCTTATCCTTGCCCATTGTGGTCAGCTGCCTGGGACAAGACAGGGATCTGGGATCTGGGATGGGTGAGACCTGCAAAAGGATCTGTGTGATGGACAAGCTTGCCAAGCAATGGAGCCATAGTGAAATCAGCCCTGTGAGGGTGACTCTGAGGATGTAAGCTGCTGAAGCTGAGTCACAGTCCCAGGCATTTCAAAGAATGTGGGGCTGGAATGAAATATAGCAACAATTAACGAAAGCAATATCTACTGGATAAGAGCTTCCTCCATTTCATTTTCCTTATGGATGTTATTGATTCATCACTCTAGCAGCCCTGGCTCCCACCCAGGATGCAAAGCGCATAATATAGGGTGTCTGGAGGCAGTGGCCATGGAAGATAAGGAATATTTCTGTTCAGTATTTTGTACAGGAAGCCCTCTTGTGCGTATCCTACCCAAACTGCTCATGTAGAACAGCAAAATGTATCATGGGGAAAGAGTCGTGCCTGTTTGGATTACTGTGCTATTTGAAGGTGGCTATTACCAAGTGGGTTGTATCAGTCACTGCAAGTAGTTGTTCTGGGAGCAGATGATACAGTGAAAGCTGTTTCCTATGAATCTTTATTCCATTCCTCTGTTCACACAACCCTTTATATACAGCTTCACCCAGTGACTTGCACAGCCCCACACCACCACCTCCAGTTCCACCGTCACAAAAGTCCCACCTGCTTTCCTGCACCACAGTGCCAGCTGGCCAAGCAGCAGACACTAGCAGTGAACTGGGAAAGCTCCAGTAACTGGTGTATAGACTGGCTGGTGTGTGCACCCTGCTGGGTCACCCCATCAGCCAAACGAGTGACTCTGGAACTATAGGGTCTGTCCTAAAACAAGGGCGTTCATTTGGGTATCTCTTCTCAGCTTGGTGCTGATTTTCATTAAGCTTGGTGAGGTTGCAGAGATATTATTTTGCTACCTCTCTGCCAAATTTAGATGGAATTGGCCAACAGGTTTAAAAGCATTTGAACAGAGGAGGAGGGTGGGAAAGGAGAGGAAAACAGACAGAAGGATCGCATAAGCCTCATTTCATTAGGAAGCCAGGCTGAAAAAAAGAAAAAAAAAAGAGAGTTTATCATCTAGCTATTAATTTTTTTTATTTGTTTTAAATACTTGAATACAAAGAGAGCTGTTTTTTGGTCCAGACCAGTAAATAAACAGGTACCATCACCACTTAAGTTTGAGAGATGGTTTTTCTGTTACCTGTGTGAATGAAAGGAAGAAGGAAAAAATCTTGATGCTTATATATTTGGAAGGAGAAAGTGGAGGAGTAGAAGAGATTATGAGCAAACAGAAGGGGCAATGGTGATCATATACAATTAGAATAATTTTCACCATGGTAACAAAAAATAACCTCCCCTAGAAGGCACTTGAACCTACAGGACCAATGTAAACAAAGAGAGTGATGAAGTATGTCTTGTTTAGAACAAGCTCCAATGAAATTCTTAATGCAGTATGATATTTTCCCCTTAAAAATCACTTTTAGAAGATGGAAGCTGTTAAACTCTTTTAATCTTCACTTCCAATGGTTGCCAGCAAAATCTGATCCAGAAAGTCAATTAGAAAGAATTCTCCTGTGTGCCAGGTTTAATTATCTCCTTGTTGTGCATTGAATCACTATGTAACTCTTCTCTTTAACTTCCTGCACAGAGTTTAGGATTGTTAAATCTTATTTTCCAAAGGTATCAAACAGAAAAAAGTTAGTACCATTCTGACTGCCTTGCAAAGGAAGGGGGATACTTAGATTCAAACAGAATCTTAGGGAAAACTTTCCCTCAACAGTTATGGTTTGCTGATTAAATAGAAACTTTGCTTGGTTCTTGTGTGAAGAAGCTATGCATGAAAAAAAGAGTGAATCTATACCCTAGAGTCTGAGTCTTACTACTCTAAGCCAGCTGTCTGAAAGGAAATGGTCAGAATCTTGTCAATCGTTAGGAAAGAATTTGTTTACCAGATGTTCATAATAATCCTGTGAGTATAAAAGATAGGGAAATCTGACTCCTTACTGAGGACCAGAGCTTGCCACTCCTGTTTCATTGACATCAGCAAGACTCCTCATGTCACAGAGGGCAAATATTTTCTGGGAGCAGATTCCCGTTCTGAACCCTCCTACGTCATTTACATACACGCCATCGTTACAGGATTGCTCAGAAGCTGCTGTGGGAGACCTCTTTCTTCCCATCTCTCCCACACTTCCAGTCACATGTGTGTAAACTCTCTGTCTCAGAACCCGATTACCAATGCGTGTGGTCTGGGCTGGGTCTAGATAGTATGTGTGAAAGGGACAGGAGACCTCCTCCAGAATCTCCAAAACATCTTCAGTGAAAGTTGAGTGGTACATTTGAAAAGGGTCATTCAGCCTGGGAAGCCACCAGAGACTGAGAGCTTAAGACACTCATTCTCTTCTCCTCCTTATTGGACCTACAGAAAGATAACACTACTGTTATTTTAATGGAGTTGTCCATCCAGTACATTCCACAGGCTTCAAGGAAAATCCACTGAACTCAGCCCACCAATTCAGACTGCTTGAGCCAGGCTGTCTGATTGTGCCTTAAGGGGATTAGGTAGCACTTAGATAAGGTGATCCTACCTAGAGTCGGGAAGGTGATAACCCTCTAGCAGATGGGAGCTGACAAGTAAGTGGGAGGTGGACACATCTCCCAGCAGACTAGCTGTTGCCATTCCAGCCAGGTCTTTTAGTCTTAACTTGTGATTGCCATCCAGGGCTCAATTGAAAAGGAGCCTTGCAAGAGACCCATTTTAGGATCAAATGGTTGCATTTAGTTAGGTTTGGAGGGATGCTTGGTCCGCATAGGGGATTCAGTAAAGACAGTGGCTTTACCTACAGTCACCATAAGATGCTGCTGCACTCTCCTAGCAACAGGAAATAGCAGGAATCCTGTTAGACTGCTGGATTTGGGAGTTTTTCACTGCTCAGAAGACACAGTGAATAGGTTGGGCTAAAAGACTTTGGTGTCACAGGAACAGAGCAGAAGGAACTGGCTGTGGAGAGGAAGCCTGGTGTTGCCCAGGGCTCAGTTTTGGGGCCAGTCCTGTTTAATATCTTTATCAACAACCTGAACAGAGGTTGTAGCAAGGTGGGGATCGGTCTCTTCTCCCAGGTAACAACTATAGTACAACAGGAAATGGCTTCGAGTTGTGCCAGGGGAGATTTAGGTTGGGAATTAGGAAAAATTTCTTCACCAAAAGGGTTGTCAAGCAGTGGAACAAGCTGCCCAGGGAAGCAGCAGAGTGACTATCCCTAGGGGGGATTTGAAAGACGTGTAGATGTGACACCTGGTGACATGGTTTAGCGCTGGATTGGCATTGTTGGGTTAATGGTTGGACTCGATGACCTTAGAGGTTTTTTTTCCAGTCTAGGTCGTGAATCTGCGCGGGGACTCCAGGACAGGAGGGAGCCCGGAGGGGAGGAGGACAAGCGACCTCCACCCCCTCCTCCCCCTCGGCCGTGGCCGGGCGGCCCTCGAGCGGCCCCGCGACATGGCGGCCGCTGCCCGAGCGGCGCCTTCCCGCTCCAGCCTCCGGCGGGCGGGACCCGGCAGCTCCCGGACGGCCCCGCAGAGCCGCCGCCCGCCGCCCTCCCCGCTGTCCCCGCCGGCGCGATGGCGGGTCCGGCCCCGCGGGGGTCCCCGGCGGCCCCGAGCCCGGCCCTGCCTGAGGGGAGAGCGACATCTTGTGGCGCCTGGCGCGGCCGTCGGGGCGGCCGCTGGGTCGGGCCGAGGGCGGAGGGGGCGGCCCTCGGGGTCGCCGTCGTGGCGCCCGCCTCCTCTGCCTGAGGGCTTCCTTGTGGTGGCTCCGCAGGGGTAACGCTGAGCTGCTGATGGAAATCACAGAGTCGTAGCAAGGCTGGAGGAGGCCTTCAAGGTCATCCAGTTCAACTGTCAAACGCAGCACCACCATGATCACCCCTGAACCATGTCCCCAAGTGCTGCATCCAGATGCTCTCTAGAACACTTCCAGAGATGGTGACTCCACCACCTCCCTGGGCAACCTATTCCATTCCAAAGCCTAACCTCTCCTTCAGTGAAAAACAATATTTTAATATCTAGTCTGAGCCTCCCATGCACAACTTAAGGCCATTTCTTCTCATCCTTTCATTTGAGACATGGCAGAAAAGATTTACCCCCACCTCACTACAACCTCTTTTCAGGGACTCGTAGACAGTGATAAGGGTCACACCTGAGCCTCCTTTTCTCCAGACTAAACGCTCCCAGCTCCCTCAGCTGCTTCACAAAGGACGTGTTTCCTAGACCCTTCACCAGCTTTGTTGCCCTTCTCTGGACATGCTCCAGCACCTCAGTGTCCTCTTTGAAGTGAGTGGCCCAAACCTGGACACAGCACTCAAGTTGTGGCCTCACCAGTACTGAGTACAAAGGGACAATCGCTGCCCTTGTCCTGCTGGCTATGCTATTTCTGATACAGACCAAGATGCCATTGGCCTTCTTGGCCAACCAAACACACTTCTGGCTCATATCCAGCCATCTGTCAACCAGCACCCCCAAGTCCCTTTCAGCTGAGCAGCTCTCAAGCCACTCTTCCCCCAGCCTGTAGCGCTGCGTGGGGTTGTTGTGACCGAAGTGCAGGACCCAGCACTTTGCCTTATTGGATCTCCTACTGTTGTCCTCAGCCCATTGATCCAGCCTGTAGAGATCCCTCTGCAGAGCCTTCCTAACCTCAAGCAGATCAACACTCCCACCTAACTTGGTGTTGTCTGCAAACTGACTGAGGATGCACTCCATCCCCTTGTCCAAACCATCAATGAAGATGTTAAACGGGACTTGCTTCAATACTGAGCCCTGGGAAACAGCAATACTGAGCCCTGGGATTTCTTTTGCTCAAGTCCAGTATGAAATTACACTACCTTTTCAGAACTGCGTGGGTCCCTGTTTCATCTTAGTGCCTTCGGTTGCATAAGGAAGAGTGATTTGTGGCAGAGCATCCTTAAGTGCTGTTACATCCCACCAGGTTTCCACATGGATTCTCATGAAACCACAATGTGAGGGCCCACAAGTAAACAGATTAGTTATCAACTGCTGTTCCAGTCATGCGTGTGATAGAGATACAGTTAAAGGAAACTGGCAGTGGTCTGGGGATTAAGACATTTTGTTTATATTCCTCTTTCCCCTACTTAGTTATAAAATGACCTTGGATAAATCCTACCACCTTATAAGGCCTTGGCTTTCCCATCTGTAAAGTTAATAGCTGCGCTTCAATACCTTTCAAAGAGAATAATAGGATTTCTCTTTACTAAATTGTTCCACAGGCTAAGAAGCCTTTTTTTAAAACAACTGCTTCTTACTGGTTCTTTAAGAATTTCAAGTAATTAATTAGTTAATTAATTTGTAAAGATGATTGCTTTTCTTTTTGATTTAGTGTTGAGATAGCAACATGTATTTTATTTCAGGGGAGGAGGTGGTTTGCTACTTTATATATTTTCAGTTTACTAAGATGGATAAATAAGCAGATGGCTCATTCTGATATAAGATTGCAGGCAGAGTTTTATAGCCTATGAATTAATCCTGCACAGAAATATTTAAAACATTTTTGCTCTTTTTTTTTTGTGTATGTAGAAATAGCTGCTCTACAAACAGTCTTTTGTATCAGAGTCCATCCCCATTCCAAACAGTACTGCCTCTTGTGAAATATTATCTCTTGCTTTACTCATCTATTTATTGTTATACAATAAAATGAATGCCTAAGTCAAGAGATCTCAATACTCCCCACTAAAAACAGTGAGAGCAAGGCTGGTGGTCCTGGAGAGCCTTCTCTAGGTGACTCTACTTGAGTAGGGGGGCTGGACAAGGTGACCTCCATAGGTCCCTTGCCACCTCAACCAGTAGTTCTGTGACACCTCTGAAAATCAGGCTGTGGATTTGCCTGCCTTTTCCATACTGGGACTGAGAATATCGATCTGGGAAAACAGGACTGTTTATGCTCTACCCAGGCATGTTACATTCAGGGGAATTTGAGAACAGCTTCAACTGACAGGATGCAAGTCTCAAACTTTGCTCCTGTCTTTGTCCCCAAAGAGGACTTGACAAAAGTGCTGAAGTCGTGTAACACGCTCTAGTCCCCGTGCATCAAAAGCAAGTCACTGCCGTAGAAGGGATTCACTTGCCTTACAAGGATCAAGGAAAAGGCATCTGATGAAGTTTCCAAAAGAAGGAATAGTATAGGGATGAAAGAAGGAATTTTCTCCCTGTTCCACCACCTGTGGGATAGAACTTGCTGGCACATCTGTTGCAATAGCAATGGTGCTCATATCTTTAAGTCTCTGCACGTTGTGCCCTCCTTTCATATATCTCTGCCTCACACTTTTATGACTCAGTCGCCCATTCATTCCTATTTTGTGAGAAAGAGAGTGCTGATTGTCTGCATCTGTAAACCTGCCCTCATTCTAGCTTGAAATGTGGGGCCAGGTGGGTCTCTGATCTTTAAGGAGACTTGCTCCTTGCTAATCATTTACTAGTTTTAGTAAATTGATTTGCAAGGGGTCTATTTTTGGTATCGTGATTGTCACCCTGTGACACAGGTCCAGCCAGGAACACGCCCATGTCCTCTGAAGTCACACACAAGAAAGAAAGAAGCAGAGAGAGCCACAGAGGTGATGCTCACTGTAACAAAAATCTTCAGAGCTACTGATGGGTGGGACTGAGGGTTGGTTGTTCTGGTGTCTGCATAAAAGGAGCTGGTAATGTCAGTCAATCAGACAGTTCAGTTGTACATCTCTCAGTGGTCACTGCTCATCACTAGCACTGTGATAATCAAAGACCTAATGGGCTTGGGGATGGACTTTTGAATAGCTTTGTCTAGAAGCATTGTGGAGCTTCTGGTCAGATAAGGGTTTGAGTGGAGGGAGTGAGCATTTGATCATTCTGCTTTGCTGTTTGTAGTAATAATACGCAACTGGTGTGACTGACCCTCAAAACAGGCAGCCAGCAGCTGTGTGGTTTGCACTGGGATGAAAACTGCTCTAGAGGCACTGTTGTCATCATCAGCACATTTGACAGGGAATAATGCTAGGGAAGCCTTTCCACTCTCCTTGTGAGGGGCTTTGCTCTTATCCTCCGAGATTCTGAATGGTCCAATCTGTTGATCTTTTAGTCCCTTCTGTATCCTGTGTCCATGGGGATTTCCAGGGACCCCACAACTCCAGAAAGATGCTCTGTTCTCCCTTCTATAGAGAATAAAATGATTTTCCTTAATTGTTCCCAGTTAGCCCGTCTCATTCTTCTTGGGGGTTCTGGATCTATTCCCTTGACAGCTCCTTGCCAGACTGCTGTTTCTGAGAATGCTCCGCCTTCCTTGGGCTGTAGTCTTTTATTCCAACCACTGCTAATCAGTACATACATAGCTGCAGAACATGAAGTAGGCTGCTCAACACATTAACTCCTTGGTGACTGGATAAGTATGGGGCTGGAACTCAACATTCTGCTCCTTAAAGGATATGAAACTATGGGACTTCCTATTTTCCTATGGTTGGTCTTTCTGGAGAGGAAGGACTTTGCTAAAGACTGAAAGAAAACCTGACTGTAGGGAATTGCTTGAGGAATATAAGTTTCCATAGTAAAGAATAGAACAGAATTTCAGTGCGTAGTCTCAGCTAGTGAGTTATTATGGGGAAAAATTAATTGACTACATGGATAATCATATATAGCATAATAGAGCAAAAATAGGAATCCTGCACTTGGGATCCTTCATTCTGCTTCATATTTTTTTTCTTCTTTGTGCTTAACAAGAAAAGTTGAGCAAATCTAACAGGAGTGTCAGAGCTCAGCTTCATCAGATTGCATTTTGAGGAATGTGACTCCCTTACTTCCCAGACAGGGATGTGTGTGGCTGCATTCTGTCCTCCATTTTCTGCAGAAACTATCCCATCCGAAATCCTAGAGTGTTGTCACAGTGCAGAAAGATCTTCAGCTGCTTCACACTATTGCTACATAAAGATTAATTTCTTGCTGTTGAGGATAAGGGCCATGGTGCTTGGTAATCAGCATTTGACTTGGTTTATTCATTTAATTATTATGACAGCTTTTGGAAGCCATCCTTAGATGACTTAGATATTTCAATGTGATCAGGATTTCCTCCCAGTGCAATTGTATATCCTCATGTTGTTTCTTTTCCTCTTGCCTTTCGGTGTTCTGAATGATCTAAAAGTTCCACTGCCAAGAAGAACAAGAAAGATGAGGCCTATTTTCCCCATTCTTTGATCTCTAATAAATTTGAGCCAGTAAATAATATCTGCTAGCAATTCTTGTGTGTATCATATCTCTCAGGAAACCACACCGAGACTTCTATAACAGTTTAAGGAGAAAAGTATGCTGAAAGTAGCCTTTCATTGTTTGTATTTGATCAGGAAATACATGACCTAAAATTTATTTCTATTTTAGTAAAAAACAAATCAGTGGCTTTTCAGATCCCAAAGCAAAGGAAAGAGATAATACGGAGAATAATAATAAGAAAATATTTGAGTTGTTTTTGTTAATCTGCCTGTGTGTTTATAGACAGAACCAACAAGATGGTACTGATCTAGATTGATGTGTGACTGTTAAGGCAGAAACAGAAGCCTGCCTTTCAACAAAGGGAAAACCAAGGATAATTCCACAAAACCTGATATTGTTGGGAGAAGAAATTTTCAGGATCCAGAGACTTTGGTATGGTAATGTGTGGTGATTAGGCAGGGTGAAAAACTCAAAAGAGATACTGCAGAGAGTCACATGTAAGTGTATCTTTGTCCAGTTCTCCACAACTGACTTTCTATCAATGCATATATAGGGGAAAAATAAAGAGATTGGACCCTGGAGAAGGTGCTCTGTTTTGTGGGCATATATGTATTTATAAACACACAAATGCGCACACATACACACCGACACATACATGTGAGTGGACATGTTTATGAGAGAAATTTGGCCTTCTCAAACTGCCAAAAAAGAACTGTAATAATAAAGGTAACTTACACCATAATTGTAAATTTGAAAAACACTCAAACAACTTCAATGGAGATCGAATGTCTTGGGCCAGGGTTGGTAAGAGATGTCTAAAGAGTAGTGGAAGTTGGATTTAAGAAGTCCAGTGTGTGGAATATCAAAATGTTATTTGCTTTCCTATCTTAGTCATTTAGAAGAGTGCTGGGTACCTACATCCTTTGGGCTGTAGAAAATAACTGCTTTTCCTCCCTCTCCCAGAAAATCAGGCCACTGAATCCAGGTGCAACCAGCAGCAGAGGAGGCCTTGCTGGGATGTGTTGTTCTTCTTTGTGCTTGACAGGAAAAGTTGAGCAAACCTCGCAGGAATGGCAGAGGCCAGCTGGCCATGACTGACTTGTAGCTGGTCTTGCCAACTCTCTGTGTGAATTCAGGAAAGAGAACTGCCCTGTTGGCCCTAGAGCTGAAGGGTGGCACGAAAATTATGTTGAAAGAGCTACAACCTCTATGAGCTTTTAGTTCCTTATCACCCTGCTCAAGGAACTTGCTGTTTCTGCCCAACTTTGGGAGAAATAATCCTGTATATCTTGGCAACAGCTTAGACTTCCCCCGAGGTCTCAGTTATACAAGACCCTGTTGCTTCACACACAGCTTTGTCTGTGCTTGTGGAGGACTGTCAGGGCTTGAGCGGTCTCTGGGCTGCGGTCACTAGATGGCAACATGATCACACACAGAGGCACGTTTCCTATTCCCTTCCTTGGAAGACACACTCTCTTGTGGAAGGACCGAGGACCGGAAGATTGCATTCAACTTCCTTGATGCCCCAAAGCTCTCTAAGACGGCAGGCAGTGAGTACAGCCTTATAGGAGATGTGCTGTGTCAGATACAGCATCTGCAAGTTACTTCGTATTGCTGATTTCTCACTGTCTTCAAAGTGTCCCATCATCTGCCTTTTGGGATTTGTGGTGAAACGAAACCCATCACATACTTTTCCCCCTGGTGGTTCTTAGCACAGTGTTGTGAAAACATAATTTTCAACTTTCTGTTTCAGTGTACACATCTCTGTCTGCACAGGAGTGCATTTATACAATGATTTTTACCTTGTGCCTTGCTATTTAGAAGAAGAGCGGTCCCTCTGGGCATGAAGGCAAGTAGGATTCAAGTCTTCCTGTAGGCTGTTGATAGTGCCTTGCCAAATTCTATCTTAGCTCAGTGTAAAGGGGGACAGCACATCTCAATTTCACTTGCAGGTCAGCATTTCTCCCAGAGTTGGTGTATCCTTTTTGCTGGAAGAGCTGCACAGTCTCAGATCCTTCTAAGTGGACATTATGGTTTAGCAATGTCCATTGCTGATGGTAGAAGTGTGTAATCCACAGACTGACACAAAACTGCCATCACAATTGTGCAAAGGTTTTCTCAACAGCTAACAATTGTCATCTGCATTAGTCTCGTTCCCGTCCTTCTCCAAGCTATGGGGTCAGAATATTTAACAACTGCAATGTTCAGTGATAATTAATACATTGAGGCTCCTGAGATAACTCATGTCTTTATACAAGATTAGCATTATTCATTTGGCTGAAGGCATTGGTCCCTCTGTTTTAAGATGTGTCAGAATATTTTTCAATCTTTTGGAGGGCTACATACCTTGTGAGCACTCTTAGGCATGTCTCCACTTTCCAAAAGAATCATCAAGGGAATGAACATTCATTAGCTGTGTGTTTACAGTAAGTGGATCTCAAAATATTGGCAAGACCTGTACATTTGTGTGCCAACTGACTTGAGAACTTTTGGTGGCTGAACCTTTCAGAATGATTGAGATTGATGGGAAATGATTCCAGGGACAGGACTCCTGTCTAAGTCTGTTATCAACTGCAGGAACAATATCTTGCACAGGTGAATTAGTCACCAAGTATAGATAACTTCTCTGGGCCAATACCCTGCCATCAACCCACAGCATTTTGTAAAGAAAAATGTCATCCATATTATGCAATGAACACACTGTTTTCTCTCTGCTGAGTGGTTTACCCGAGACTTTTCTGCAACTTCAGTGCCCACAAAACTCATATTTGTTTGCCTGGCCTTCATTGGGTAGTGTAAGTACAAAGCATCTATTGCTTTCAAACTTAAGCAGGTGTATTATTCCACGTATGTGAGAAATCTTAACAAGCCGACATTTCCTGGTGCACTGACCTCAGCCAAAGACATCATCTTCACATGTAGTCTGACAGAAAGACCCTTTGCAGGGGACAGATCCCCAGCCATTTCACTCACTTACTTCCAGCATTGCATTCATCCTCCACTGACGCTTCTTCCACAGTTGCTGAGAAACAAGGAAACATAAGGAAATATAAGGGCATGTGAAGATGCAAAGTCTACCTTCCTCCTTCCAGCAGGATATCTTACTTCAGTATTGCTGTAGTGGTGGATTCACTTAAAGGCTGTATCTTCTCTTGCTCTCCTGAGTGGTGTCCTGTGTTTCGCCTTGAAAATTGTTTCCTATGCCAACCGTTCTTTGGGAGGAAGAACTGCCAGTTGCTATAACTAGTCAGTGTACTGTTATTGCCTGTTCAAGTTATTTGATTTTTTTTTTCTGACATCTTCTTTCTGATTCACCTTATTTTTCACTCCAGCTAACAATCATCACTCTCTACAACTCCCTGAAAGGAGGTTGTAGCCAGGTGGGGGTTGGTCTCTTTTCCCAGGCAACTATCAGCAAGACAAGAGGGTATAGTCTCAAGTTGTGCCAGGAGAGGTTTAGGTTAGATATTAGAAAGAATTTCTTTACAGAGAGGGTAATCAGACACTGGAATGGGCTGCCCAGGGAAGTAGTGGATTCTCTGTCCCTGGAAGTTTTTAAGAAGAAACTGGATGTGGCACTTGGTGCCATGGTCTAGCAACCACAGCAATAGTGGATCAAAGGTTGGACTTGATGATCTCGGATGTCCCTTCCAACCCAGCTGATTCTATGATTCTATGAATAATAGGAATTAGTAATGGAGAAATGAGCTCTTTACCCCTCATACTTTCCTGTGCCTTTCCGGCACAATGCTAGCTTACTAATTCAGTTGGAACCTTGTACAGGAGAGCAGAGTTAAAACATGATCCAGAAGTCCCCATTTTTATTTTACTTTATTTATTTAACATTTCATTATAGCCCCATATGAGTACATGCCTGATAGAAAGCGTAAATGCACAGAGCCAAATTTTCCTTGGAGGGCTCTATCTGCATGAGGTGTTAAACAGCTGCACAACCACAATATCTGCCTGGAGAAGTCCCACTGCAATAGATGGAATTACCTGGATGGTGTAAATAAGAGCAGATTCTAGCCCCAAGGCTACTTGCTGTTATTTTGATTTTTATTGCTGGCCAACAGATGAATACTCTTTCCCACAACAGCCTGCCAATAAAATAGCACTGTTGTTATGATTCTGGTGTTTTCCTGTCTTAATTAATTGAAATTGTTATGAAAATGCAGTGGTCATCCCTACCAAAGTATTTGGGAAGCCTTTTTACCCCATTTTAATTGTTGTCAGCGCTGTCCAAGGTAGGCACTGTAAATAGGAAAAAGTGTGATATCTTTTGTTTAAAATCTCAAACTGAAAAGACTTGACTGAGCTTCAAATAATAACTAAAAAAATTATCATGGCTATTTATTTATATCATGTAAGGGATTTAGAATTCATCAAGTGTGCTGCTGTGACCTCCTTTAAAAAAAAATAATAATGCATAGCCTACATTTGCTAATTCATCTCTTTTTAGCTGGATTCAAAGCCTGAAAATGATTCTCAGCTGTGTCTCTGTGACACTGACTCAATTTTTCTGGGTGTTGCATTTATTAGAGGAAATGCTCAGTAGACTACAAGAATGACTGCAGGAGCTTTTCCAAAGTAACTTAGGGGAAAATCTTCAGCATTTCCCATATTTATTCAGCAGAACACAAGTGAGCACACAAAACCGTTGCATGTTGTTATTCTCTTGTGGGGTCAGGTACATGTAATGTACAGTGTAAAGGAGGGATACATGTGCTTTAAAGCTGAATGTTCTAGGAATAGTTTAGTGTTTGCTGCTTTGGGTGATATGAAAACAGAGGAACATCCAGCCCCCAAATGGGCTTGTTTCAGAAATGTGAGCAGGAAGAAAACTGGGCCATAGGTTTCAGCTGGCTTTTCTTAACCTGTACTTCAGTGTTTGCACGCTTAGATGTCTTTCCATTAAATTAGCAGGGATGGTCCAAGGTAAGCTAAATTCAAAATGCCAGGGGGGTTGTATTTTTTTTTCTTCAGTAAGTCTGCATTTCATGGATAATAAGCTTTCCTCAGGCTTTAATTTTTTTGGCTGTGAAGGTGATTCATCCCAAAGGGAGCCTTGCTACTACTGTGTGGAAATCGGCTTCAGAGCTCATTGGTGCTGGGCACTTCAGACAAGCTTTTCGTGTGTGAGGAGCTGATCTGCTTATGGCCTACACAGCTACCCCTGACTTACTGTGCTAATGTAAGGAAGGCACAGGTTTGGTGCTGACAGGCAGCAGGGATGATGCTGAAGCTTCTGCCTCGGTTTCCCTAACTGGGGACACAACAATTTGTCTTGCAGAGACTGTGTGAAGTTGTTGAGTATTTGTAAAGCCATGTGGGGAGGAACATTCCCACCCTGTAACAGGCAGAGGAGCATTAAGAGGCTCCCAGTCAGCCTGGGAGTCCTGTGCAGTATGAGAAGACTGGGCTATAAAAAGATACTCGGTTGGAGTGGAGTAGGACAGCTGTGCCCTTGTGGGAAAGAGGGTTCTGGAGATCTATCCTTTATTTGATGTGCAGCAGGATTCTGGGGTTAGCAGGCAGCTGAAGCTGCTCTCTGAAGGGCCAGTGAAATGTTGTTAACCCTGCTGGCTGTGTGGGAGCTGATGAGGATGTGCTTGGTGGTGGGCAGTTTCAGGGGTGAGGAGGAAGCAGTGGATATTACACCCTCAGCTACTCCAGGTGCTGCTCCTTGGGCAGATGAAACTCTTTGCAGGAGGTTGTCAGGGTTCTGTGAGTGGCTGTCTGGTCTGGGGCAAACTGAGCTTGCTCTGTGCAGAGATATGAGGGGTGTTGGCTCAAATGCAGGAGTGAGAATAGTTATATGTCTTTCAGGAGTAGCTTGATGCCAGAGGTGGTGGCGTTGCTGTTGAGCAGCCCTTGAGAAGTTAGCTGATAGATCTGGTGCCTCTAGAAGTGGGACCACAGGCAGAGACAGCCTGCCCCTGTGTCAGTGGGGCTGAAAACTCTGATCGTGACTGTACTGGACCTGATCTATGCCTATGTACTGTTGCTTTGCTTGAGCTGTCAGTGATTCCATTTGCTGGCTTGGGACTGGTGTTGTTGCAGGGGTCAGGAGGCCTCATGGATCTGAGCTGAATCTGTGTGCTCAGTTTGCCTGCTGTGTGCTCCTTGGTGTATCCCTTATCTCTCAAATTATCTGGAGTTTGCCATTGCAGGGCGTTTGTTAGGGAAGATATCCCTGTCCTTTCATAGTCTTGCTATATGAATTATACTGTTTATTGCAATATGTAACTACAAAGATATGCAATTACACAATCTTTCTTCCTACTTTAAATAGTAACCTTTTACCATTAAGCTGCCTAGAAAAAGCATAAATCTTCATGGCAGATTTTTTCTAAAGAAAGCTCAGTTATTTCTAAGACATGTGTTCTTTTAGAGTTGTCAAGAGCTGGGATAATATTAAATACATACAAACAAATGTGTACTCAATTTAATAATTGGGTGGCTGGTTGTATACTAAAGCAACCTTATGAAAGATGCACGTGGAAAGGCAAATTGACTTTGACGCATTAAACATGTTGGATAAAAGCTTATTGGGGGCTGTAAAGCATTCTGGTAATAGCAGTGGGTAGTATAATGAATAATCAGTCTTGTTTCTAGATAGCAGCTTCATTGTTAGGCAGAACAAATGATTTTGCTCTGAAATATCATACTGTTGCTGCACTTTCTTCATCTCTCTTTCTCTCTATCTACATATGTCTCACAGTGATTGAAAGCTCTGGTGAATTTTACTTGATTCCCCCACGTGGCAAAAATTTACAATGGTATGAAAGTTATGAGAGAACGCTTTTACTTAAAGGAAAGATCCAAATGATAAATGAATTAATTGACAGGCAGATGAAAATATACCTTCTGGCCATCTGAAAAAATTATATGCTGTAAATGCAACTGTAGTGGCTTTTAGCAAGTGCCAAACTAATGTGAAAAAATGTGTCTGGACTAACTTCTTGCAGCTCTACTAGCACACAATGCAGGCTCCAGCATTTTACTTTGTCTTAGCTGAAGGGTAGAGCGTATTCTATCCAGAAAGCGGTTGCCAAAGTTTGCAGTCCTTCTTTGGTTTTTATTGCAAGTTTAGGCTCTTGTCCTTCAATCCCATAGGATCTTCCATGTTCTTGTGAACACATGCAAAGTCATACATGCTTGTAGGAGACTCTAAAACCCTGGAGTCCTCCCATCTTCCACTGCCTTTTGGTGGCAGTCACATCCTGGTCCCAGGCTCTGATTGCTTGAGCAAGGAAGGAATTTCCCAGATGTCATGATCTAGCCAGGAAAATAAGTTTATCTTGCCTGTGTAACAAGTCCCAGCCTGTAACAGGAGCAGGGATAACTGAAGTCTGTAGTCCACAGACTTGGAAGATGGCAAAGCTGGAACAGCCTCAGGGAAGAATGTTGGCAGACAGAGGGGAGGCAGGAAGGGGATTTATATTGGTACCATTCCTACTAGAGTTTTTTTAGAAGACACAGTCGAACTTTTCTACCTCTGCCTTTCTCCCTGGAGAGAGTATCCCAGTTTTATTGATCTGTGTGATACTGTGATACTGTCTCTACTATTGTACTGTGTATACTTTGGGATAATTCTTGGAGGCTTTTTAACTATTTAGACAGAAGTTGTTGAGAATGTTGTCTCTGTTCCATTCCATTACAACTCTTCCTTTCTTTCTGTTAACCAAATTTCAAACATTTCTAAGTATCCTGTTTCTCTGGCTCTTCTCATATCTGTTTTCTACCATCTACAAACTCTGGCTTGTTTTGAATTCTATTTTCGTTATTGCTTAAAAACAAGACTGGACACAACCAAAATTCCCCGTGGCATCCCCTGAGACACATCCTCCCCACTTTCTGCTTGTAATCCTTTGTTTATGGTATTTCAGCCAATTCTCAATTAAGGATCATGTGACAGTGTTTATATTCAAACTGAATGCAATTAATAAGTGTCAAGACATCATGAAATGCTGTGTGAGTTGTGTGCTAAAAGACAAATGTTCTATATCTAGGCCTTTCCCTTCAGGCAATTAATTAGATAATATATGTTTGAAAGGGTTGAGTCTGTCAGTCAAGCTACAGATCTGTAAATCCATGTTGAAATTCATATGGCAACACTCATCAAAACACTTAAATGTGTGCTTAAGTCTTTTCTGTGTTCAATCAACTACATAAGCATGTGCTTAAGATTTGGGTCTCCAGGCAGACCCATCGAGATTAATGAGAGAAATGTTTTTCATCTCTATGCACCAGATCTCCATCTTGCTAGCAGGAAAACTGAAGCCTTCATTTACCAAGAGCAGAGTCATTCCGAATCTGACACTTCAGTAGATATTTAGTGCACTTATTTAAAGCACTGGAGTTATTTAAAATAATACTTAGGAATGTAGTTTCTTTCCTATCTTCTAAATGTAGTTAAAGTCCTTTAGGGTGAGTATAGGACTCATCCACAAACTCTTATCAGAGGTTCTGTTTCACATCCATAAGTCGTGGCAGTCTTTTCCATTGGCCCCTTAATAGTTCATCATGAGGTCAGTGTGGCCTTTATTAAATCTTAGTAGTTGTTCTTTTCGATCCTGTGAGATGGAAAATGGGAAGCCCTAAGAAACAGCATGGCCTTTGTCACTCATACTGCTGACACTGCAATTTTTCAGAGAACTCCTCGGTTCCCAGAAGTATTTGGGCATTTACCTGGGAGAAAAGTATCAAAGGACCTTTGGATATTGCCTCAGCTTTGAGGCACCCAAGAGCAAACCTATCTCTTCTAGAGATAGTTAGGCTGGACTAGTGATCCTGGCTTGCTTAGATAGGCTGTCTCTGACACGGCTGTGGAAATGGTGGGCAGTTTGATAGGGATGCCCAGAATATTGTGCACTTTTGTGGAGATTCTCCTTCTATTGTTCACAGAAGAACAATAGAAGGCTATAACAGCTGCCATCTGACATATATGCTTTTTTTTTGGTCTGAAACTTTTCTTTTCCTTCAAGAAACTGCAGGCTGTAAACAGCCAATGTTTTTCTGGAAGAATAAGCAGTGCAATAGGTTCAAACAGGTAGAAATAAATTTAGCCATTCTAGAGGGCAGAAAAAGAAAAGAGAGATTGACTGGGACAAAAAATAAGGTTTCCTCTGGGGTCAACTAATTACAACTGTTGAAGAAAGGTAAAGCTCCAAGTCCTGAGCAGTTCTGGGAACTGGAACTAAGAATACCAGTTTGAACATGGTGACCCACATCTGGGATGCCTGCAATTCTATAAGGTAAGCTACTATTATAGGACAACCACTCTGAAATCTCAGCTCCTGTTCTGCCAAGACTCACATGTTTCTTTAAAAAGATGAATTAATATATTTAAAGGCAATGACCACTACTTGGCCTGCCAACAGAGCCTTGGCTACTATTAAAATGAAGCTATAGGGATTTGCTTCTGCTTTCCAGTAGTTAGTGTTTCTGCCAAAGGGTAGAGGGAACCAAAAAATTTGAAATGGGTAAAACTGAAAGCAAGTTTCAGATCTTCTTGCTAGTCCTTTCCAGGGACTGTCCATATTGCCTCAGGGTGTTGACATTACAGTGCTGAAAGAATGGATGGTTCAAAGCCTGAGGGAGAGCAAGTTTGCATCCTCCAGGAGTCCTTTAGTAGAACTCCAAGAGGAAAATGTGTTCATGTGACACAGTGCTATGCTGTGATCAAATCAGAGTGAAAGGGCTGCCTGAGAGTTCAAGAAGCCATCAAGTGAGTCCAAAATGTAGTTGTAAAACAAGACAACAAAATCCGTAGCCAACAGAATGAGGTGACAGGGTTGAGTTAGATTTGAGTGACCTGTAACATAAATTAAGGGTAAACCAGCAGTGACTGGTGGTGTAAAATCTAGTGGGTGAGTCCACACTGTTGGCTGTTGTGGTCTGATATGAGGCAGTGGAGTTCAACCAAGGCCTATTTTAGCCAAGGTGAGCCTTTCTGAGAGCTCTGAGCAAGCCCTCAGGGTTGTACCCAGCTTTGCGGTGTCTGCTGGTGCCCCAGCACGCTCGGGACAGATGTTGTTTTGTTCGGTTGAGTGCTCTTAGCAACAAGGCTGGAGGGCAAACTACCAAACCCCTTATGGCTGGGAAATAGGCAGTCAGTTGGCAAAGGCTTATGAATACGTGCAATTTTTTAGCGTTGGTTGAATCTACCCTGCTTGGAGGCAAACCCACCTCATGTGATGGTGAGTAACCCAATACGGTTTTCCTGGCAAGTGGTGACTCGATGCCAGCATTATGAATAATCCAGGGCAAAGCAAGGTCAAGTGTTCAGGTAACACAGGTGTTCTTAAATAATCTGTGGACCATGAGTAACTTTTGTGATTTCTCACCTTCTTCCCCTCTCCCTTGTTTTTCTGTCGTTTTCATTACAAGAGCTGCCAGCTCCCAGGCCTAACTCCTGCAAACTGAAAACAGCCTTCTCTATCATGCACAAGTGGATTGTCAAAATGGAACAGCAGGTTGTGTTCTCATCATCTTTAATCATAGGGACAGACAGTATTTCACAGCTTTTCATTCTTGAGCACTTGGAGCCATTCTAATGGAAGCTACTGTAACTAGTAAGCAACATTTAGGTGGCTTCCTTTTATTTTTTATTTTGGTGGAGGGGAAAACTATAAATGCAACTTAGTATCTAGATCAGTACAACCTCCATCAAGAACAGGTCACATGCAGGGAAACCCAGCCAAGTGTCATGATTCCTGAAGCAACCTTGTTGCAACAGGTTGTGTTTTACTTAATCTATTCCATTGGCCTAACTCTTTTGTTCTCAGGAGATGGCATATTCTTGTTTTCAGTTGTTGACCTGGCAAACTTTTTTCAAGTAGTTTCTCTTCAGATTCTGTCATGAAAGCTATTCAAATAACTTGAACTCAATTAACTCTCAAGATAAATGAAAATAACTATGCTAATAAACTCATGGGGAAATTGAGGTGATCATCTTAAAGCCTGGCTAAAATCCTGTTCACACTTAGTTGGAGGCCACCGTTCTGTCAAAAACACACAGGGAAAGATCATGGGTTCAGGGTCTAACTCTTGATCTGGAAAGGTGGACTGAATGTTGAGATGAAGCATTCAAAGAAATCTTTATTCTGTATCCCTACACTGAATGTCAAGATCAGTTTTACAGGGCTTTATGTTTTCCTACTACACAGCCTCTGCTCAATGGTGGTCTGCCTTGGTCTCCTGAGCCCTCCCATGTCTTCACATTCTTCTCTCAATGTGTGTTTGGGTTAATTCCATTACTGAGAAAAAAATCAGGGTTTGGACAGAGTGAAAAACTGTGAAGTCATCTCTGGGAACATGGGGTGAAATGACAGTCAGAGAGATGCTTCTGCTGCCTTCATGTTTGCTTTGAATGTGTTATTCAGCCTTTATAGAGTCCATCAGACCCCAAAGAAGTTACTGAGAAGGAAGTGTTGATTTTGGTTGAATTACAATGGGAAATGGAGCTGCTGTACAGCCCAGGAAGAGGAACTGAGGCAGGCAGAGAAAGAAGAAGAGAGAATTTATCTTGATTTGAATAAATTCTTGGAATCCAAAATTTGCAGAACCTTTCTATTCCATAGGGAAGAGTGGAAAGTGTGAAACTTTCATCTGTTCCTTAAATAAGTAAAGGACTTAGTATGCTTACTCTTTCTTTTTCTCTTCATCTTCTTCCCCTTCCTCCCTCCCTCACTCCTGTGCTATCTCATGAGTCAGAGTGGGTGTATCACATGTAATTAGTCTAGATTGCTGTTCGTGTTGGGACAGCTACCTTGCACAACCATCTTTCATCAAGAAAAACTTGCCAACTGAATGACCTGCAGCAGATAGCCAGGTGACCTATTCCACTTGAGAGACTGCTGTGCAGTTTGATGCTTGTTGGATTAGGAAGTGTGACCACAGTAATTAGCAGGAAGTTTCTGGATCTGGATACAGCACATTAAATGCAGTCTGGCCCTTGGAGAAATCTGACCTTGGTAAATGAGAGTGGGCAGGCTGGGCTGGGGTGCAGAGATGAGATGGGCAGGAGAGGACGTGAGAGAGATGGATTTAATGTCACAGAGCTTGTCACGGGCTGAGGTTGGACACGCTTTTTTCAGAGGCTGCAAAAAGAATTGCTTGCAGCTCTGTGACAGAGAAAGGTACGAGTTAAAACAGATTGACTTTCCTCCCCCAGCACACACGTGCTCCTTAAATACCAGGGGAGTACAAAGGGAGCAAGTCTTTAAAAAAAGATTTGTTCTATAGACTGCAAAGATGTGCGATTATTAGCAGTTGTACAATTTGTGGGAGGCAAATGTGCATGTGGGGCTTTTATGATGTGCAAGTAAAGTAAAAAGATAGAGGGAAGGAAAAGGCATGCTCTCCAAATGCCCATCTTTTCTATCAACAAATGTTCCCTCAGAGGCAAAAGCTTGGGTGTTTCTTTTTCCCTTGGTGTTCTGTGTGCTTGTATTAGTCACACCCATTTATTTTTGGCATAATTCATGCACTATTTGAAACTTGGCAAGAGTAGGGATGTTATGGCCAACAGTCAGTCTTGCTTCAGGAGTTTCTATGAATATGAATGCCTGAAGTTCACATAAGCTTACTCTGTTGCTATAGCAACAGATTTGTTGTGAAATCCTTGTATTTTAAAGGCTAGATTCTGTAAATTAACTTCATCTTCACTATGTTTGATGCTAGTGATTTGTACATGTATTGTTTTCAGTGAAGTTGCAAATATTAGGGGAATGGATAAATTCGAGGATTTAATGAAATTAGGTATAATCACAAACAATTCCAGCATTTAAGATCAAAGTAAACTAGTTTTATGTCCCATCCAGAGAGAGGCTGAGTGCCCTCAGCTCAAGCAGAGTTCAGAAAGAGTTGAAGGTGCTGAATAACACAGCTCAAGGTGCCGCAGAATGGTGCCTTACACATAAATAGTGCCGAACATCTGACACCTACAGGGATGTGTTCAGTTGTAAAACAACAGGATAGGAAGTGTCTCATAGAAGCAGAATAGGGAAAACCTGCTGGACTTTTTTTTTTTTTTTTTTTAAAGAGGAATATTAAAATATGCTTTAGTTTTTCTGCTTGCTTAGGGATGTTTGAGTCTCAGTTGACAATGAACCCTGTTTAGGGAAACCCCTGCACTGAAGTCCATATGTTCTGTGTGGAAACAGGGGTCATTGCAGGTTCAGGGTCTTACTGCCTCTTCATCAAGGACCATCAAATACACATAATAAACTAACTTGGGAGTGGAGAGGAAGTAGGAGCTATTTTTTTTTCCTTCCTGCTGTTTTCTTTCAGTGGACTAATCATGGTGTAATGTAACTGTAATAAGTTAACAACCCCAACACCCTACTCTTGCTTCCCCATTCCCCTGATGCAAAGGGGCTTTCCAGATAGATTAGATCTTTTTAAAAGAGATAGTGGAGCCTGATTTCCAGTTTGTAAGTCCTTGGGCCTCCCAGTGTTTGCAATTGTTGGAGTAAATGGAACCCCATGCAGTGTGCAAGCTAAATCTGTGTTTGAGTGTTTGCAGGATCCAGGTCCAGAAACAGCTAACACCAAACATCTAAAAAGGGAAATGAATGCCAAATTAATGACTTTTCTTACTCTTTGACTTGGGCGCCTTTGGTATTTCAAGGGCTTAGAGGTTTATGGCCTGTTGGGTCATTCCCATTCTGCCAACGCGAGTGTACTAGAGAAGGGGGCAAGACCCTGCAGGCCAAATGACCTTTTAGCAGTAGCTTAAGGGGATAGTTCTCTTTATGGAAGTGGCCTGACTTGAAAAACTGTATTTTTATACATAGCTGGTTTTGGTTAGACCAATACATAAAAGTATCTGAAACACAAAACTTTGATTTTGTAGTTGCAGTCTTTAAATATTAAAAAATGACCAAAATATGTTTAAGATCTGTTTCATCTTAACTTAAGAACTGTTCCCACAATTCATGTCAAGTTTTCACTTTTTATGATGATTCTGCAGTCAAGAATAAAGTAAAGCTGTGAGATTTTGGGGTGGGAAAAAAGAGGATGCTGGTGGCAAGAGGATAGGCTCAAGAGTCTCTGGAAACATTTGTTTTTTACGTGTATCTTTGCTGAAGGTTTTGCAATGACCATGAACAATAAGCAATGTACAGTCTTGCCAAAGAAATTATCTGATTTCCCTTTTAGAGCACAAAACACACTTATTGGCATATTCAACAACAGTCCAAACTGCCAATGACATTTTTTTCATTGCTGCAGTCTAATACAGGATGGTGGGTTGGAATAACCTGTCTTTTGTAAGGATTGCTGCTTTTCTTATTGTAAAGAATGGATATGAACTTATTTTAAGGACAATCAGAAGCTTTGTAAGAACAAGATGGGCACCTGATAATAAAAGAAATATATGAATGAAGCAAAGTATGTACAGTTCCTAATTCATACAAAGAAAGATTCCCAAGCAGTTTCACAGGGCACATTTGGAGATAGAGAGGGAAATTACAGATGAATCAGTCACTGATGATGGTTTTTCTTGTCATCTCTGAGATCAATGAATATGTATGTCTGTACTGCAGAGCTACAGTGTAGTGCAGAGCCCAGAGCTGGCCTTAGGTGCACACAGCTTGTGGATTCACCCTTGGACTCTCCTTCTTTCCTTCTGTCCATCTCCCCATTTTGTTAAACTATGACCCATCATCTGATAGAGTTATATTTCCTGAGCTTAGCAAGTATCAGGTTCACTTCTTACCTGGCCACTGCCTGGAGGGACTGTTCTACTGTTTTGTTACATCTTTCCCACGGAATGATTCATAGAGTCATAGAATCATAGAGTCATAGAATCATAGAGTCATAGAATCATAGAATCATAGAATCATAGAATCATAGAATGGCCTGGGTTGGAATGGACCTTAAAGATAATCTTGTTCCAAGTCCTCTGCCATGTACAGGGACACCTCCCACTAGACCAGGTTGCTCAGAGCTCCATCCAGCCTGTCCTTGAACACGTCTAGGGATGGGGCATCCATAACTTCTCTGGGGCAACCTGTTCCAGTGCCTCACTATGCTCAAAGTATTTTTTCCTTATATCTAATCTAAACCCATTCTCAGTCTGAAGGCATTCCCCTTTGTCCTGTCACTCCATGCTCTTCTAAAAAGTCCCTCTTTATCTTTCTTGTAGGCTCCCTTTGGGTGCTGGAAGGCTGCAATTAGGCATTCCTAAGCCTTCTCTTTTCCAGGCTGAACCAATCCAATTCTCTCACCCTTTTCTCATAGCAGAGGTGCTCCACCACTCTAATCATCTTGGTGGCTTACTCTGGATTCTCTCCAACGGGTTGATGTCCTTCCTGTGCTGGGGAGCCCAGACCTAGATGCAGCACTGCAAGCAGAGTCTCACCAGAATGGAGCAGAGGGGCAGAATCACCTCCCTCACCTACTGCCCACCCTGCTTTGGATGCAGCCCAGGACACACTTGGCTTTCTGGGCTGTAAGTGCACATGGAGCGGTCATGTCCACTCTGTCATCCACCAGCACCCCCAAGTCCTTCCCAGCAGGGCTGATCTGAATCAGTTTGTCCCCCAGCCAGTGTTGATCCCAGGGGTTGGCCTAACCCAGGTGCAGCATCTTGCACTTGGTCTTGTTAAACCTTGTGAGATTCCCATGAATCCACTTCTCAAAGTTGTCCAGGCCCTTCTGGATGGCATCCCATCCTTCAGGTGTGTCAACCACACCACTCAGCTTGGTGTCATCTGCAAATTTGCTGAGAGGGCACTTGATCCCTTATCTACATCATTAATGAAGATATTAAACAACACTGGTCCCAATACGGACCCCTGAGAGACACCTCTTGTTGCTGATATTCACTGAGACTCTGAGCTGTTGGCCACAACCCTCTGGATGAGACTGTCCAACCACTTTCTTATCCATCTAACAATCCATTCATCAAATCCATCTCCCTCCAATTAACAGAGAAGGATATTGTGGGGGATCATGTCAAAGGCTTTACAGAAGTCCAGATAAATGACATCTGCAATCCTTCCCTTGTCCACTGATGTAGTCACTCCATCATAGAAGGCCACTAGGTTGGTCAGGCAGGACTTGCCCCTGGTGAAGCTGTGCCGGCTGTTCCAAGTCCCCTCCCTTTCCTCTCTGTGCCTTAGTGTAGCTTCTGGGTGGATCTGTGCCATGATCTTCTCAGGCACAAAGGTGAGGCTGGCAGGGTCCTTTTTTCTACCATTTTTAAAGATAGGTACAATGTTTCCCCTTTTCCAGTCACTTGGGACTTCGTCACAACTTTTCAAATATCATGCAGAGTGACTTGGCAACTCCATCCATCAAGTCCCTCAGGACTCTGCGATGCATCACATCTGGTTCCATAGACACAATGATGTTTCCCTCCTTTCCCATTTGTGTGCAGTGAATCTATGCAGGAGACTGATCTGTCTGCAGCTTAATCACTTCTGTTTTCTCTGTTTGTTGGGGGTTATTTTTATCTGTGCTGGCTCTTTAAACTGTCCACATGTACCACCATTAATCACAGTGCAAAGAAGGAGGCTGGATTATGTGACTTGTATTACAGAGATGAAGATGGGATCAAAACAGGCTTGAACTCAAGCTACTGTGGAACCTTCTTCTCAGGCTTGGATGCTTGAGAAGGGAGAGAACTTAGAAAAGGAAGGACAGGGTTGCAGGCAGAGTTGAGATCTGCATGTAAAAGCACAGAGAATTTAAGTCATACTGCAGAGACACAACCCACACATTGCTGGTGTCTTTTGTCAAGATAGACAGGTTATATTTTAGAAGCTGGAGCAGGGACTGAGGGTTTGTGAGGGCAACCTTGTTTCAGGCCAGCTCTGGCTGAGATACTGAACTGGTCCGTTTTCCTTAAGGTTAGATTAGCTTGCACAGAGACCTGAGCTATCACTGCGGGCATTCTGGAACACCCAATGTGTGTAAGTCACAGTTCCCAGCCAGAAACATCCCCCAGAGTGCCAGAGAGATGGACAAAATGTGAGGATTTCAGTACTGTTCTTTTTTAAGTGGTGTCCAGTTGCTGTGTTCTCGGTGCACAAAAAAAGCTGGAGGTCGGGATGAGTCTAACATAGAAAGTCTTACACTGTTTTGTTACATCTTTCCCATGGAATGATTCATAGAATCATAGAACGGCTTGGGTTGGAAGGGAAGCCTGTCTTCAGTTTGCCTGGTGTGTAGGTACCTGTCTTTGGGTGTAGGAAGAAGGCAGATACTAAAAATTGGAGATGCATCCCAGGGCATCCTTTGCAGTGCTTGCTGCTTGCTCAGTTGGCTGAGAGCTGTACCTTGCTGTGCTTCCAGAGCAGGAGCATTTGCTACTTGGAGTCAGTACCAGAGAGGATTAGTAGTTCAGCCCTTTGCTGGGACAGACTGTTCCACATTACACTGTGTCCATTAGGTTTCCACACGGACAAACTGTTGGCTTTCCAAGGTGCAGATACTGGCCTTCCCTTGAAATGTCTTGATAGGCAGCCTGGCCACATTTCCTCGAAGATGAGGGATGGCATGGGAGACTTCTGGCTCCCTTCAAGGAAACAAACACAATGGGGCTTCAGTACAATGACAAATTACTCTCAGGATCAGGAGGCAGGCAATGCTCTGCATGTTCTAATGTGGTGTAAGTAGCTCTACTGGCTCCTATCTCTGGCTTATTTTGACATTTTCTGGCAAAGCAGCAGTGTGTTCCCCCCCTCCTTCTTCCCCTTCCCCATTATTTGTTTTGTATGTTTAATTGGCAAATTGGAGCAAGTGTGGAAGCTTGGAAGCTTGTTTAGCCTGGAGCTTGGCTTTCTAACAAACAGCTGGCCCCAGCTCCTGGTCCAGATAGTTTGTTCTGGGCACTTGAAGGAAATGCATACTTTGCAAGTGGTCCATTGAATGTCACTGTGATGCTCTGCAGAAATTCAGCTCTAATGAGGTTTGTCTGGTTGCAAACAAGATGAACAGAAAGCAGTTTGAAATTGTCTTTTTTTTTCTTTTCTTCCCCCCCTTCCCCCCCCCCTCCCCCAGTTTGGGATGCTGAGCTCATCTCTTATTCTAACTTCATTTCTTAAGCACAGAGATATCTTGTCTTCATTCACTCCTTTAGATGACCAAGGAAATAATACCAGTTTAAGGGGCTTGTTAGATTCAGCTTATTTGTTTCTTTGCTTTTATTTTGGGACAGAGAGCTCCATGGAAAATTGAGTTACCTTAGGACTATATTAATAGGAAAAGTACTGCTGGCTCACCTTTTTTAGGATATGCTATGTCTGTAAAGAGTAGTATTACAAAAGACTTGCACTCACTGGACTTCAAGTATTATCCTTCATTATACTTAATTATCCACTGTGAGAGAGCTGAAAAAGGCTTCACTAAGGTTATGCAAAAAAAGAAGTAGTTGAGCAGTAAGAGGTTACTACACCCCCTTGTGCTGCTGTCCTGCTCACTGAGCAAGATGAAGCAGCAGTACAAGGAGTAACGAACAGAAGTGGTGATCAAGAGAAAATGGACTGCGAACACAATGCCTGTAATTAGTGAAACTAGTTGGGTTTTTTTTTCCACATGACTGTTATTGCTAATGAGAAGAGTTATTTTCTCCAGTTCTCGAATTGCAAGTTTTAAGGGGGAGTAGAAGCAGCTAAAAAGTACTAATCAGTGAGCAAAGGGAGAGAGGTGTTGTCTCTCTTAGGCACAGGCTTATTTTTTTTCCGGGTTCAGACTTTCTGAATCAAGTTCTGGGCTGACACTGCTGGGGCAAAAGAGGTGTGCAAGGAAAAACAGAGTCAGCAGCTGAAGTAGCACAACCAGGAGTCAGCTCCCCATACCTGGCCTCTAAACACTGGAGGCAGCTGGCTGCAAGAGTTGTGGAGTCAGGAGTGTGACTTGTGGAGATTCCAGGTGTCCCTTTGCAAGGTAGGTAGTTATGATTCCTGAAGGAGTCTCCCCTCTCAGCTTCCATCAGTTTGACACCTGTAGGCTCAATGATAGGGGTCTAACTCCTTTCCTTTCCTTCCCATTTGCTGCCTGAGCTGTACGTGTGGTCACTGCCTGAGCTGGTGAAAGTCCAAATGAGCCCACTCAGATTTAGTCTTCACAGTCCAATTAAGTGATTGTTAACAAGCCTTGCACTTTTACCTTGGATTAGTCTTACTAGGACTTGCTGTTGGTTTATTTAGCCTGACTTGTTTAGAACAGCACTTAACTGTTGCTGTCTTGTTGTCTTACTGTCTTCTAGCAGAGGTAGAATGGTGGGCAGTGACTGAGGTAGGTCTTCTGTGATTAGAAGAGGATGTATGAAAGCAGTAGCAGTTATATAATTGTTCATCTGTAAAAGTGTCAGCACAAAGGGTGTATGTAGATTTACTTTTGCGAGTTTATGAAATAAATCCCACATCTAAAATAATTAAATCAAGACAAAGGGTGTCAACCAGGTTTGGGAATAATGCATTTAATCATGTTGTCTGACCTGTGGTAAATATGCATGTACAAGCACTTAGTCCCTGAGCTGGTAATATACTTTGAGCATAGCTAATTTCTATTGTTGAAAGTGAATCTAATTCAGATCAGTTGAAGTCTTGCCTTAGACTCTGTGTCTGTGCATGGGTAATTACCACAGCTGAGCTGATGCTCAATGTCCTGGAGGTGTCTGATGTCCAAGACTCACACATCATACAAAAATTGGGAAAAATCTGTGGCAGGCAAGCTGTCTTTTTGCTTTGCTTAATAGCAGGCCTCAGTCCTAATGGATACTAGTTGATATCACTGGAATATGGAGGCAGCACACCAAATCTCTTTGAAGTTTCGTTTACAGTTCTCCTAGAAGCATAGGGAGCTTCGGCCATTAAAAACATCTAGTCCATGGTGTATTTTGCAGAGCAAGAGTATACTTCTTATCCTTATAGAGCATTTCACTGTGCAAGGAGACAAGAATCCTGGTGACTACTCTTCTCCAGCCTGTCCGATAATGCAGAAACCTGTTTCTCATCTGGAAGGACTGCTGGAAGGCTTTCTGTCACAGGATTTCAAATTTCCCATTTGCCCAAGAGCAGAATCCCTCCAAATTCTTCACTGGTAAAACATAAGCCATGGTATGAGCAGGAAACTTTATCACTTGGAAATCTGATGCCAGAGAAATCCATCTTTGACCAGCATACCTAGTAAGGAGTGGCCTGTGCTGTCATATTCTGCACACAACCTTACAAAATAGCACTTAAAATTCTTTACAACCTCAAGAGCACTTTGCAAGCATCGACTAATCCTGGAAGTGCCCCCTCCTGTTGTGAGATACTAAAATAGGTGGTATTATTCTCAACTTACAACTAAGAAGATGACCTTCATGTGGTTGAGCGAGTTAACTCCAGGCCACCCAATGCAGGTACAAACCTTGGCTCCTGCCTCTGTGTTTGACCACACCCTTAACGCTGGTATTTCAGCCTGCGGCTTGGAATGTGTCAGCACTGCAGGTGAGAGACCAGGGCTCCAGGGAAAGTCAAAGCTCTGCAGGGGCCAGTTTGCAATACAAAACCAGTCACAGTCCCATTAAATACCTTTATTAGATCACAGGAAGCAAAGGTCTCCAGCCAAGCCTGTGTCCATGACTAACTGCTTTGAAGAAGTAAAAGCACACCGTATACTGCTATATAATAAGCCTCCAGCTGGACTCTATTTAGGCAAATGCTATTACATATCAGCCCAGAAATTTGGGCTCAGCCTTGGAGTCAGTTCTTTTCCCATAGAAGCCAGATGAAGTGGCATCTCTGGCTTCAGGTAGGCTCAAATGCTGTATCTTTTGGGTCTGAATCACAGTTTCAGCCATTATAAAAACTCTTTGACTGAAATTTTTCAGTGACACCATTTCTTTCTGGAATCAGTATGAAATATAAGAGAAAATAAAACAACTTTGGCTCCTGATTAATTTTTTTTCCTCCCAGAGAATGAAGGAATCTGGGCACATCAGCTGTCTGGCCTGGAAGCAGCTGGCAGTGTTTCAAGTACATGGACGTCTTTCCAGTTTTCGAAGAAGCTGTGTGTGCGTTGCCTCCAACTGATAGATGAGCTTTGGAAATTCTGTCCTTGTTTTTAGATATTTTCAAATATTTGGAGAACAGTATTAAAATAAATGACTGACAAAATGCTGATTACACTTTTCAGTATTTCCATGGTTGCACAATAAGGACAGCACATGAAGAAAGAGCTGAAAGTTACATTATCATTGTAGGAGCAGCAAAAGTGTCAACATTGATTTAGGAACAAAGTCACACAGACGATTTTATTTGTTCCCGATCCTCCTCTGTGATACTTCAGTCTGTTTACACAGTGTTACCCAGACTGACATTTCCTATGTGTGTCCAAATTAGTTTAATTTAAAATTGCAATGCATATTGACGACAGAGAATTACAGCTCATGTGCAGTAATCTTCCAGAAATTCACCATTGCTACTGATTAGCTTTTATTAACACCACTAACTACAGAATTCAGACAGAATATTATTTCAGATCACATTAAACTGATGATGAGTGCAACATTTCTATTGTTTGGAGCTGACACAGATCCACTGGAAAAATTATTGCCTGAGAGGTACAGATGGATTTTTCAGCAAATCAGAACACAAAATGCATTTGTTTTAGACTCAATATTCTAGACCAAGAAAATACCCTGAACTGTGTCACATTGTCTCTTAAAAAGGTATGTTTCCAAAATCAGGGGGGAAAAGTATTCTGGATAATAAATAAATCCTTTCAGCTTCAAAGAGTCCACTGTGGTAAGGATGAATGAAAACATAGAGTTTAGGAATATGAGGAAAGTGGTTTAAGAAACAAGACTGAATAGCAAAGCCCATCAAAGCCATTAAGGCATAAACCAACAGATTTTAAAAAGTGAGAGTTGAAGATTATTTAGCATGGTGTGGAGGCTTTGCAGAACCCATTTCAAATGAGGATGGAACAAAAGAATGAGCAATTGCAGCTTTAGGGGAGATTTATTTCAGTGGAAGGGAAAACACTTGCTCTCTGATACCAATTAACCAACAAGACGACGGCGTCACAAGCCCCTGATATTAAAAATGTAAATCCCAAGCCCAAGGGTGCCTGAAATGCAGGTCATACAATTTGAGGAGAGAATGCATAAAGAGATAACGAGACTTGTATTCAGACCACATCGGCTGCCTGATTATCTCCTTGCCTTCTGCCTATTCTGCTCGCTCACAATAGGAGAGTGTCAGGAGAGAGGCGCAGGAGGCTCCACGGATGAACAGGATCACCTTGGGAAGTGGGCTGAAGTTGATCAACTGTGTGTCACAAAGGTTAGGAAAACAGAAGATTAAAACCTGATATGGTACTAGGAGGCAAACAGGTGAGGGAGAAGCAACATAAAGGAACTGTGGCATAGTTTTTGCGCTCTACGACCCTGGGGCTTTGTGTGGGGCTTTAAATCAGTGGTTCCCAACAGAGGGCATGACAGGAGTCCTTTGGAAACTCTCAGAGAGATAGGATGCATTTACTTACTCTCGCAAGGGGTCATGAACTCAGCTGAGACCATGACATCCAGAAGCAGGGTTTCAGGGTGTCATGAGCAGCATGGGAATCCTGCTGCAGATGTGTGGTTTGCAGCTCAAAAGACAGCATGAGCCAGATGGAGCAGAGGGATTCTGGCTGGGAAACTTTGGACCAGCTGCGTGCCATGTTCAAGGAAGCTGAGAACTTGAGTGGGATAGCGAAAAAGCTAAGCATCCTTATTAGCACTGATGCAATTAAAGGACCACATTGCACCCCTGAGGATCTGCCTGAACTGAAAGTCTGGGTCTGGAATATCTCAGTCCTTGGGCTTGATTCCAAGAGGCAAAATAGGCTACTTTAATAATACCAGCTCATTTCCATGCTGCCAGGGCAAGAGGTGAACAGTGATAGGTAGATGAGCTGAGGTTCTAGCACTGGGAGAATCATATCCTTATTCACCCCAGGTTACCTGGGTTTAGTGTTAAAGATAAAAGACTTTTAATGTAGCTTCTGTGTAATTGCTGTGGCTGATAGTAACAGCCTGATGGTAGAGAAGAAGGGACAATATTGCAAGCTCCAGAATACAGCCTCAAACACAAGACTCCACTGCTATAAAAGAACCTTGGATCACAGAAATGCTAATTTTAATGGCTGTAGGTGTTTCTTCATTATATTAAACAGACATGTTGCCACAAGACAGGGTTGCCTTTGATTTATGGTAAAGAGATTGTGATAGGAATTAAATGAAAACTCATAGGAAAATTAATCTAAATAAGAATAATTGAAGAGATTCATGGTTCATTTGCACTTATATTCATCATACCTATTGTCTGAAGAAATACACTTATTTAAAGCCAAATGACAGATTATAATTTACTAACTTTGCATTCATGACATCACTGTATTGTCTATTCCATAATCAGAAATGCTAAGCCTGAACAGTAATTTTCACAAAATACTATTATAGAGTTATAAATGTCATTAAACAATAGACTGAGATAGTCCTTGTAACTTCAATCTCTGGGTTAAGAAAATTACGTGGAATGAAAGTATTCTATTTAAAACCAAAGCCTTGGCACTGTCTGTTCCATTACTGCTACGCAGTAAGTCATTTAATTTACATCTATTTTCCACTTATTTTAGGGTCTAATCTATAAATTTTATTTCGTCTTTGCATTTTAAAAGTCTTCTTCTCCAGTTTTGGTGGAACATAATTCAAAGGTCCACAGCCCTTTCTTGGGAAATGGGAAATGTTAGAAGTGGATTTACAGTGCTGCTGGGCAATCTGAAGTTTGCAAGAGCAGAAGCTATAGTGGAAGAGGAAGTAGATACTTTGGATCAGAAAGCCTGGCTGATAAGACCGTGTTGGGTTATAACAATTGCATTTGATTTAAAAAAAAATTGGATGTTTTTGCAGACCCCATAGCATTTTTATTTCTAGGAGCATAATTTTTACTGCTCTTGGACATTGACCATAACATACTACATAAAAGCTAACCAGACCTGGGATCCCCGCTGCTGGAATCACACCTCTCCCCCATCGAAAGTCACTCTGTGCATTAGCAGCGTGTCTCAAGGACACTTTGACCATGTCAAAGACTGAAGCAGGTAGTGAGCGGCTCAAGGAGGCTTGTTAGAAGAAAATCAGATCCTTCAGTCCTGTTTCTTACATCCCCCCAGCATGATGGTGAGATGACAAAGGTTTGAGTGGCAGACCAAGCGCTTTTGCAATCTCTGGTTAAAGCCTGTCGTTTGTCTTTCTTTTCTAGAAGTGCTTTTCCTTCAGAAACATTTGGAGCGTTGCACATGCTGCTGACGGCTTAGGTTATTCTCCATCGTGGCCACTAGAGAGAGCGAGTGGCCAAGGTAATGCTTTGCTTAAGTACTGCCAAATGTTACTCGAGTTAAAAAGAACACAGACACCCCCCGGACCAGCCTATCAAGCGCCGTTAGCTGGCCTGTCCATTTTTACATCTTTTCTCTTTCTTAATACAGAGGTGTGGCTTGGAGCCTTCATCCCAAATAACTAAATCTTCCTATTTAACTGACCGAAGTTAAGCTATTGATATCAAGACATACTTTTCCCCCTGTTGAAGCCATAAATTTCAGTTGTTGCAATGCTCTTACTACAGCCCATTGTTCCTGTGTCATAGTAGCTCTTAGCAGTCTTGCTGGAGAGATGTGAGGATTTTTGCTAGTGGTCTGCAATTTTCCCCCAGACAGGGTAGAAGGAATGCCTATATTTCTGCCAGTGCTGGGGTAACATGTGCCAGTTTTTTAATATTTCTGTAGCAGTTGTATTTGCTCATTGCTATTACATATGTGATAAGCTATTATTGTTTACAGCCAATATTGGACAGGGGTTAAGAGGAACTCCTTTCAGTGGGGCTGATACGGTTCAGGGGTGGACGTTCTTGTTCTTACTGACAGGCCCCTAACTGAGAAGCTGAAGAAATGAGCTGGGAAGTTTAAGGGAAACCATCACTCATTGAGATCTTAACACACCCTTTAATGCCCAGCTGGGAACTCTGCTTATCTCAGAAACCACATTTTACAAATTATTTACCCTAGCAAATAACCAGGCAGGCATGTTAAGAATGGCCATAGCACCACACGAGAGTGGGCTGTGAAACAAAGGGACTTGCCAGTGCCTGAAATCCTGTCTCAAAATTGTAATTGCTTAGGGAAAGTGATTCTCTACTTCATAAAATGTTATGTACTGCAAAGTGAGTGACTCATCAATATGGGGATATTACCACTAACTCTTAATGCAACTCTCCCCTCTAAAGGGCAGAAAAGCTAGTGCCTGATTCTGTTTCCTTTAGAAATTATGAGAGTTTCGTAGATGATTTAAATGAAGACTGAATCAGACCTTCGTTATTTTTATGGGCTAAATGTCCTATGCATTCAGCGCTTATGCCATTACAAAGACTTATGTTTGTAATAAGAGACATATTGCTTTGGATATATATACAGCCATGAGTATCGAACACAAAAAAATATTTAAGCACATTGAGCCAAATTTGTCCCTGTTGTAACTCCGAAAACTTAACAGAAATACAAAAGGGATAGTATGGGAGTACAATAGCAATATAAATGACTGGTAACAAAATAAGCTTTTAATTGTCCTAATCTAACCCCTTGTCCCTCACTCCCAAATTTACTGGTAGCAAACACGAGTATTCAGAAAACCAGCCACCCCAGTTGCTGTGAAGGCAATACACTGGTATGACTATGACCAGTATGATGTGATATGACAGAAGATTCCCTATGGGTTCTGATGCATGGGGGACCCAAAAATCAGTTGTTATTAAATATGTGCATGTGTTTTAGAAGGGTTCCCCGTCACGTGTTTTGCGGTGTCCCAATTCCATTCCTACAGACTGAGCAGCCCTGTTTGCTCTCTTAAATACCCTTTGAAGTTCTGTGGTTCTTATTGTGCAAGTGAGGAACTTAACCATAAAGAAACATAAGGATGAGGTTCACAGAGGACCTTACCCTAAAGACCTAAGTCCAGGGAGAAAAGTCCCGAAGCTTAGATGAACTGCTGAACAGAAAATCTGTTAGAGGCCATGTGCAGGAAAATCAAGGAGATGTAGTAGAATCCGGGTCAGCTGAACATGGTCTGTGTGAGTTCAGGCAGAGACAGGGGGACCGAGCCTGCCTGATGTTTGGCGAACTCTAGAGCACAGCTCTGCCCAGTCCAACAGTGAAATTTTGTCAAATCCTTTGTCCTTAAACCTGGACAGCCTATGGATTTGAGGCCTTGGCATCGTCTGTGTAGAGGAATTGTTCTTAACTGTTTTTAAAGCAAATTGCCTTTGTTGTTTTTTTTTGCTGATCTATAAAGAAAATTTGTGCCAGGAGTTTAAAGCTATATATGCAGAAAAGGTAAATCCTCTCTGGGGTCATGAAAGTTAAGGTGCAGAGGGGCGGTTCTGAAATTTAAAAAAAGCCAGCCTATCTTATTTTGAGGGCTCAGTGGGGTTTGGGTATGACATCGATTTAGTTAAGCTGCTGTCTGCTCTCCCTGGAGGAAAATGTTATGTCTCCATCCAGATACTGGCATATCCTTATTTTTATGCCAGCTATGCCAGAGTTACAAAGTTTTAGTCAAGCATGATGAGACATGACAGGGCACACTTTATTGAATAATAATGCCTGCCTAAGTGCATTTTCCATCTTCATTTAAATGCAGTGCATTTGAAGTAAAGCAGCAATTCCAAAACATGGTTTTGTGTGTCTACAGGAATGAGTACCTTGTTACTGTTTATATGTTATGCAAATTAAGAAACAAGAAGAAAAAGTATTAATGTCAGAAAAACACCTAAATACTGCAGAAATCAGTCCCCAGAAGAAACTCTGATAACTTTATATTTGGATGGATTTTTTTTTTTCTCAGTGTTTTCCCTCCCTACTGTATTTTTAAAGCATTTATATTATTTAAAATGTATCTTTATACACTAGAGGTCTTTAGGAACCTGCAGGAGACGAAAGCCTGTAGCAGCCCTTCCGATGCTGACAGTTTAAACCTAAGAAGCTCTGACATTACTGGGAATCCTTTTGAAGTGCCTGCAGCTTGAGGAAAATCCATCTGTTCCAGAAAAGGAGACTTTTCAATTAAACAACATCTTCCTTTCGATCAAAGATAGATTTTTAAAGACTTTTAAATTGGTTTTACAGTGTTGGTATTAAGCAAGGACTGGATTTCACCTCTTGCCTTTCAGGGCTGGAGAGCCGAGCCCCAGTTGGGCTTTATGCCAGATGGTTAGCAGAGTGGAACCAGAGGGATGGGTTATTTCTTTTAATGGAGGAAAAGGAATTGGCAGTAGGAATGAGCTTATTAAATTGTCTCGGTCTGCTTTTATTAATGTGTGTGCAGAGTCGGCAGGTAGACTCACAACTGAGAGAATTTCACCAGCAAAACAGCCTGTTTCTGGTGTGGGCTCTCTCGTGGTGCTTCCAAGCTCCTGGCTGAGCTTAATATACCCTTCTTCATGCCAGGTGCAGAGGCCCTTTTGTTTTCTGATCCCAAATTTTATTTCTGTCTTCCAACTTACTTTCAGCTCCGTGTGTGTTTTTCTGAGTTGTGAAACCATTAATGTTTCTACTGTAGGCACCTGAGCCAACTCCTATCTTACACATCCATTGTCTGTCAAGGCACCATTGGAAAAGAGGAAGTGCACCTCAGAGTCGGTATTTCCATATCTGCCTTGAAGGCATCTATGTAAATGTTATTGTAGAGAAGCATTTAAATTGAGCTTCTTCCTGATACCTGAAGGACAGAAAGATTTTCTCCCCACTACTTACCCCCTATTTTGCTTAAGCCCATTTGTCTCCTTCCTTCTCTGCTGTGATACTTTTATTTCCCACCAAGCCTCTTAAGGAGACAGTACCAGGAGACCTTTCCTCCAGCCCCTCTCCTGAAAGACAGAGTTCATGCATGATAAGCAGCCAGAAAGGGAGGGCATAGGAGAAAGATGGGCTCCCCTACAGCTTAGGACACTGAAATTAATAAACATCTTTTTTCTTTGCTGTTTTCCCTCTTTGCAGGAGCTTGAGGGTATTTGACTTGCGATGTGCTGTGCAATGTTTCAGTGGTCAGCTGTTGAATTGGATGTAGTGGGGTTTAATAGTGACTGTGTGAGTAGTAGTAGTGACTAAATGATCCATTGAGCCTGAGTACCAATGTAGGCTACCCAGAAGGTCAGCTTGTTGTCATAAGCCTCTGCTAACAGCATCACATAACAGGATTTTCTGGGCAGATCAGATTCTGTTTCTCCTGTGCTTTGTGCTTGGCTTTTTATCTCTGAGTCTCCTCAAGGAGAGCTCATCCCGCAAATGCTCTGCATCTGAAGAATCGCTGCTGAACTGAATATGGATATCTGTCTCCTGCCATGTAACAGGGGAACAGGGTCCTGCTTCCCTTCTGCCTTGCAGACTCCTAAGTCCAACAAAAGAGAAGCTATCCCTTTACAAGCAGACAGTGGCAGAACCCATTGGCTCCATTTTACAGCTGAATCTGGGCTACTGGCCCTTTTAATTTGCAGAGAAGTTTGCTGAACAGTTTGCTTAAGTACTCTTAAACTTGGACTCTTCAGCACTGTAGATAGTTTGTAGTTTTATGGATAGTTTTGTGATCCTTGTATAAGGCATCAGTAAATCATCTTGTGGGTCTTTCATTTTTCCCAATTATCCTTTGTGTTTTGCCTTCCTTCCTGTTAAATGACCATGTTCCTAGCCCTTGGCTATAAGCACCTCATGTTCCTAAGCTTTGGTTCCCACACAGGAGCAGGCAGAGAAGAAATTCTGTGGAGAAATTCTGGAAAGTTACCTGTCCAGAACTGAATCAGGACCTTCTTGATTTGAGAAAGACCTTTTTCCTCCCGTTAGAGGGAGATCAGGATCTCAGTTTTACAGCAGATCTCAGTTTGCACTGATGGAAGGATCTGGTAGCACTGGTATGCCCAGAGTACATCAGCAACGGAATAGAACAGTGCTCTCGCAGAAATTAAGAATATGCTGAATTAAGAACATACTTTATTCCTGTTTTATCTTAGCTGCAGACCATGGCAGGATGGTTTGTCAATGCACAGTTGCTGATATTTATTGCATCTGACTGCACTTCAATGACCAGGGAACTTCCTGCTGTCCCTCCACCCCCACACACTTCTCCCCATCCCCTGCCTTGTTGATCCCAGGGGTTTGAAGCTCATCTGTGGAACTAATTTTTTTTCTAGTGGGATGCTTGTCAGATCCTGTCAGCTACAAATTGCTCTACTGAAGGTGCAGAAATAGAAATCCTTACCTGTTACTTGTGGTAGTGGCTTTTTTCCCTTTCTGAATCCCAGGACGTAATCCGAAGCAATTCTCCCAACAACTCTCAGTGTGATTTAACATACTGGGTGTTTTTTAGGTCTTTTATCTGCACCATCAGCTGGCATCAGCTGATTTGGAAAGTGTGCCTAGTGCATTGATGGAGTGTGCTCTTTAAAGTGGAAGACATCAGAGTGAAGTGAGGAGAAAGACACAGAAACTTCATTACCATGGTAGGAGGGTTAATATTTTAAACAGTTTTCCACTCAATTTTTGTGTGCATTCTCTGTTCCAAGTGTATCTGATCTTAGCACAAAAGAACAGAAAGAACTGTGCTATCTACTCATTTATTTTTCCCTGGGGTGAATTTCAGCAGAGATAAAACCTGATGCAGCACATGCATGAAAGTCAGTTTGGTCAGCTTACACGGAGATGTGAGTGGCACAAGACCTCTGTGAGCACAGAGGAATCCTGAAGAAATGTGTCTGCTTACAGCCAACATACACAAATTCAGGGCCTACACTGAGGATTTGCAGCACCCCATGAAGTGTCTGACACACCAAATGCGTGTGCTAGAAATCCCCAGCCTTTTGCTCTTGCACACAATCCTGGCAGCAGAGCTGGCAACGCAGCTGGTATTTGTCTTACACGTGTAGAACTGTGAGGAGGGAGAGAGAGAGAAAAAAAAAAAGAAAAAAAGGCTTTGGAAAAAAAGTTACAATTATCCTTGTGTTGGATATTAAAAAAGATAGGCAAAAATTACTTCAGTTAGACTTATTCACAAGAGCATATTCCTTTTTGTAGGCTCTTATGATAAGTAAGAAATATAAAAAAAATTATCTAAAGACCATTCTAAAGACTTATATTGCTTTCAGGGACTTCTGTAGGTCTTCTTCCAAACAGATTTACTCTGGATTTTGCTTTGCTTCTCTTCAGTTCTCAGGTAACAGAAGCACATCTGATTCAGATGTTAAGGCCTGGAAACTCATTCATAGGTAAAATGCATCCTTGTTGACAAGGGTCCAACTTCAGCCCTTGTAGTGAGACTTAATACTGCTGTTGTTGTCTCCAAGGCTTTGCAAGCAGCTGCAAGACCTGAAAACAATCCAGATTTTTTTTTTTCTCAGTGTTATAACTCTGCCTGCAAAAGGGATCATATACATTGTCCCTAATCTGTTAAAGGTAAAGCCAGATTTGTTAACCAATGACCAGTTTTTTAGCAAAGAATGACTGAAAATTAATCAAACCTGTTTGAAAGGCTCCTAGAGGAACAGATAGTAAAGTCTGAATTTACTGGAGCAATAGCTTTGCTGCTTTGGTGTAGAGTTTTTGCAGGTGCTACTAGAAGTTGTAAAGCCCTAACTAGCAGCAGATCCTGTTCTTGTGCAAGTTGCTGTGGGGAGCTTGGGTACAAAGAAGTCTTCTGGTCTGCTAAGAGAAGGACAGAGTTGTTTCTGTTTCACCTTAAGAAGAAAGAAATCAGATAAATAAAAGACAAAAAATTGGGCCTTTTATGGGCACATTTGCAGAAGTAAGGAGTGCAGGTCAGTGCATCCATTAATCAAAGGGCTGGACACGTCTCCTAAGAAGACAAGATGAGAGAGTTGGGATTGTTCACCTGGGTGAAGGGACGTTATTGTGGCCTTTCAATACCTAAAGGGGCTTACGAGCAGGATGGGGACAAATTTTTGGTAATTGTAATAGGACAAAGGGTAATGGTTTTAAAGTAAAAGAGGGTAGACTTAGACTAGATAAAAGGAAGAATTTTTTTATGGCAAGGGTGATGAAACACTGGAACAGGTTGTCCAGAGAGGTGATAGATACCCCAGCCCTGGAAACATTCAAACAAATACCAGAATGTTTACAGCAGAGTCAATAGAAATCTGCAGAATTGTGCTCTTTGAAATTAATTGCACTCCAACTAAATTGTGCTCTAACAGGTATTTCAGATCTCCTACAAACCCCACAACTATGAAAATCCTGGCTCATGAGTATGAAGAGGAAAGTCTCAGCCCTCAAATCCTGTCCTTATTTGGTACAGGTAACCATATCATCTGATGCAGTGTATTTCTGCTGTCCCTGCAGTCAGTGTTGCAGCTACCACTTACTGAAGCAGGGCACCAGCTCTGGATCTTCTTGAAAGGCTGAGGCCGAAAGTTTCTTTCTAACATGTCTTTCAGGTCTCCCTTCGGAGAAGCTGCCAGATCCCCAGCACCTCTGCCCTCACTTTTTGCATCCATACTAGAATACACTTTGGAGCTTTCCCATAACTCATTAAATGAGCTAGAGAAAGGTTAATGGTGAAGCCAGGGAATTTCTGTGCACACTACCAGGTCACTGTTTCAGAATGGGAAGTGTGTTCACAGAGGTAACCCTAGTGTAGGGAATCCAAACTCTGTAAACAGGGATAGATCCTCATTCCAGGCACTTGACTTCAGTTTTTACCAGTTCATTGAAGGAATAAGTCTCCCTCCGTTGCCTGTAGAAGCTGGACAGAGAACTTTGTCTTCCTGAACTTGAAATTGCTCTTTCCAGAGGCTCGAGCACCCCCTCATTTTCTGGAAACTGAGGAGGTAGACAGATTGCCAGGTAGATAGACTGCAAGCTAAGCAGCGACTTATGGGGCAGAATCAACACTATTGTACCTCTCTCGTGGAAACTTTCTGGCAGTCAGTGCAAATTGTAGGAGAGGAATAATTTTCTTGGGAGCTTGCACATAACAATGGCACGTAGCATCCTTCTCCCATTTCCAAGTGAGTTTAAGTGTAGCCTGGGGTTGGCATGTGCTCCATGCACATAAAGCAAGCTTACAGTGACTTGATGGAGGCAGGAATAATGGCAGTGAGGTTCATGGCTGGTGAAACAGTTACAATTTTTCAGCCAAACATAATGAAGGAAAAAAGGGAATACTTGTTAGGAGCCTTGGAATAGCTGAAGAGCCATCAGAGCCACAAGCTGCAGAGTATGAAGTAACTACAGGAAAGATGAAGATACAGCCCTTGTTGTATTTTCTTAGTTTGCTTTGCTTCAGCTTTCTTTTGGATGAAATTCACCCTAAATAAATGGGAGGGAGGAGAGTTATTTTTGAGAACTAAGAGCTAAGGACGGGGAGGAGGAATTTGCTCTCCACACCCCAGTCAGCCTGAGGGGCTGACCTAGGGCTCAGCCCTAGAGGTGGAGATTATCTATACAAGTTGAAGTGCTCACAGAAGGTTGGACCACAGATTTCTGGGAAGATTGTCACAGCATCACAGAATACGCTGAGTTGGAAGGGACCCACAAGAATCATTGAGTCCAGCTTTTAGCCCTGCACAGGGCCATCCCCAAGAGTCACATCATGTGCCTGAGAGTACCAAATGCTTCTTGAACTCTGTCAGGCTTGGTGCTGTGGCCATTTCCCTAGGGAGCCTGTTCCAGTGCCCAACCACCCTCTGGGTGAAGAACCTTTTTCTAATATCCAAACTCAACTGACACAACTTCAGGCCGTTCCCTGGGGTCCTGTCACTGGTCACTGCAGAGAAGAGATCAGTGCCTGCCCTTCTTCTTCCCCTCATGAGGAAGTTATAATTGCAATGAAGTCTCCTCTCTGTCCTTTCACATTGATTTCTTATTGTACTCTTTTGCTTGTGGAGAAGCCGAAAATGTTTCCCTGCCCATGAAGCTGATCTACAAACTGTCTGTGTTATCCTCACCAATGGACATCAGGCAGGTCAGGTGTCCAAGGCCTACTTCTGAATTGAATTCCTTTAGGCTTCCTCTGTTCTACTCGGGTAAATATGGAAATGCTAAGAACAATGAAACACAATACACTTAAATGCACTAGTAATGGATGAAAATAATGCATGTGTATGAAATTTTTAGAAGGCACAGCATCATGCTTTTATCCTTTCCCTTGTTGTATAATGATGTTTGTGGTTACTTATTCAGCCATCACTCTGGTTTTTGCTTTGGGAATATAATCACCTACTAATGCACTTTATTGCCTTGTATATTTCTCTGCCAAGAACATTATCCCTTAAATAGAGGCTTTGTAATAATAACCTCTAATTTCCACAACTTTGCTGCTAATTTCCACAATTTCTACCTCACAAGTATCAAAACTCTAAGTTCTCCACAAGTCCCTAGATTGTTGCAGCTTGATGACAGTGAATCCAGTATTTTATTTCCTGGAGATTTTAGTCCTTTAAAGGGCATGAGTCCTGGTGTCCGTGCTCGGTGCCATTTGAGGTGCACTGCTGGGATCACCGGAGTTTTGCTGATGTGGAGTCTTGCTGATGATTACACTGCATACACGTTATTCTTTTCCACAATTCTCAGCCACTGTGAACTCCAAGGTTCTTAGGTGTTCCAGAGCTGAACAGGAGCAAGACACCTCAGCAAGTGTTTATGTTGAGACCAGAGGGCTGAAGCAACCTGAGCAGTACAGGTATCTACATCTTAGAGGGCTGACCCTGTGAACTTTTTCTGAGGAAATAAATTCCTCAATTTATGTCTTCACCGGCTTTTGAGGATAAAGGTAAATAGGGAGCCTTCTTTAGTGACTTTTTCACATCTTGTCTCTACAATTGTTTTATCCTAGAATCCATTTATTTATTATCGCTTTCTATGCCAGAGCCAGAAAGGATGCCAGCCCAGCTGTCCTCAGTTGTCCAGCCAACCTTGTTTTCCTGAATCACTCACAGGAGTTTGTTCTCTCTGTCTTTAAATATTGTTGTATTATTGTGTCTTTCTTGTTGTTTTTTTTTTTTTTTTCTGAGAAACCTCCTTTACAGGGTGAGGAAGTGAAATGCCTGCAGGATCTCCAAAACTTCCAGTAATTTCCTTCAATATTTTGACATTTCAGGTATTGCAACAGAAATGTTTTGCTCTTTGTCACAGCAGCCAGGTTGCATAAACAGGTTGGGATGCAGTCACAACCTCCGTGGTAGAAAAGCCATGTGGCAGGGAGTCAAAGGGATGTATGCCTCTCTCTTGGAGTCACTATCTCACACAGACCTGCTGAAGGCCTGTTATTGTGAAGATTACAAAATGGAGATTAATCTTTTCCACTTCATTGCAGGTCTTGCTATTTCCAGAGAGGGAAGAACGGATGTTTGGTCTCCTGAAGAAATTCCAGCATATATTGTTGCATTTTGTCTGTCTGCTGAAACCACAAAACTTTATGACTGGGAAAAGTTGCTAGTCCAGTCCTGAGAAACAAGTACAGTCATTCACTGGACATGAGTGACATGATATCTCTCATTACTAATATTTTAACCCCTTCTGGTGCCTGGGACAGGTCCCAGGTTTATGCTTCTGCCTGAAAAGAAAATTGGTCCACTGGACAATGTCCCACTGCCCAATAGCTCTTGGGTAAATGGGCAGAAACAGCTGCCCATTTATATTCTGCCACTGGCAGAATATGGGACTAACAAGCTTTCTTTTTTCAGCTAATTATCTTATTTAGTTTTACAGATGCCATTTGGCAGCCTCATTCTCTCCTGAGCTGGCCTTGTTTCAGTGGGAGGGCTTCTGACCTGACTATAGGGTATGCAGCTTGTAAACCATTTGGAGACCCTTCTCTGTGAAAAGCACTTTATGATACAAACCAGGGTTTTCTAAGATGTGGTGTGCACAAAGTCATTTGTGCAGAGCAGCAGCTGCCATTACCAAATCTGTCACTTGCCACCGCCGATGGTCATGATAGGCAGCAACCCCTGTACTGCTCCCCAGAAAAGAGCTCCCTAAAAAGGACAAAAATCCCACATCAGGGTCTTTTTGTAAGCCATTGATGTTTGCCCTGGACTACAGTTCAGGAGAATACTGTAAAAAAAATTAAAACCACAGTCTAATTGTTTGCTTCTTCAGTGCATCTCTTCAGGATCTGTCTTCTTTGCAACTGCTCAAAAAACTTGATTTTGTCCCAGTTTTATAGGTTGGTTATAACAGCTGAAGTTCTGTCTTTTCTTTTAAAGTAGCACAATCTACTGGTCTGGGGCAACTGCATGGAGAGAGATGAGGTTAGTTCAGCTCATTTTTCCCCAGTGAGATTATTATAATTTATTTCTCTGCACCATGAGTTATTAATCTTCCTAAAAAATATTCCTTCTACTGTGCAAAAGGAAAAATAAAATGGAGTCAAAATATGCTGGATCATAGCAAAATTAATTGGAAATAATTTTCTTTTAAATAAGTTGCATATGTGTTTCCCTGTTTAGTATTCACAATGTACAGCAGAGATGCTTTCAGAAATGATCTCATTTTAAAAAGAGATAGATTTACACACACCACAATGAAAGCAGTCACTGGCAGCATTGTATACCATATCAAATCAGTGACTGTTGGTACATATTTGAAGTTAATTTGACACTGAAGTAAACAAATCAAAGTGTGTTTATAGAATAATTAGACCATATTCTCCGTATTGTGGCTACAAAATTTTGTCACTGCTATTGAAATACTCTGTGGTTTTATTTGGTTTGTTTACAGAATTCCTTAGCAACACAAAGAAAACTGTCAGAATTACCTAAGTATAATTGTCATGGTAAAACCTGTCTTGGCATTATAGCCACAGACCAACTATATAAATCATAACCAGTGGTGTTGCTTGGTTTCATGTTTATGATTCTGGAAGCATAAGCAGATATATTTGTGAGTTAAAAAGAGTTTGAAGAAAAATTGCAAAGATTTATTTTACCCAACTGAAAATAGAAAAAAAACCCAAACATACCAGAAAAAGCTCAAACTTTTTGGCAATATTCTATGTATTTTTCTACAACATAGAAACATAATACTTTTACATAAATAATATATTACCACATACATTCTTTTCATTTGATGTTTTCCATTCATATTATTGTGTGGGTTTGCATCCCTCAGGATCACGTGACTTAAAGGCAGACTAAACTGATACCAATGTAAAGTTTTTTTTCCCATCCAACCTCTTCCTGAAAATAGGCATGTAACTGTGTTTGAAGAACAGACAAAAAGAGTCTAGACTATCCCAAAGCTGAGAATACACCTTTTTTTAGGTTTCTAAGTCAGGCAAAGAGACCATCTGTTATTTTCACTCTTCTCTTTTATAGTTCATGTTATCATTTATCACTTTTGTTGCCTCTCTTGAATGCAAGGCAGCTGCTACTGGTTAAGTTGGGTGCTTGGCTCTTCTCAGAAGCAGTTCTCAGAATTATAAACTGTCTTCTTCTTCTTATGCATGCATGGGAAAATACCAGTGCATGAAAAAAAGGATCCTTACCTGTATGGAAAGAACAGCTGTAAGGAGAAACAGAAGTAACAAAAAGAGGCAGAAGAGTAAAGAATTAGAGGTGAAGTCTGAGCCTTTTTGAAATCAAGAAGTTTGTCTCTCACTTCAGTGGATTCACCCCCCCCAACCGCCCGTCCAGAGTCTGCTCTGGGAATGGCTGCCTACCTTTATTGTATCCCTTTGATCAGGATGCCTTTTTGCCCTTTATTTTAGTGAAAGGATTGTCACAATAAATATATTTGCTGATGGGAGTTGTTCCTCTAAAATGACATAATTCCCCAGTAAATTATTCCAGAATCACATTCTTGAGTGCCTTAAGTGAAAAAAATGTTCAGTTGTTATTTTTTGCGCATGAGTGCGGAAGCTTTATTTCGAATACAAATTTACTACCTGTGAATTTTCCCTCCTCCTGTGCCTGCCTTCTGCAGATCTGGGATCCCTTTGTCCCAAGAGTTTATTTTTTTTCAACGCTGGAATTTCTACTCCAGAAAATGATGCACCCAGCTGTTTGCTCAGGTTGCAGGGCTTCACATGTTGACAGTTCATGGTGCAATCTGGTGTCAGGCTGGGACTGGACTTTCTGCAAGTAGCCATTCCCATTCCTTCACACAGTATTCTCCTCACGATGGGGCTGAACTCCAGGTGGCATCCCAGTGCACATCAGTGGATGGGATTGTTTATGCATTACAGGTCTGATTCTTGTTTACCCCAAAGCCCTTTCCAAGCTGTAGCCAGAGGAGGATCCAGGCATCCAGGTGACTGGTTTTGTGTTAGTGTTTCTCCCATCTGGATTCCTGGAGCCTAGCTTTGCTTCAGTTCTTCTCTTGCTAGGAGTTTTGGAAAGCACGTCATGCAGTCTTCTTCTAGAGGTGGCAAGTTTCTACTGTTACAAGGTAATAGATGAAGACAGTAATTAACAAATTACTTAAGTGTCTTGTAACCCTTTCCCTTTTTTGGAGAAGAGATGCTATAAAAACCAAACTGGAATCTCATGTGTTGTTTACTTTGTTTATCAAGATTATGTAAAAAAATCAATATCTAATTTTTCTATTATACTTTAGCCCTGCATCTTCCTAGCCCTTCAGAATCATATCCTATTGATTCTACCTTTAATGACTTTGAAATTTTCAGTGATTTGTTTGTGGAGAATACTGTGCTTGATATAGATTTCCCCGTGTTGGTTTAAATGCTGGTAGTATACTTGGTGAATTAATGAAATAAAAATAGCTTTGTCAATAAGCAAAAGTGAAGCCACTTCCAACGTTTGTTCTGTAACCACTGCTTTCTGCAACTGCTGCCTACACAAAATTAGTTGGTGGGATTAAAGAATATATTCCTCTTTTATCCCATGTTTGAGTACTTGATCACAGAGGCATAGTTTAATCCAGACATCAATAGCATCTCATCAATTCAGTCAGATGCAGCTGTCAAAGTGGACTTTTGGTTTGTTTAGAGCTTTGAGATTTATCCTTTTTTAAGGTCATAGAATATTTTCTTTGATTTTTGATGCTGAAATCTTTCTTAATCTTCTAAAGTTGAGAAACATCTGTTAAGATTTAATGGGGTGACTTTTGTCTTAAAATTGGAGTTTGTGTTGCAAATCTTTGGTTTTGAAAAATAGGAAAAAAGTACAAGCATATATTCCTTAACAGTTATAAGCCCTGCTTGGTCAGCAGGCGATTAAACTAGTTAAAATGGAGCAGCAGGCATTGCAGTTGTATTTAAGCAGTGTTTCAGTGGACTGTGATTTCAAATTTGTTTTATTTCACATTGGCATTAGCCATTTTCCTTTACCATGGCACTTAGCTGAGGATCTGAGTGGCAGATTTGTGAGAGCTTTCAAATAATGAGACAGTGATGTAACTGAGTGATGCAGAAGCAGAAAGAAATTTAACCTGCATTCTTAAGCTGTGGAGATTTGGAGCACTTTGGAAGAATGTAGTAGTTAATATGTTTGGAGATAAATGGCATCTAAAAATACATGCCCCTAAAAACATACAGACAGCTGTCACGTCTACTGCCTGAATATATTAGTCATTATCCTCATTAACAGATGCAAAATCATCCCTGTTTTCATAATGTAAGCATTTCGTATCAGGTAATTTGTAGTAATTTTTTTATGGGTCTGGTTTCTTCAGCTCCCATGTGAATTGGTGTTTTGAAGCAGGATTCAACTGAGAACTGCAAGATCAGGTCCAGACATCTTTCCTGTGCCTTGTTTCACTCTCTTACCTACTCCAGCCTAAGATTGTCTTTGCCAGGAGTCTAGCACATGAATTTTTTTTTTTTCCCCAAAGAATAATATTGCCTCATCAGCTTTCTGTGAAGCTGGTAGCCATGCATTGCTAATATGTTTGATGCAAAGTTTTGTCTGCTGTCTTCTTCACTTCCATTTCAGCAGCAGTATTACCTGGATGAAAAACACGGGATGTGGCTTTCTGAATATAAATGCTCTTTTCTCTTTTTCAGCTCATAGAGAAGAACATGTTGTTCTATAATTGCAGAGACAGCACTGGCACAACTTGTAAACCTCTGCAAAGTAGTGCAGAGCTGCCATTCATAAGTACCAAGATCTAAGTACAGCATGAAAAGCATGAGGGCCTGCCAAGTTTCTTGCCACTTCCTCCTACTTCTGACAAGGTTTTCAATTAGCAGCTTGTAAGGGCCCAGCCTGTGGTCCTATTTTCATGCAGTATGCATAACTTAATTCCCCAGAAGAGGCTGGAACTGCAGAGGAAAGGAAAATACACATAAATTTGTAATGTTATATATTGGAAGAAAATTGTTTATTAACAGTGTGATTCGGGGAAGAGGAAAGAAAGGGGGGCACTGGGAAGAGGAAGAAATGCTAGAGTGGGTCTTGAAAGTGATGAAATCTCCCTGATTTTTTTCTGTTAAAAAGCACACCAGCCCACCACATTTCTTCCCTGCAAACCTTGTGTAGTCCTCGTGTAAGGTTAACCTTAAACAGCAGTACCTTGTGGAAGATAGATGCGCATTCCAAATGAAGCCCCGTGTCTGCCTAAGCACTCCACAGAGCAGAGATGCTAAATTAGCACTGCTTTGTTACATTTGGCAATGTTTCCCAGTGTCTCCATTTACTGCCATCACTGCAAAACAGAGGAATCCTCACCTATTGGGACAAAAAAAGAATTGGCTTGAGCCCTTGCTGTACAGTCCTGTCTCCAGGTAGTAGTAACTTGTGTCTCAGAGCAGGGGAGGTCAGATGAAAGCAATTGCGTAATATGAGTACAAATACACCCCTTGAAAATTGGTGCTAAAAAGTGGGGCTGCTGTACTCTTTAGATTTTGCTTTCAGTAATCCAAGATGTGTCTGTGCACGGAGTACCCTGTGGCAATATGTCAACAGACTGGTAAAAGCACAGGTAATATTAGGGAGGTCCCCAATGCACAGCAGGACTCTTATGGTCAGGCAGAGAGGAAAAAAGCCCTTCTGAGTCCCGATGGCCATGAGAATGTCTTAAAACAGATGTCCATCTGTGAGCTCTCATAAAAACAGAGTGAGGGAGCGTGGCCATGGCAGGCTGTCCTTTGGGAGCTGCTACTCAGCGTGACTAGAGTGGATTGTTTCCTCAAAGTCCAGGGTGGAACCACAAGTGGGTTTCTCTGTGTTATGCCAGGATGATCCCGGTCCTTTACTAGCCAGTGTACATAGAAGTACAAAGGCTTGTGAAAGACACATTTACCTTTCCCTCCTTGTCTCTTTTCCTCTGCTGAGAGCTCCAGTGGGAACAGATAAGCTGATTTATGGCAAGTGTATACACAGCTGCAGTGGAAGCCTTGAAGCAAAACTGGAATAACACAGCTACAGTGCTGAAAGTGCCAAGAAAGATATGAACTATGTGGACAAGAACTTATATCTGTGACATGTTGGTGTGGCTGCTCTGGTGAAAACTGGCCTAATCCTCAGTGATGCAGCAACCAAAACTGCAGACTTTACCCATTACACTGCCATAAGACCCACCAGACAGCTTCATTCAAGCTGAACCGTCTGCTACCTGGTCCAGTGAAAGAAGTCCTTGCCCATGGCAGGGAATTTGAACTAGACAATCTCTAAAGGTCCCTTCCAACCCAAGCCATTCCGTTCTCTATATTCTGCTAAAAAAAAAAATAATAAAAAAAACCCCAGCCCTGAGGGTTGAGTAGGGTTCCCATTTACCAATTTTAAGGAGCCAACCACAGCCAGTTTCCCTGTACCTTGTATAAATGTTGGAGAGGGAGGATGGATCCTCCACAGGGCAATTCAGAGCATCTCTCCTCATGTCTCGCCTGAAGCTGGGCTCTGGAGGAGAGTGCTTCACACAGGAGGCTCAGTGAGGTGCTCAGCATGTTTCCTGGAGTGCAGAAATGGGGCTCAGAACACTGGGCTCTCTCTGTGTCCCAGGGCAACATTCCCACCCCACTTACAGGGAGGGTGAGTTTTGGAGAGGTGCTGCTACAGGGAACAGTACGGTTTGGCGATAAGTTTGTGAGCACTTTCCCTGTAGTTCCTCTAGTAAAAGGAGGAGATGTTGTGAATTTCATACATAAAAGGAAAAGTATCACATTTTCCCCAAATTCTTCAGGAAATTACTCTCATATACAACCCTAGAATTTGGCTGCCTTACAGAGACAGAGTGTCATTTGCATGCCATTACCAGGCTGTAAAAGTCTCATGGTGACTGCCTACTATACATTTGCAATCTTTAGGGATCCTATGAGGGTCAGCCCTGAGGTCAGGTTTGTTTAGTCTGTTCCATAACGGTGTAAAGTGGACTTGAATGTGTACTCTGCTCAAATAATACACAATCTGATTGATACTTAAACATCAGTAAGTGTTGTATATATGTTGCAGTTTCTAATGTTCCAGGCAGAGGCGAACCATGTATTTGCTAACAAATTGTTTCTACAAACAACTTGATGTGGTTTTGAAAAGTGAGTCGAAATAGGGAATGAAATATACCCTCAAAATTAGGATAAGAAAATCTTCATTTTTTATTTTCCTTGAGAAAAGTTGTGGTGATTTTTTTTTTTTTAAAATCCCCTCTGAGCCCTCCCTGTATTTGGAATTCTTCCTCCTGTTTACTTTTAATTCACTCACCATCCATTCACTGATTGCCTTGCAGTTCAAAAGCCGGGTTCCTTACATTGCATTGTTCAAAGATGGTTTAATTAAAAATAGATCCCATCTTCTGTGTTGTGCCTAATAGGCATTGTGCTGATTGGCTTCATAGAGGCCTGGATGATATTTCAGCCCTTTACAGATCTTTCAAAAGGAATAATAAAAAGACAGGGAGGAGCGAAAACCAATGTGAAATCTTTTTCATCCTTAATATGTCATGATTTTGTAGGCAAGAATTATTACTCAACACAGGCTTAGGAGAATGAAGAGAGAATAGAAAAAAGCTGATATATGAGTGACTTTGCTCTATCTCTTTATTTTTAAAATACTGTAAAAGTATAATCTGTTGTGAAGACAAGCCTCACCGTATTTTTCTAGTACTCTCTTTCAACAAGACTTCCATGATGAAAATATAAATCAAAAGTGACATAAAATTATACAGCTCAGCACAAAACTGGTTGAGGAAAAATGTTCTTATTGCCATTTTTATGGCTACACCATAAAGTTATAAGCAATTAGTTATTAAGTTTTCTCCTTTTTTAATCCTGTGTCACGCACCAGGGCTCAAAGAGGTATTCCCTCTCTCTCATACTTTGGTCATTTCTGGATCAATAATATGTCTGTGATGCTATTCTTCATATGATTCTTTCTTGCATTAAGAGGTTTAATTGTTTTGCTCTATTTAGTGAAGAAATTGTTACTAGAGAACAAATACAAGAGCACTGTAGTTCTAGGTTAGACCTGGTCAGCATCCACCAGCAGTTTTGGCTTGTGCTGTTTTTTAAGCATCAACAATGTAAAATTAGCTATGCTGTAGTCCAGCAAGGCTGCCTATTGTGCTTTTGGAAGTGCTATTTGCAGATGCACCAGAAGAAGTGATGTTCCTGTGCTGGGAGCAGGATGACTAGCACTGCCTGAGAGCTGAGGATCTTCCTTTCTCATGCAAACAGGAGCCCAATGATTTGCTGTTCATCTGCTGCCCTTGACCACTCCCAGCTGGGCAGGGTCCACTCTGCAGGGCATAAAAACCCTCAGGAGGAGAAGTCTTAGTTCTGAAAGAGGGTTTCAGGTAGTACCTTGTTGTGGAGGTTTGTGCCTCTTACTCAGGCTCGCTGTGGTGTTGATGGGTTAAGGGAACACTTCCTGAGACTGCTGCTCTGTGCTGTGACTGTGCTCAACCTTTCTGTAAAGATAGCTCAGGTATCTCTGAGCTGTGTGTTGTCTTGCAGTCCAGACACACTTCCTGGGAGAGGCTCTAATGGATCAGGTGAGCAGAATTTTGGTCAAGGCCTACTTTGAGAAAATCTAAGACAACATGACAGTTTTCTTGTCCCCTTGCGCCCCCTTGTTGTCCTCTCCTCCACCTAAAAATTTTGTCATCCAAAGAGGCAAAGCCCCTTTCTATCAGCCCTAGATAGGTTTACCTCTGTTTAGCTCAACTCCAGCTTTTTTGCATCCCTGTCTGTTTCTGGACATGGCCCTTTGTAGCCTTTATTCTTCCTGGGATCTGGTTCAGGAGGCGAAGGTTGGATTTGACTCTGAGCTGGCAAATTCTGACTTTTCAGTAACTTTCAAAGCATTCCTGCAGAAAGTGATGACATGGGGAGTCCCCTTGCCAAAATGTAATCATGCAGAAAATGCAAAATTGAGATCACCATATAGATTATTTTATAATGTGGTCACATGAGAGCAGATGGCATAGAAGCCAGAAACTGAACAGTCAGTGCAACAAACTCTAGATTGTTGTAATTTGATTCACGTAAGGGAATTGCGTTAGCTTTTTGGCTGTGGTCTTGATGTTCTGTTTGGAAATGTATGATGTCATTGTACCAAGCAAATCACAGCAAAAGGCTGCTTGTATTTATGTTGGCTAAAGGTTTAACCAAGTGTACATGGCAAGCTTAATTTATTGCTACTTTAACTGTGTTTAGTCACTGAAGGGCTTTATTTATGCTGGTAAATTCAAATAGTGGCTAGCAGTGACCACACAGCTAAAGAAATGGCAGGAGTCATTATCACTAAATCACTTTGTTGCTGAGTTTCCTTAATTAAGCAGGGGGGAAAAAACATTGAATCCCTGGACATTCAATAGAGAACATGGTGGTAAAAGAGAGTGATTAATTGAGATATCAGTGCTTTCCTTAGGAAACTAAATTTCTGTACCCTACTATGGCAAAGCGAGAATGAAAATAAAACTTGAGCGTCATCTAAACTGCTGAATTAATTGAAGGCGTATTAAAAAGTTTTATAGATTCTCTATAAAGTAAAATAAATAGCGAGAAAGCTATATTCTTTATGCAAACATTTTTCATTACAGTACGTGTCGGTCCCTTGGTGAGAGCTCATTAACTTTTTAAAAATTACTCTTAATGGGCTACTCATTATCATCACCATCAAATGCTTCACTTGTCCGACATTCTAGCGTTTAGTGCAGATTAAAGTCAAAATTACCCTCTAGATACAGGGCATATTCAACTACACAGGAAAAAAAATAAAATCATTCTGTAAAGTCATGGCTTATAAACAGTGAAAATTGGGAATGTTGAAAGCAGCTTTTTTTTAAAGCTCAGAAATGTGTCTCAGTGTGGTAGCTGTGGTTTTGAGCAATATAAAAAAAATGAAAAGGTTCCTCATTTTCAAGTCCCTCATTGAAAAGCTATTTGGTTAAACATAATTGTGAAGCAGGCATACTGAAGCCTGTTCTCCAGAGCTTGGGCATATCCTCGTTTTGCTGTTGGTTAACTAAAATACTTGAGCAAATCAAGTCTTCCTTTGCTTGAATTAAAACCTGTTGCTAATGACGTCTCCTTTGCCAAGTACTACGAACCTCTGCAAGAAAGCTGCTTTAGTAGATAAGTGTTTCATTGTTACTCATCCTGCAAGAGCTCTGTGTGATCTAAAAACCTCTCTAAGCAGGAGCAAAACCAGAAAAAGATCCAATTTTTTTTAGCTTGTTTAAATTGGCTGAAACTTCTCTATTTCAGTGGAAGTTCACTCATTTGCACCAGCAGGGAAATTTTTTTTTTCCCCCTAAGGGTAGTGTTTGAGGAGAGTGTAAATTCAAAAGTGTTAATTAAGAATTACAGACATCCTGGCATGTTTTGATTTACTGGGGACTTCAGTGCTCAAATATGCTTGTTGTGATGAATAGTAAGGTTCATCAAGGTTGCTTTTAGCAAGGCAACCCCAAAAGGTTTTCTATGATGGCACCTTTATTTACTCTTTTGAAGAGAAAAACAATATATAAACAGTGCTCAGCCTTTAGCTGGCTGAAGTTTTCTAACTCTGAGGCTGATTCATGTCAGCCATGGTTTTGAACCTCCCTTCCCCTTTCCTTCCCCTGGGTTATCTGAACAAAACAGCAGTTTGCCTCTGTCACCAATATTCCAAGGTGCTCTTGGACTGGAGGCTGAGAAAATGGCACCACCCTTATGCAGAGGAGACAAGGTTCTTTGATTTAAGCATGCTATGGTGCCTTGCTGTATTTCTGCTAGTTTTGGGGAGATGTCCTGAGAATCCTTCCTTTGTCAGTAAGAAGAATCCTGGTACTGTTAAAATCATCTACCACTTCACCTTTTCATCTATTTCATCCAAGACTCTAAGTTTATTTGTCAAAGCCATTGAACTGCAAACTAAGGTGCTGCAATATACAGCCAGGCTCTTCTCCCTGGATGGGGGTTTGGTCAGATTCCTGTATCAACAGTCCTTTGTTTAAAATAAGGGTGTGCTGAAATCGTTTGTCTACTCAGTGTTCTTTTTAGCCCTTCATCTGAGAAGATTCTCCAGGTATCTCTCTTTTGGCACCTTATGTCTGATGGAGGAAATCTCTGAAGATGGGTGAAAAGCTGCAGACATCCTGGTGCAAAAATAAAAGAAACTTCAGAACATCTCAATTGATGGAGCTGAACTGTTTTCCAGATATCCTGTAGATGTTGCTGATAAGGTTAATAAGCTGAGACTATTCAAAGCTTGTCCCAAACAATATGACATATATGCCTCTCTTACTTCTCATCTATTTAAGCCTGTAAGTTGTAGCATTGCACATATATTGGTAGGTCCTCATGGCATCCAGATTCAGATGCTCTTCAGAGATCTGAAGCATTTTCCAACCATTGTTTCTTTTCAACCCACTACTTATTTGGCAATACACAGGCCAGCTGGATAATTTTTGAAAAGCAGACAAACATGTAATTTTTATCATGCTAGTACATTCTCTTGCTGCTGCATCTTTGCTGCACTTGGAAATGAAGACAGTGTAATTACCTAACAATTATCTTGTCAGCTTGTAGCAGAATGCGAAATTCGGATTGAGGTGCGGAATGAGAATGCATCTAAACACTGGGCTCTTGTGATATGGTGTGCATTTATTTTCCATGCTAATTCTGGGGTTGGGTAATGAGGTAGATGTGTGTGGTTAAGCTAAGAGGCCCAGAGTCACTGCCCAGAGCACAGGAGATTTGCTGGCCATGTAAAACCTCGTTGTACCTAGAATCATAGAATCATAGAATCATGGAATCAGCTGGGTTGGAAGGGACCTCCGAGATCATTGTCCAACCCTTGATCCAACACTGCTGTGGTTACTAGACCATGGCACTAAGTGCCACATCCAGTCTCTTCTTAAAAACCTCCAGGGGCAGAGAATCCACCACTTCCCCGAGCAGCCCATTCCAATGTCTGATTACCCTCTCTGTAAAGAAATTCTTTCTAATATCTAACCTAAACCTCCCCTGGCACAACTTGAGACTATACCCTCTTGTCTTGCTGATAGTTGCCTGGGAAAAGAGACCAACCCCCATCGTACTGTAGGAGCGGGGACAGACCTCCTGCACTTCATCACTCTATTTTCCTGGTGCCAGGAATGGAGTGGCCACTGCCAGCATTTTCAGGTGGTTTGACAGTCATGGGAGGTGGGCTTAGATCGTGTTTTTGTCTGGTGGAAGAAAGGACAGTCTCTTTCCCGCGGGGCTACTGAGGCAGCATGGCTCTAAGTGTATGCCCAGGGTGTCCATCCCTCTTCTCTGTCAATCCTGGTTATGTAGCAACATAAATGGAAGACAGTAGGACATGAAGTACAGTTCCCATTTTTCAGCCATTCATATTTGATTCTTGCCTGCGTAGATGCCTGCTGGAGGCTCCCTTAAACACAGGGATGCCAGCTGAGATAAATTATGATTATTTGCCATTGTAGATAGCCATGTTAAACTGAGAGGAATCGTTTTTTTGAGAAACAGTATTTACAGGGTTTAAACCTCAGCAATGTGAAGCATCATTCCTTTCTGACTCAGAATATGCTGTTGGGCAAACCTTTGACTGACAGATGTTCTTCTCCTGTCTGCCAGGAAATACTCATCTCTTTCCTGGTGGAGGGAGAGGGCTCTGGGAGTGTAACAGTCCTAAGCTACAATAGCACTTTTACAACCAGTATTGCCATAAAATTCCAGCTGTTCTGCATTGGTAATGCACAGCCATAAAGCAGACTTATTTTTCACTCTGATCAGTTTACAGCTTTTTCCCGTCCTGACTTTACATAGCTTGAGAGACATCTTAGCAAGTACACCAGTCAACACAGAGAGGAACATGAGAAGTGACTTTCGGCTGACAGAGTCTGATGGGCCCTGATCTGGTATCAATACACTTGAAGAGTTTTCAAAACAAATGCTGTTTCTGTCAATGCAACTCTGTTAACACTTTGGCATTTCAAGGCCTAAGCCTCCTGCCTTCAGTTGGTAGTGTGGGATTTTGGAGATTAGAAAGCATCATATTATGAGTTGCTAAGTGGTTTGCATTTCAAAGTCAGCTGCAAGTTGAGATATATCTTGGCAGAAGCATGCAGTAAATGGGCCAAGCTTTCAAATACAATACAGCCTCCTTGTTGCAAAGGACTTATCCTTCTGGTATAGGCAGTCACGTTGCACTGCTGAATGCTTTGCATGGCTAGAGTGGTATAAGAGTAGTCCAGGAGGTATTGAGAAGTGCTTCACAATTCTACTTACCTATGTTTTTTGTTTCACACGGTGTGGTGAATATTGCACTGAAATTGTTTTGGTTTTGCACTGTTACTTAGGCATAAAACATCATTCTTCACCATTGCACATGTTCTTGAGGCCTTGACCTTTTATATTGTTGTGAGCACTGTGAAGATTTGCAAGGCTTTCTGAATAATTGCTAAGAAAAGAGAGTGAAGAATGCTGAGTGCAGTTTTCACTGATTGAAAAAAAATAAATCACTGAATTGTGTCTTGAGAACAGGAATAGTATGTTGCCCTTCATCCAGTCCATGCTGGAGCAGGAAGCCTGGGGTTCAAAAGGAGTGGAAGAAACCCAGTGAAAGGCAGAGAGCAGCAGCAAACTGTTATGCACACAACCTGACCTTCCTGCACTGCCCATCCCCTCACCAAAGAGGTTGGGACAGATTGTAACATGTGATGAAAGCAAAGGCAGCTTACATTGGTAAGGGAGGAGAAAAGGTGTTTACCCAAGTGCTTAATTGCTTTTTTTCTTATTTCTCATTATTCAATCAGCGATTAGAAGTTTGAGTTAACTTGCAATAACTTAAGTAAAAATTCCCCCAGTGGAGGGTCTCTTGCTAGCAACAGTAAGTGTGCCCAGACCAGTAGCTCTTGGAAAATGCAGGCCAGGCCAGGCCTGGAATAATTTGAGTGACTCTGAGGCTCAGTAGGGAACCTTGGTTCTGGTATTGGGAATTTGGGCTGTAAGTGGTTCAGCAGTTAAATCTTGGGGGGTGTGTGTGTGTGGGGAATAGGTGTGAAAATGCGTAAGCAAGTGGAAAATAGAGTTTGAAGCTACCTGAACAAGGTCCTTGAGATTGAGAATATGAATAGGAAGAGATGTGTGTCAACTTTAGCACAATCTGAATATATGTACTCTCCACAAACTTCAGCCCTCATCCCAGTGGGCTAGACTGTATGGGTTAATATTATTACAATCTGAATTCATGCTTTTAAAAACTTCACTCCTCCTCCTGCAGCAAATGTAACCAAGCCACAACAGTTGGAATATATATGCATTACATCTGCCACCCCTTGCCTCTGTGGACTGCATTATTTGGGTTAATGCAATTACTACAAATTTCATACCTTGTTCTTGCAAAACACAAAGCTAAGAACACAAAAGGATTTTTAATTTATTTACTATACCCTAGCATGCAAGGCAGATGATGAAGATAGTACAAGTGAAGATAACCACCATTGTTGGGAGGTACCAGCAAAATAGGATCAGGTAGGTTCATGAGTCAAATACCTCTAGGGCTTTTCCCAGACCTTAAATGTGTGGTGAACAGTGTTCTCTTGACGCAACACAGGCATTTCTCAACCTGGGCAATAAAATGGTGCACCAAATGGCTCAACTGTTCTGTATGTTGCTCCACATCCTGAACAATGTTAACTGAGCCTTCTGTTTTCCCTGCATCTGCAATTCCTTAACTCTCAGTTTTGAAGGGCTTTCTGCCCCTCTTCATCCTCATCTGTCTCTGTTCTTTCAGGAACAGTCCCAATGTGGACTGCAAGTCCCAATGTGGCAGCAAGGAGAATTCTCAGAGCTTTTTAACACGATTTCCCATGTCAACCATACTACTGACCTTCACGCTTCCATCATAGGATGAATACATAGAGGTCACTTCTAGATCAAAAGAACTTCTCATCAGCTCATAGCAGAAGGGAATTAGTAACTAGAAATAGCTTTGGTGGCTTTCAGGCAGCAGGTTGCCTGCAGGCCACAGGCCCTCAAAGGGGTCCCTGCTCTGGTGTAGGTCACCCATGGGCCACAGTCCCTTAGGGACACCCCTCAGGCATGGAGTGCCTCCTTCTCTGAGTAGGTCTCCCCCTGCGCATTAACACTGTTTTCTTTCCCTCCGTGTGCCTGCTGCTCGCCCTTAAATATCTCTGTGATGGGGCACTGTGGGCTCCTTTGAGGGCCTGTTATTTTGGGATGCCATGGGCAGTTACATCAGCTTCAGAGCCAGGTGCCCCCCGTACAGAGTTGTTCATGGCCACCTCTCACTCTGGCCCTGCTGCAGCCTCTGCTGAAGCCTGCCATGTGTCAGTGCAGCACTCCTGAGACCATCATGCTCTCATGCATGCACTAACTGAATGTTCATGCAGGAGTAAATCGGGTGCTTATGAGCTGTGTGGTCATGCATGAAATGGTTGGGTTGTCATGCGTGAATTCAGTGATCATGTGTGACCTGGATGTGCAGTCAAGTGTGAGCTGATGGGGCATCTTGAACCAATTGGATGCCCATGTGTGAGCTAACTGGGTGCTCAAGCATGAATTAATTGTGCCCCCATGCAGGGAATAATTGGATAATCAAGTGTAAATTTTCAGGACACTCATGCATGAACTCACTGGGTGCTCATGCACGAGCTGCTTGGGTGGTCTGGCATAAATTAATTTGGCACTTGGATGTGAATTAATTGTACAATCACATTTAAGTTCATTGGATGAACAGATTGGACCCTCATGCGTGACCTGATAGATCAGTAAGGTGTGAATTATTTGAGTGCTCATGCATAAACTGCTTGAGCACTCATGCAAGTATTTATTAGGTGCTCATGCACGAACTTATTGAACATTCAAGCAGGAGTTGGCTGGGCATCCCTATGTAACTTCATGGGACACTCATGCATGAATGCAGTGAGCCCTGCAATGTATGCCCTCAGGGGCATAATAACACATGTTCAGGATGAGTATTAATCCCTACAACATGATCCATGGGGAAGGGGCTTGAAGTCTGTGAAGAATACACGTAGTCAGACAGGGATAACGTTGACCCCAATAGTCTAGCCCACAGGGTCAAGGGGTAGACCTTGTAATAAATGGAAGTTCAGACCGTGATGATAGTGATAACCTCTGTAGTTTGGCTCCCTGGGGGCAGGGGTAGAATTTTACTGAGTGCATATGCACTTTGTTATGATATTAACCCATTACAGCCTGGTCCACCAGTGCAAAGGGTAAGAGTCTGTGATGGGTAAGGTGTTCTGCTTGTAGGAATAAGGCTCAGGGACATGGTTTAGTGGTGAACTTGGTAGTGTCAGGTAAATGGTTGGACTCAAGGATTTTAAGGGTCTTTTTCAACCTGAATGTTTCTATGATGTGAGCCACTGTAGTGTGATTTGTGGCTCAAAGAACAAAATTTTAAAGAACATGTGTACGGAAGTTAAACCCTACTGTCCTGCAGGGAGGAAGCATGAAGTTCATAATTGCTGAATATACAGATTGTGGGGATGTTGAAAGTAGAGATAGTAATGTATGTGTGTTGAAACACCTCTTAAATATGTGTTTTGCGGAGGTAAGGGGTGAACAGTATTAAGATTAAATTGTGGGGTTTGCTACATGGGCACCTAATTAGCTCATGCATGAGTGCCAGTTTAGTCTGTGCATGGGATGGGCCCCCAACTAACTCATGCATGATCACCCTATTAGTTCATGCCTGATCACACAATTACTTCACGCATGGGTGCCCAATTAGTGCACGCTTTATTGCTCAAATAGTTCATGCATGAGCGCCCAATTAGCTCATGCTTGAGAGCCCAATCAAGTCATGCTTGAGAGACCAATTATATCTGGATGAGCACCCAGTTTACTCATGCATGAATGCTCAATTAGTACATGCATGAGCACCCAGTGAGTTCAACCCCCAAGTGCACCATGAGTTCCCCCCAGTGCCGTACTGGACACACGTGGCAGGGTTTGGCATCCAGAGGTTCCAGCATAATCAGCGTGGGAGGTGGCCATGAACTGCCCTGTGCAGGTGGCAGCTGGCTCTGAAGCTGATATGCTGTCACAGAATGCCAGGCCCTCAGAGGCATCTCCCCACAGTGCAGACAGCATGGGGAGTTGCTGGAGGGGACATACAGGCAGGAAGATGGCAGAGAAGACAACTGCCACAGACACATGAAGAGTGAGACAGAAGAAACTTGTGTACACAGCCCCCAACCTCCTGCATTGCCTGCTGGTTCAGTGAGATAATTGGGACAAACCAAGTGTAAGTTGTGGTGCAAACAAGAGAAGCTGAGATTAGAAAGGAATATTTAGCTGGAGTGGAGTCTAAGAAAGGGGGAGAAAGGTGCTTTCTTAAGTGTTTCATTGCTTATAGTTTATTCTCTCTCACTGCTTGAGCCTGGTTAGAAAGAAGTTTGTATTAACGAGCACTAACTTAAGAAAAAGTTCCCCCCATAGAGGTGGTTTTGTGCACTACAGTAATTAGTGGAGAATGCAGGCAGCACCCAAGTCTGATGTGGCCTGGAACTGCAATAATTTGAGCAACTCTGAGGCTCAGGAAGGAGTCTTGATTGTGATATTGGGACTTGGGGATGTTGTGGTGTGTCCATCATGTCTGGAGGGGGTAGACACAAACAGTGTGCAAGCAGGTGGGAAATGGAGATTTCAAGGCTAATGCAACAAGGTCCTGAGGGATGGGAAGGTGACTGGGAAGAGATAGCATGGGATCAGCTTCAAGACCCTGCCCCAGTGGCCTGCAGCCAGGGATTCAAGAGTGCCTTCCTTGAAGAGTCAGTGTGTCTGGGAAAGCCCAGGAGAGCCACATGCTGCTGTGCCGTGGGATGAGGGGGACTGACTGTGTCCTTTAAGCAGGTCTCCAGAGAGCCCAGAAGCACTTGGAGGACCTGGGGAGTTGAGCTGAGGGTCTCTTATTTTACAATAAAAGAAGCCTGCTAAAAGAAGCGCTAACAAGTGCTCAGAGCAAAAGGGATGCTCTTGTTTATTATGAGCAGCTTGTAGTGCTGCGCTGGTCAGAGCGTGCACCACACAGTGCTTATTCCTCCTGCCTGGCCATGGGGCTAAGACAGGAGTTTAGAATTGGTGTATGTTTAGATTGTGATGATGTTGAAAGCAGAGTTTCTAATGGATTGATGCTGAAACAGTTCCCGTGTGTTTTTCACAGAAGCGAAGGGTTGAATGTACTGGGCATAAATTGCAGGGTTTTCTGCATTCACATGTGTGTGCCCAACTTGTTCATGCATGAGGGCCCGAGGAGTTCATGCTTCAGTGCCCCTTCAGCTCACACTTGAGCACACAATTAGCTCCTGCTTGCAAGCCCAGTTAATTCATGCATGGGTGCCCAATCAGTTCATGCATGAGAACCCAATTTCTTCACGCTTGCATGCCCAATTAATTTATGCATGAGTACCCAACTGGGTTATGCATGAGTGCTCAATTAATTTGCTAAGAGTTCAGAGAAGTGCCACTTCTAGGAACCCTGAAACTGAAGCCAGATGCAAACTAAAGCCACACCCCTTAAAGGACCCCTGGATGACTTAATCTGGGCTGAAAACCAGTCCTGTGGTTTGTATTGAAGCAAAATGAAAACCAGCTCTCATTCTACACCTGGGTATAATTAGTACAACTTGAACTTGGATCCTTTTTTAGGAACCAGAGAGCAGCTGTGTGAGATGCTGACTTTCTCCACTCAGAGTTCTAACCTTTCTGTTGCCATATGGGGTTTTTGTTTTGAGCACTAATCATTAAAATGTAATTTCCCATCATATAGCTTCCTCATCCAGCATGAAATGCCCATGGAAGCAAAGATATTTAAAATGAAAGAGCCCATTAAACCAGCAGAAAAATTCAGGAACGCGGGGCAGTTCCCAGACTATTTCAGTAGGAAGGAGCACAGTAATGCATTTTTACCTCCAATGGATGCTGTAAAAGAGGGTGCATTAGCAGTGCCTGGGTATGGTCTTTAGAAAACTAGATTATTTTTGTTAGTGAAGGCCTAGAGGAAGAGAACACAAAAGTCTTTTGTATTATTTCTTAGGCTGTGTTATCCTTTTGCTTTTCATCTTTCATGACTTTTGTGATGATGACAATTCCATCACCTAATTTCCATTTCTTGGAGGAGATGTCTGTTCTCCCAGCGTTGGCTCCTCTCTGCTGGATGGTGTAGTTCCTCCACTAATGTCGGAGCAGTGAAATTGCCTTTGGAGGTCAAAGTAGCAGCTGATAATAGTCCTGTTCCCTCAGCCAGTAGATGTTTGCCTTGGGAATTGGGAGGCACTCAAGAGGGTGTTTTTTCTGTTTTTAGACTCAACCTGTTGATGCTTCTAAACTGACCTTTCTTATCTTGGTGGTGTTCTTATGGAAGTTTTAACTAATGTCTGCAGGCTGCTTCTAGCAGCAACATGAAAGTGTTTCACCAACTCACACCGCTTCTTGAATCTATTGCTCCTTAGAAATGGGCCAAATCTTGTTGTGTCATATATGGCCAGATTGCAGCTTGGCACTCCAAAAGCTGCCAGCCTGGGATGGAAACCAAGCAGCTATCGCTATGATTTGACTGGAAAATGAACAGAAGACTATAAGCTTGTCCATCTGCCACTTTTTTACTTGCTCTCAAGTATATAATACCTGCTGCATGCAGAGAGTTATATATTTGGGTGGATAATTCAGTGGCTTTGTTACTGATTTTGAGTCATTTTTTTAAAAGTGGAAACCACTCTCTGTTCGATCTGTTACCTGCTTTAGTAAAACAAAATCCCTGACATGGCTCACTTGTAACTGATTTCAACATTTGTGTTATATCAGTTGGGTTTTTTTCCCCAGCGATAGAGAAACTGATTGATTTTTTTTTTTTTTAATGGTAGACTAAGGGAAAAAAATAGCAAAAATATCAGACGTGCTTGGGCATCTCCTGATGTGATTTAATATTGTGGTTTCTCCACATCAAATTAAAAGAATGACAAGATAGAGCTGTTTGGACTTGAAGATGCAGGGGGTAAATCTCCCTTGGGGGCCAGGTTCTGCTGTTCTTACTTAGCTTGAACTCTCTGGGTGGTGTCCCTGTTTTAGAGCATACTTAGCAGGTGCAACACGCCTGGAATGAGGCAACATAACAAGTCATGTAGGAGGTAGAGAGGAGTCAGTGTTTTGAAAAGGAGGCACAAAATGGGTTACTGCACACAGAACAAAGTAGAGGCATTCACAGACTCTGCAGCTCTTTTGGAAAGTGTTTCTGGTATCCATTCTATTTCATTTTAATCTGGAAGCAAAGGGATATATTTGTGCATTTGTCCTCCTTCCCAAGTTGAAGGTCTTTACTTAAGCTGTCATAGGTCTCTTTCGAAATGTTTACTCACAACATGACCTAACTGTACCTCTGGTGATGCAGGCTTAGGGACACTGTTGAATTTAACGCTCTGCAGCATCACACATGCTGCCAGCTCAGGGAACAGGGAGGAAAAGCTCTTATACTTCTTCAGGGACGTGAGGACTCTGTGCACTGTTCATGCTGTGTCTGGCAGCTAACTAAGAAACTTCCCATCAGATTGCCAGAGTTGCACTGCCCTCTTGGGCACTGAGTTAGTGCCAGCATAACTACATGGAAGGAAAAGATATTAACTAAGTATGAAGGACTCCAAGCCATTTTTTCATCTTGTGCTGATATGCCTTTGCTGCCTAAGATTAACGGTGCAACGTAGTGACTGGGTGGCAAAATGCTGTGCTGCCCACACACTGAACTGTGAGGTCATAGGAGAGAGTGTGGGAAGAAAAACCGAAGAGGGAGAAGTCCATTATAATTTCAGATAGTAAAAATTTTATTGCACCTTTTACACATTCCAGGGGATGCAAGGCATTTTGAAGTGGACTGTGTAAACTTCTGCCTCCTGAAGACAGGTGTGATGTTGGTGTAGTGTTTGGGTATACCTTTTCCATGAAGGATGAAAGAACAAACTGACATTCAGTTTGGATCCACAGTTAGTTTTCTCCCTGTTCCCCCAGGTTAAACAAGGATGGAGGATGTAAAGGTCTTAGAAGTCCTCCCTCTCCCTTTTGCTCTAACTCCTCTTCCTGCAGCGACTTAGGATGTAGATGAACTGGCTTCTGAACACTAAAGAAAATAAAAATAAAAATGTTTGGAACCTATGATCACGGAGAAGAGACTGAATTTCAGAGGTTTGAGAACTTTGCTCAGCTGATGGGTGACCTTTGAACTTTACTGTGACAGACACTGGTTTTGCCTTCAGCAATATTTCTTCTACCTCAGTCTTGCTGGAGTTCACAATGAGTAGTAATGGAGCAGACAACCTGGTCCATAAACCTCTCCTTTCTATCTCATGTTCTTTCCTTAGAATAGCACTGAGAGACAACTGATGCAGGGCCTGAGCCATCAGAGCTGTCAGGCCTGGGCACAGAACTCTTCTAGGAGTTTATCTGGCTAGGTTAGAGAGTTTAGCTGGCTGAGTCTAAGGTCAACTCCTTTACTGATAAGAGTTGTTGTGAAGAAAGCTAGAAGTGATGGCCTGCCCCTCCTTTCCTTTGGGAACTGCTTTGAAGCTGAGGCTTTACTGCCAGCCCTACCTGTGCTCCATTGCAGTGTTGCAGCAGCTGTGTCTGCGATGGTCTCTTACTGCCACAACCCTGACCCAGACCTGGACCTGCTGAGTAGTCTTCCTGGCTTGACATCAGACCTGCCCCAGCACTGTGTGGTCACTGGACTATGACTGATCACTGTCTCTTGCTCTGATCCTGACCTGGACCTGCTGATTTCTGCCCCAGTTCTGTGTTGGTGACATCAGTGCTTGCACCTTCGTTATTAGTCCTCTCTGTTCCCAGCTTCCCGTCCCTTGCAGTGAAGTCAGCCCTCACTGCTCCCTGACAGTTAGCAAAAATGGGGACCTGTTGTAAGGCTTCAGGTTAAAAGTGGTTCCCAAGGGAAATGAGGGGCAGGTCCTTGCTTCTGGCTTTCTTCACAACAGCTCTTATCAGTGACAGAGCTGATCTTGGACTCAGCCAGCTAAACTCTTTAGCTTAGCCAACTAAATCCTAGGAGGGGGATGTATTCTGGTCCCTGAGAACAGTATCATACCTGGCTGATCACCAATACACCCCTCTGTCTTCTCTGGCACATCCTGGCTGGATGGCCCAGATACACTTGCAAGACTCCATGTTCAATAATCCTGCTCCCTTGGTCTTTCACAGCTGCATGTTCCTTGCTCCATGTCCAGCATTGTGTACAGCTCTTCCTGTTACTAGGATTTTTGTGGTCCCAGAGCCCCTCTTGCTCTTGTTTCAGCCCTTATTGAAAAGTTTAACAACCAATATAACACACTTTAATAACCCAGGATCGCCATGTGCTGCCAGAGAGATCCCACTGAATCCCAACCCCTCAGGCCTGTAAAATGCCTCCCAGCCTGTGCCCCACTTGTGTGTGAGGGTTGGGGTAATTTGGTGAACATACCCCTGCTGAAGTGGAAGGTGCTGTGTCCTGAATCTCCCTAAGGCATAAAGCACCAACTCTTGCAAGAGGCTCATGGCTGAAATGCTTATCCTCTGCTTCATTGCTGAAGCTGGGCTGAAGACTGTTTTTTTGGTCACTGGTTTTGGGTGATGGAGGGAAGAGACAGATAACCACCAGGTTTTTGATATAATCTGTGACTGGACCGGGTGCAGCCATGTCTGGGGATGGGGAGTTCCTCTGACAAGTAAGAAGACCATTATCAGCCTGTTTTTTATTTGATGTTGTAAACCTGACACTATTCTCTTGAGACCTCCCATCAGCCCAGCAAAATAGCAACTGTCCTTATTTTTTAGTGGATACCCTATGAAATGTGGGTTATGCAGGTGGATAGAATTACTTGGTTCCAATATCAATGATATTTTATTTCTCCTTTCTTGCTTAGTTGATGTGTTTACCTGACAGACAGCTCAAACCTTTTATCTTTTGTGGGGAAGAGTGCAAGTTCAAACAGAGGAAGGGGAGTAAGTCCAAACAGTATGTCTAAGGAAAGTAGATTTATTCTCACTCTTGTGGGTGGGACACTGGCAGAACATGAAGACAATGCTTTCATCCCTTTCTTTGACTTTCTAAAACATCTCTTTAATACCACTCCTACTCTAGGTTATGTTCCTAAATGTCTCATTTTTCTTCATCATAACAGTTGTTTTATCATAACCTCATGTACCTTCTGATGCTCTCAAGAAAAGGAGATGATGTTTTTCTTCTGAGACTTTTTTTATGTGCATTTTCAGTCATTCAGGAAAAGTGAATTTGTCAACCCTGTTAAGGCAAAGTTTGAAATAAATCTCAAAATGCAAAAGGACTGTTGAATTAGTACCAACAATTTTTTTGGGGTTTGAATCGTTATTTACAAGTAGATAAGCCCAGTGAAAAGACTGGTGATGAAATATTGAGTATTTGGAAGTGAAGAGGCAAGGAGAGGGATGTAGTTGTAAGAAGGATGTGGGGATTGAGTCTGTCAGGTAGACCTAGTTAAACCAGCTTTAAATGAATTAGGGGCAGCCAGGGTAAATTAGTCTGCACTGAGCTCCACACAACCACATCCACAGCAGCACCTCAGCTGGTGAGTTCTGTAGCTAGCTCAGGTACCTCTGCACTACAGACATACCCTGAGGTAAAGAGAATATAAATAGGGTTGGAAGGCGAGGGACAGAGCGAGCAGCCAATCTGCAGAGGGCAGAGGAGCTGGGATCAAAACTGCTGCCGGTGCTTTGAAAGTCATGAAAAGCCAGAGCCCTAGTTTGCTCACACAGGCACAACTCCTCTGGGCTTCAGGGAGAAAGTGTCTGAGAGACTCTCAAAGTACGTGTGTGCAGAGCCAGCCTTGTTGTGCTAAAAAACAAGCTCTGATTAACTGTGCACGTGGCAGGAATTTTGCATTGCTGCTAAAGCAATGAGAAGTCCTGAAAGGTTTCCATGACATTAATTTTAGTTCATTTGAGATAATCCATGTGGGGCTTAAATAATACATGAGATTTATGCCATCGAAGATATGCGGTGTATCTCAGCCTTAGTGAAAAGAAATTTGCCTTGTTGACACCAACCAGGCAAACCAGGAGACAGGACAGAACTAGTTTTTCATCGGAGTATTTCTGCCTGTTTCTTCTCCTGGCTTTCATCTCTCGCTCCCTTCCTTTCCCGCCTCCCATTTTTTTGTTGATTGGTGTCACCTCACATGCTTAGGATGTCTGCCTGTCTGCTCAGAGTGTGAACACATTCCTCAGAATGCTGATTTGTTCGTTTCACGCCAGTGTCAAAATGACTTATTAAATTCGGCACCTCCTGATACTCGGTGCCTGATGTGTTGCTATCCAAACATTAAATGACAATAAGCATATGCAGCCGCTGGGCCTAGCAAACTCATTTACTTTGATAAAAATGTCATGGCAATATGCTTTAAATCACTGTCCTTTTCATCCTTGTTAATTGCTAGCTGTAGACCTCTTTCCTGTGCTTAGTGCAAGTGTTAGGATGCTGCTCCTTCTAGCCTGATTAAACATTTTTTTTTTTCCTAGCTGTAGAAATCTCTTTCAGTGGCAGTGTTATTTCATCAAGAGATGGATTTTGCTCTTAATTAGCCAACATGCCACCAGGGATACTTCAGTCATGGGTGTGAAAAAGCCTCCAGCAGAAGATCGTTCTCTGGGATTAAAAAAAATAATGTATCAGTGACTTGGGGATAATTGGCAGCTTCGGTGATGGTAAGTTGGCTCCGGCAGTGACAATATGTTCTGGTGTAATATCAGTACCTGCTTCTGTCTGCTTTCCAGTTGGCTCACTTCAGACTCAACAAGAGCAGTTCTGTGTATAACGATGTATGACATTAAATGCTGGGGATGGGGAACCGTTCCCCACCTTTTTGTGCCGCCACTGGTGAGCTGCACAGCTTTCACCAGGCATTGTAAACACGGGGTTTATCTTCTCTTCAGCAGAAATGCACCTTCTTCTCTGCCCATCCTTAGAGAGTTTACAAAGATAAAGAAATCCTCATACATTTAAAATCATCAGCAAAAACCTCTGCTCCCACCTTAAGCAGCTGATAAGAATCCAGTTGTCATATGCTGTTCTCCCTGGAGGCAGGATCAGCTCTGCTAGTGATGCTCTGGAGGAAGCACTGTCCTCGAAGGCCGTACTGGTAGAGCCTCTGCTCTTTCAGGCTGCAGCAATCTGTTCCCAAGCTTCTGTTCCCTAACCATCAGAGGGCTGCAGGTTCTCTACTCTTAGTGTTTTCCCCTGAATCTTTTCTGTGGCAAGCTAAGCATTTAACTTCTTGATCTATCTGCCATGGAAAAGGAGGGCAGATTAGCCCATTCTTGTTGGCAACAATCTTCTTCACATTGACAGACTGTTATCCCATCCACCTCAGTCTGCTCTTCAGACTTGCCTGTCCATAGGTTTTTCTGCCTTTTCTTTTTTTTTTTTTTTGGTAGATGCTGAGTTTGAACTTGAATGTATCTGTTAATTTCTTGCTTCTGGTCATATGCTTAATTTGGACTTTTGCTTTACTTTTGTCTTTAAGAGCTAGATGCTTCTGTGGTCAGAAAGGTTTGGCCTACTGAGTGCTTTTCCATATTTTGCATGTTTAAAGCTGGCCTAATTTTCATTGCATGAAAGGGATTTTTGCCAAAAATAGGAGGAAAAAGGTCTTGAAAAAACAGCAGCAAAATCATTGACTCCTCCTCTTTCTAGGTAATGTAAGGTTATTTGTTGTGATACAGATGCTGTGAGAGAACAGAATTTCAGACATCTCTGTAAAGATACCCAGTTCACACTCCTGGGACAAATTTCAAATAAACTGTCTCAGAGCTTGACCAGAAGTAGTATCTGAAAGAATGGTTCAGCCAAGTGGAATTTAAAAATCTTGCATAGAAATAAGAATATTTTAATAAAATATTTTTGTATTTTAAAATCAAGTTCTAAAAAGGGGGGCAGTTATGTATGCGTGAGGAAGGAAACCCATCCTACTTAAGGTGTGAAAGTGTGAAATTATGAGAGTGTGTAAGTCACACTGTGCTGCTACCTGAGCCTGTTGTAGCATTTACAGACTCAGACTTTAGATTTGATTTAGAAATCAAAACCAAACAGTCTCATTTGGTAAATACATGCTTGATCTAAAGCTTGCTGAAATCAGTGACAAGTTTTGGGATGTGATTCTAATTGTCAAGAAGAACTTCTAATTACTTAGCACATTTTCTAAAGAGAGAGAGAGAGAGAAAGATACGATTTCACCAGTCAAAGATGTTCTTTTTCAAATGGAATGAACTCTAACACATCCTTCACACTGTAAGCCTGTCAAGTTGTAGTAGGAAGATATGTGATCATGCATTTGGAGGTGCCTGTCTTGTAACAGGGAAGCAGAGGCTGTTGCTCTGGTGTCAAATGAAACAAAGGGATGGTTGGACTTCACAGAGTCTATCTTCTCTAGATAAAAGGCCAGTGACCTTTTCACATTAAGCCTAGAGAGAAGGGTCTGGTTAAGGGTGATATGCAAAAGTGTTGGCAAGGGGGCTGGTTCATTAGGGCTGCACCTCCTTTCTCTCACCTTAGGGAAGTAATTTAAGATGTGTCCATCACACTGCTGTATCCTCACAAGGATGGTGGATTATTCTTTAAAAGCAGAAACACAAGGAAAAGCATTCAGAAATGCTGAAGTAATACTTTTAATTTAGAGAAGTGCAGAGTATTTTTCCTTGGACCTTTTGAAAATTTTGAAAGTGTTTTAATTTCAAAATTAGCTGCCTATAAGAAGGAATTAATCAAAAAATGAAACAGGATAGTTGCAGTGAACTACGAAGTCTTGTACAGAGAAAAAATACTGGTAGTTTATTTTGATCTTTATTTTCCTTTGTCTAGCTGAAATCCAAAGAATTAAAAAAACCCAAATTGTTGTTTCCCTTCCCTGTCTTCAGTTCAGTCACAAAATAAAAGACCTTGTTTATGTTATTGCTAGTAGGAACCCAGTTTTCTATAAACATTTTTGTGTGGTACTCCACGAGACAATGCTGGTTATAGGCCAGTCTTGTAGACCCTTCTGGATGTGTTAGAAAAGCTTGAATTACTTCCTCACTAAGAGAAGAGGTTTCATCTGTGTGTACCCGATACAGTAATTATTTACACCTGAAGTGACAGAAAAGAACCACTCATGCTCATCAACCATTTCAGACATCTTTAACTACCTTTCTACAGATAGTTTTTCTGTGCCAACAGTTTTTTCTTAGTAAGTCTTTGCACTTGCAGGTGGAAAATTTGGTTTTGAATAAAGCACTGGGTGTCATAATGCAAAGTAACTTAGATCAGTTTTTTACCAGTTGGTGTCAGCCTTGATAACCTCACTAGACTTGCACGGTGTGTGGGCAGGAGATTAGAATTTGCTAAGAGTTTGCATCTGTATATCTGATATAGCTGTGTTACTTACACCTGAAGCGGTGTGGAAAAGACCCACTCAGCATCAGCTTCTCTCATGCTCTAGTAATCCATTGTGGATTATTATTGAGATCACCTTGGGAAGGTAATACTATTTTAACACTCCAGCGAAGAGTGGGAAAGAAAGGGAAAGGAGAAAGAAACTTCAGGCAGCAGTTGACATCTATCTTGTGATGTGAATGGTGAGTATTTTTGAGGCTCATGAAAAATCTTGTAAAAGGGAAGAATGAACATGACAAAGGTCTGAAAGACAATAATAGGATGTTGCAGAAGATACATTAGTGTTTCTGGTGACAAAGAAGGATTTTGGTGCTTTTTTTTTTTGTGTGTGTGTGTCATTCACATAGCTTATTAATGCAAGTAATACTTTACTTTTGGTATTTTACAGGCCAGCCAGAGAAGAAACTGAATATACTTGTTTGGAGAATGGAAGGTTCAGAGAAGACATCCAAGTCTGGCAGGATACTGAGATGAGGGTGCTTTTGGAAAAGCTACAGTAATCAATATGCTTGACTTAAACCAGAGCTGACTGCTGACTAAAGGACCCTGCCTTGTTTATGGAGAAAACTTAAGATTATCCTGTGTTTGTTTCTTCTCCGGTGTGCAATGGCAAGGCAGCATTGAAAGTCTTTTGTGATGGTACAAAAATACACGAGGGGCTCACAATCACTTTTAAGTTCCACTACTACTTCCATAGTTTTTGATTTAATTCTTCTCATTCATCAAACTGTTTGGATGTGATATTTGAGTTGGTGGAGGCGAGCAGTAAAGTGGACTGAAAATACTCATATCAAAGAAGACACCGAAAAGATGTGGAAATTGGGCTGACTCAGGTTTCCATAGTTAGAATAAGAATCCCTCAAATAAACAAGCAGAAAATTGTTCTCATCTCTGGTGCCTGTGAGTCTGTTAAAGTCAAGTAGAACTGACAGAGCTAGGCAGTGTCTCTGTTTGAGTTAACAGTGGTGCCATTCAGACAACAGACAGAAACTCTTCTGCATATTCACATGCATATTTTTGGAAAGAACTCCTCACTTTCACAGAACCATTATTAGGAAACTACCCCTAACAATTTGTTAATGATGTTGAAAATAACATAACTGTACCCCTTTGCACTGTATATTGCTTTAGCTCAAAACACTTCTGATTGTTTCTGAAAGGGATCTCGGTAAAACTCTCCCACCCAAAGAAAGCACAGTGAGAGTTGGTGGCCACCAGTAAGAACGATTTGCTGGTTTGTTTGTGGTAAAGATGAGTGGTAAAGAGTTAAGTGAAACTGGAAGATTGTTTGTTTGTGGCATTGCTGCTGTGTGCTGTATTCTGTTCAAAATCTGTTGTCACAGCTTTATCATCCATGTAATCAGGTGTGATATTGGCTCTGTGTAGCCCCTCCTGCCTGCTTTCTCCCAGTTTACTCTGGGAAGAAGCAGAGTAGTAGGAGAAAGAAAGGGAACAGATGCATTTACTTGGTCTGAAGTGCTGTTAAAAGGACATCTATGGGCCTCTTGGTTCATACGATTTCATTCTGTAAATGCCACTTGAACTAAAATATTCCCTTTCATCTTTCTGACAGAAATATGACACAGTAATTCTTTGTGAAAATGTAGATGATACGCTGCAGTAGTTACAGTGAGTTAGGATTAAGTGGCAAATGCCTACTCTTAAAGGCTTAATTAAAGACACAATAGCTCTGGGAGGTCATTATTGTAATTACAGTGCTGCCTATATTGTTGTAGCCAAGTACATGGTTGTAGTGTCATGTTATCTCTACATAGCATCCTGGTTTGATGAGGCAGCTATTGCATACATTCCATGGACTATGATTCACATGAGCCTTTTACTACTCTGTTTAAGCCTGAAAATCTTATTCAGAGCTCGGTTTACTTTTACCAGTTTTATATGGGTATGATTCCACTAACATAAGTGTGGCCACATTAGATATTTTTTACCCCCCTGTGCTGGAGGAAAATCACGCCTTCTGGCTTTGGTTACAATCTTTAGAAATTAAGGAAAGGGCTGAAACATGCCAATTCTCTTAATGTTTTGTGCCTATGTAGAGATTAAGAAGAAGTAATAGTTCTCATACTGACTAATCCTGACTAATTTGAAGAGTAGATCCACAACAGAGGAAACCACTGGGCCTGTGTAAAATTAAAGCGTGATATTAAACGATGCAACAATCATTTTCACCAGTGTATTTGAGGGCTGTCCAACATACTTATCTTTCCTAGAGGTGAGATTTTTCCCTACAGTATCCTTCCAGTGCTTTGTCCAGTGTTGTATTTAAGTCTTCAAGCAGTATAACTGTTGTTTACCGTGGGAAGAAACTCCACAACTGGCTAATCTCGTGTCTAGAAGTATTTTAATCTGAGTATTTGGGAAGGGTATTACAGTGCTAGTAAACAAAGCAAAGTTAAAGAGAGGGTGGGTACCAGTCCAAGTGTAGTGAAGGCAAGACAGATCTAGGGGAACTCTATCTGCCAGCAGGAGGCTTGTGTGGACTGCTGAAAGGACAACTTCTTTACTAGTGTTTGTGGGATGAGATCCAAGTGAGCTTGGGTCATGGTGGAAAGGAGCTGGAATTCATCCACTGAGATGTCTTCTCTGAGAGGACTGAAAAAAATATGAAACCAGGTGTCCAGCCTTTCAGTTGCCTTCTCTAAATGCTGATATTTATTTATTTATTTATTTTTAAAATCTGACTATTCAAACAAGGCCTGCAAAATGGAACGGGGTCGACAGGAGAGGTGGAGTTACCCGAGAAGACTGATGTTTTTACTTTGGGATGTGGGAGGCTGAACTTCAGAACCCTCATGTAAAAGAAATTACTTGAATGCTTGCAGCATGTGGCAGTATCCTATCTCTGAGGTTATGGTGTAAGAGTTGGTCACAACTCTTACTGTCTTTAGCTTATATTGCAAGTGCCCAACAATAAAAACGAAAGTTCTTTTTACATTTTAATCTTGGGGTAGGATTTGCCTCCTTTCAGCTATCTTTAAAATGTGGCTTGCTGTTGAGAATAAATGAGACATGGATTTATGTTTATCCATTTTCTCCATTTGTAGCTTGTGCAGGTTATAGTCTTATTATTTTAACTCCTTATTTAAAATAGGAGTCTCCTTAGTTCCCTGACCCCTTCTCTGTTCCTCCTTTTAATTAATAACTCTCCTCATAATATCACATCCACAAATTAATGTAATGATCCTGGATCCGAGCTGTGTAGCATGAGAATTACCAGCTGTGTGGTCTCTGCTGGGATATTGTCTGCTACAAAATATTGGTTTGGCTTGTGTACAGGCAATAACATTACCTTTCTAACTCTGTGCTATCTATTGCTTTTGCTGAGATGGTCTAATTAGTCTTTCTTGAGTTTCTTCTCTCCTTGCTGCAAGTCATTTTTTAGGTTATGTTCCCTCCAAAGTCTTCAGCCTTACCTTGTCAAGGGGTAACAAGGTTCCTGACAAAGATCCACAGCAAGGAAGACATAAAATAAACATTTGATTTTTTCGAGAGGTTTTTTTGAATGCATTAGCCTGTGTTTCTGTACTGGAAATAACTCTTTCAATAATGTCTTTTTTCCCCCTGTGTTTCTTTATTTCAGGGGTAAATCCATTCCTCAGTAGAAGTGGGAAGGTTCTAAATTCTTGTGAAAGACGGGTTGGTTAAGGGTTGAAATAACAGCATCTATTGAAAGAGAGGTGCTGAGAGAATTATACATTCCTCTAATCAGCTCAGCTGAATCTGGTGCTGAGCTCTGTATACCTGAATTAATGAGTAAATTTCTAGCTGTGGTGTCCATTCAGGACATATCCATTTTAATGAGACTGCTGTGAAAGGAATTAAAGTTATGTGCCAGTGCTGGTAGGAAATCTGTCTGTACATGGTGTGGTAGGAGATTGGCAGAGAAAATTTGGATGTTATTCCCCCATTGTTATTTTTTTCTTCCTCTCTCTCTTTTTTTTTTTTTTTTGGGTGTCTTCTGTGTGACAAGTAGGTGAAAAGACAGGAACTCTCAGCTTAAATGAAAACTGATAAGGTCTTTCTCATACCTTTGGTTTGTTATTACCCCTGACTATTGATATTATTGGGCTATACTAAAATTAAATGATGCGCTTAAGGGTACAGTTTGTTCACTCAGAGAACTTGCAACCCTCTATTAAGTTTCTACTTTTATGTGGAGTGATTGTTTTTAAAGAAATGCTCAAGCTACATGGGCTTTCAGCTCAGAGCATCTCTTGCCAGTGCTGTCAGGATCCCTCAGGCTGATCTGGCTGCAGCCTGGAAAGCAGATCAATGGGAGAGGAGGTGACCACTGGCAGTGATGTTTCATTTGAGCCTGGGAAGTATTAATTACTCTGGCAATGCTTGGAACTTGGAAATTTGGGAAAAAGGTCTCATCTGTTCCGCAAGTTATTTTGATTTTAATTCTCTGCACCCCTGCCTTCCCCCACCCCCTAGCTTTTTCTGTCTTTTTTTTTTTCTTTAGTGAAATACTTTCAAGGCTTTTCAGTCTCTAAAAATTGGGGAGGGTGGAACTCTTTTACTTTTATTAGTTGTTGGAGGCAAAAGAGATGGAGGAGGAAAACAGAGGAACATAGGCCAGAAGATGAAAATAATAGTGTTTTTTTTTTTTTTTTTTTTAATAAGGGAAATGCTGTCCCAAATCCCCATTAAACATGTGTTTTTCATGGATAGGTATTTCATTAAGAAAACAAAAAGTTATTCGTTGAAAAAAAGCTAAGCTGGGAGAACACTGAACAGCTCTAATTGAGTGCTCCACTTGATTGCTGACATATGTTTGGGAGAATGAAGTACATGCTCCTGGCTGGCCAGGACAGCCTCTCTTGTGCTAGCCAAAATCTAATGGGGCTACTGTTGTCTCTTGCTATTTTCATAACCAGAGAATAAGAAGAGGCCAAAAGAGCATTCTTGAGTTCCAAAAAAACTCTATTTGCTGAACATATATGCAAACATACGAACCCTAATGACATGGATATGACCATCACAATTGGCTTCTGGCAGTTCTTCAAAATGTGGGGTGAGCACTAGTAGATGATCTAAAAGCTGTGGCAAAGAATCCTTCATTTCTCTTCTTTATAGCCACTCCAGTTGTAAGTGTATGGTAGGTATTTGCCAGGAGTCATTCTATTGGATATAGTGCTTTTAACTCTTACAAAACTCCTAAAAAAACCTCTCTGTTCTTATGCTGGCACTGTATAAAAGTCAAGGCAGACCTTATCACTTTCTGTGCTCTGTGATGCTTTGTAGATCACACTGCGTTATTCAACTCGGCAGAAAAGGCAAATTCACTAGGAAGCAAGACTGAATATTTAGCTGGTGGCATGCCCATGCTACAATTTTTTTATTATTCAGATATTGCCTTGAAATGTAGTTTTTTGCAGACTGCCTAGGTCTAAATTCATCTTCTGGCTGTTCAACCTGTTTGAATTCAGAGTTTACCATATTCTGGGTTGGTTTACGGGTTGTATAATTCATAAACTACAGATTGCATTGAGGTAGCATGTCTGAGTCTTTGATTTTTGTAAGGCAAAAAATGTGTCTGAGTGTTAGTTGTGGAAATATTTTTTTCCTCTTTTTGGAAATATGCCCATTTATACAGAATTCTCTGAGTAAACAGACCGGGAATTCACAGTAGTTTGAGTACATCCAAGATCCAGCTTTGTTTGAGGCTATAAAGAGCCTGATTAAAAGATTTTTTTGGTGCTAAAAATGTAGGCAATTTTGCCTGAATTCACTGAACAAAACTAATTGAGAAGTCAGCTGTTGTTTCAACCTCATATGTGTATCAGATGCTAGAGGAGAACAAAGTTGACATTCCCACAGAAGAGAGCTCCAGGGAGATCTCAAGGAAGTGTTGCCAAATACCAGGCTCCTTTGCTGAATGCTTCTACTCTGCCTCATGAATCCAGAGCATAACATTTGGATACACAAACACTTGTTTCATTTCATGACAAAAATCCCAAGTTTCTTCTAGAGTATTTACTCACATCAATGGCCTTTGAATTCCAAGTGCCATTGTGTGTTAGTATTCATGCTGTATCCTGTGGCTCTCCAGCTGCATGTAAGTCTTCCAGAGAGAACAAGAATTTGAATTTCTGGAGAAATTACTTTCAGGGGAAGTAAATCCTGTCCTCCAAATTGCTCCCCAGTGTCTGTTCCACCTTAGTGCATCTTAGTAACTTCAATTGCTCAAATCTAAGTACAATTTTAAAAATAAAAAGAATTAATGAAAACAATATATAGTCTAATGTTAATACCTCAAATCACTACTGCTAATGCCATTAGTTTGCATAAGAGGACTGTGAAATTCCAGGTATGCAAAATGAGGAGCTTCCCGTGCAAATGAAAGGCAATTGGAGCTGCACTATATGTTACCAAAGCCAGAGATTCCAAATAGATACCATCAGGTAGATCTTCACTTGCTTCCTTTATTGGGTGACTTTTTTCTCATCTTGTCGTCTGAGAACTTTCCATAAACATGTTTACCTGGCCAAGATATTCCACTGGGGCCCTGATGGGGCTGTGTCAGCTTCACTCCCTCCTCCAAAGTCTTCTTCTACTCTTCTATTGCCACTGACTCTTCTGTGGTCCAGTGTAACAGGTCCTTAGTGTTCTGGCTACAAGATGACTTGTTCCAGGTGTCTGCAGAAGCACTAGGATGGTGAGTTTATTCCTTTTTGTCTCTGACTCCAGAGTGTTTCAGGATTTGATGCAAATAGTTTTGATTTAAATAGTTTCACTGCTTCTCCTCATGTCACCTCCTTATCTTAATTATTTCTCCAGTGCCTGTCATGCCATTTTCCTCAGAGGGATGCTTCTTCCAGCAAGGCTGGACATTGGACTCCTCCTTTTGAGTCTTATGTCTAGCTCAGCACTCCACCAGTTCAAATCCATTGTGATTTCTCTGCAAGATTTTTTTTTCCCCCTTGTTTTCTTTTTCCCCTTAATTATTCCAAAGCAAACGAGCACTTATGTTTGTTTCACGTTCCACGTGGTAGTATCTTAACTTTCTTAATTTAACCTGCTGTTTTCCAGGTAGCAAGCTCCATGTTGCCACCCCATGTAGGGACTCAGGCTGTTAGTGATCTCTCCTGCATTCTTTCCAAAACTCATTGTAGATCTAGGCTTTCTCTGGTAAAGAGTGGAAGTGGTCTAGTGCTGGGGAATGTTTTACAGGGGTGTGCAGTTGTGGAAGGTACTATGTGGCCATGCAGTACTCTGACCCAGTTATATAATTTTTAGTGCTATCTTCCTATGGAAACACAGAATTTTTAACCATTATTTGGAGAAAAGCTACTCTGTATTCTGCTCACCCCTTTGTTATTTGCTGTCAAAATAAGTACAAAGACTATTGGGCAGGCAATTTTCAGAGGATGCTACATAGGATTGTTTTATGTGGCAAAATAAGAGATAACCCCCAGATTTTGCTGATCCCACCATTCTGTCCAAATGCTCATTATCACACTTTTTCAACTATGCCAAAAATTGCCCTGGGTATGAAAAGTCATTTCTGAAAACTCAGGATATCACAATTTACCCGTCAGGGCTAAATGAGGGGGTTTAATGAATTCCAACACAAAAATTCCTAGGGTGGTTGTACTAACAGCAAGTTGCTTTAAAAGGACTATTTTCCTCTACAGGGATTTCAGTAAAGAGACAATGTTTATTTTTTCAGTGGAAAATTGATTGTAACTAAGAGGATACTTGGCTTGAAAGTGGGGAATTATCATATCATATGATTAAATGAAAGCTTACCTTGTTATAAGGTAACTAGACATATCCCAATAGAATTGAGACAATGTTTGATTAAGCCAGATTTTCCTACTTTATATTCAAGGAACAAATTAAAGAATAATTGAGATCCTTTTCAGATCTTTTATAAGCTGAATATATAAAGCTGCAGCTCCAGGTGGCAAAGCAATTAGCTGATGAATAAAATCAACCACACTGTCATTCGTCAGATGTTTAAATTCTATAAGCCAGATAAATTAATGTGTTCCTTAAGCCAAATAAACGGTCACGCTCTTCATGTTACCACTGAGTTCCCCTGGGAATGGGCTTGGGAACATGTTGATAAAAAACCTAGGAACTGTCTCATCAGAAGGGTCATAATTAAGTTGCCTGGTTTTGCATGTCTAAAATAAATGTTCCCTTTCATTGAAAAGATGACTGTAATGATGTGCTGTGCTTTATCAAATGGGAGGATAAGAATGGGAGGATAAGAATTTGAAACCCAAGATTCATGCCTCTCTTGCTGGCGGTGGGATTTTGGCTTCTGTGCTTCCGGTTAAAGACTGGGAATGGCACAATCATAGTTTCCTTTGCTTGTGCTACTGCTCAGTTTGGCTTTATAAATGATATTGGGAAAATTGAGTGAGACTTATTAATCTGAAAGGACCTATTCATCTGTCAGCAGCTGAACTGGACATGTGTTTTTTAACCTTAGCCTTTTTATTGTTGAATTTAGAATGTGGGATTATAGTGTAAAATGTATTTCTCCTTATACTGAGGAGTCTATCTGAAATGGGCATGTAGCTGCTCAGTCTGTTTGATAGTCAGTGTCCAACCAATACTTTTAAAGAGTGGGCTGGCAGAAATTCTCTCTCTTTATATAGACCTGCTGTCATAAATGATTTTGCAAGTTTTGATTATTTTTGTGCTTGTTTCCTTCGTTACAAACCCTGGGTAAGTTCTTCGGGTGATTAGTAACACAATACCAGGGAATGTGTGATAATTGGGTAAAGGTAGTCTTGCACTTTCACCTCTAGTGAAACACTGCTCCTCACAGTGATAACTCAGTACTGGTGTGCCTGTCCAATGTAGTGTCAGGGTTCTTGATATCAGGTTTGAGGCATGAACTGACTTTGGGGGTGTATCTGCTTTCTCTGAGTGTTTTATAACCTGCCAACTGGTTTATAACTGACAGTGAATACTGCTGTTCCTTGAAACTCTTCCTTATTTTTGTCTTTAAAAAAACCCAAACAAATATATATATAAAAAGAATGCTTTGTAATGGAATATATATTCTGTTCCAAATGCTTGAATTTTGCTCAAGCCCTGATTTTTCCCCCTCCCCTCGACTGAATGTTCTTCCTTTTATGTAATGTGAGTTAATTTTTAAATGCTTCTGATTTTCAGACATTTAGAAACAAGAAATAATGGAAATTATCCTCTGTCTAGGATTTAAGAAAACCTGGAAATGCACTAGTGAGTGCATGACTGCATGATGAAGCAGCTGTCATAACTCACTTGAGGCAGAATGGGTGGCCATTTGAAGGCCATTTAGGCTCAGCAGTGGTGACTTTGATCTTTTGGGTCTATTTGATGGACTTGAGTTCTTTAATAGTGAGCAAAGATCATTAGTCCACATTGAAAATTGTGTTCTTTAACTTCTATTTAAACACCGAGTACTGCAGGCAGATAAAAGTATCTGTAGGAGGTATTTATTTTGAGAATAGTGAGATGTTGGCAATCAGTGTAAAACAGCAACTGTTGACAGACTTTATTTATGGGTGCATTTCACAGAAATTTAGTAGAAATTTCAGTGAACTTGTCAGTTCAGCATCTGCTTTTGTGCAGCTTGCTGCAGCTCAGAGTGACACTGAAGTCTCAGAACTTGCAGTGGAAACATTTATGTCCTGTGACAGGGAGAAAAGGGAGATTAAAACCACTTGGGCTGGTCTGCAAAAGGAATGAGAAGCAGAAAATCTCTTGATGCAGAGATTACTTGAGTAGTCTACTCTTTTCTTTTTGAGCCTTTTATACAGAAACATTTATTCCGAGGCCTTCTGTAGGTTATTAGAGCAGCATGCATTGTTTAGAATTTCTGGTCAACTGAGAAAGAGGGAAAAGCTCTCAGATCAAGCTCTTTTTGGTGCTCACCCCACAGAAGTGACTATCCTGGGGGAACCGTTCCACCAGCCTGCCTATAACATCTGACAAAAGGAAGGAAGAGACTTCTCATACTGCAAAAGCTCTGAAGAGTGGGGTCTTGCAACTTGTGTATCATTGTGGCAACAGTTCAGTGTGACCTGTACTGAACAGGAAGGAGAGGGACAGAAATGAGGATGTGTAATGCTAGTGACATGGTTAGATTTTAGTGTCTGAAAAGAGAACTTTCCGTCCAGCATTTTTAAATAAATTAATACAAAATTAAAATAATAAAAATAAATAAATAAAAAGTAATAGACCCCCCCCAAATAACAGTTAATTTCAGTGACCAACAAATTAAATCATCTACGCTGTTAAGCTATATCATGATAAAAGTTCATGATCAGGAAACAGTTCTGTAGGTGAGAGCAGTGAGAAACCCTTTTGAATAATGAAAAGTCTGAGTGATGTTTGAGAGAGACTTTACACTGGTTAATTTTTACATGTGTGTGTCATAGTTTTACTTGTGTACTGAAGACAACTAAGGCCTTCGTAGCCCTGTAACTTCAGACCACTTCCCTTTGAAGTAAAGGGGCGCTACTCACAGGCTTTAAATTCTGCATATGCCGAAGTATCTGCTGCCCTGGCACCTTTGTAACTGCTGGGATACTTCAGCTGGTGTAATTGGTACTAACTGCGATGCTAAGATTAGACCAGGGTATCAGTGTGAGTCAGTCTGTGCCCCAGAATCTGAAACAGAAAGTGAAGGGAAGGGAAAAACAGTGTGATGACTCAAGGTTACCCAAGAGGAAACAGGGAGTGGGAGGCACACAGCAGCCCTTTCTGCTTGTCCTGCTTCTATTGGAATTTCATCAACTAAAAATGCATCTGGAATCTTGATCTTTATAGAGCATTTCCAACAGCAGGTACCTAGGACTGATATTATGAATAGGGGCATGAACTTGACCAGCTCTTGAATATACAGCTGTGATTTTGTTTCTATTTTTGCCATCTAGGGTAAACTGAAAACACTTATTGTGAATAATGTCAGCCACAACATAAGGCCTTTACAAAGTAACTTTGTTTATGTTCAGTTTGGATTGTATGTGAAAGATGTTGTCTTACTTGCAGGTTTAAAAGGAGATTTTTTTGTAGAAAGCTTAGCTATGCTTGTAAGTAGGTGAGAACACAGAATGTGATCATCATCTCAGCACCGATAATCACTGCAAAGAGCAAATCGGTGGTTTTAAAATTGGCACAAATGTGAAAACATTTGGCCGAATGTAAATGATTTCCTCTCACAGGACTTACTGAATTCAGGATAAAAGCATAAAAGAGTTTTCCTCCCATCACAGCAGAGCAGTTATACAAAAAAGATTACTTTGAATTTCTTGTTCATAAAAACAAGTGAGCAGAAAAATCTTTGTTTGCCCAACGTGGCCGAGTGCAGTTGTGGATTTGTGGGTTTGAAGGAAAATGGATGATAGCCTCCATATTAGTGTTTACTCATTTTTCACATCTGCTCTCAGTCAGTTGAGTGATATTTATTAAAAAAATATTTTCAAGGCATGCCTAGCGTGAATCTTCTGATTTCTTGCATACATGTTAGTTGAGATAATGTTCTTGCTTAACATTTAAGTAGTTCAAGTAGTTTACTAAATCTGAGCTTCGTTGTCTTTACAAAAAGAACTGGAAACAGAATCCCGTTTCTCCACTTAGGCTACTAAGAAGCTGTGAAATGTTTTGATGTTGGATATTTATAATTTGACTTTGCAGGTCAGTAGCCTACATAAAAGCTTGCAGTACACACTTGCCCTTCCCTTAGAGAAAAGTTAATAGAAAAGTTAATATAAAAGTTAATAAATGTAAAATCTTGCATGGTGTACACTAAAATGATTGTCTTCCTGTATTTATCTCTTTATTTGACTCCCATCTCCCTCACAGTCTCTGTAATATTCAGATATCTGTAAGGGAAGTTATATGGCTTGAATGTAACTTGAGATGTGCAGAGAGCCAAAATGTTTTCCTTCCCCCAAATGAATAACCCAGACATCACCAAAAAGTTTTCCCACATTTTCCAAAAGTGCATCTTTTAAGCAATATTTTGATGACATTTTGGAGGCCAATTTAAGCCCCAAATGAAGATACTTTTTTTTTCTTCTCTGGCTCCCTGAAAGTTTTCTGCTACTAGAAAATAGTTTAACAGAAGCTGCAGTGCAGCTGTTACCAACTGAGTATTAAAAAATGGCAAGAAAATGAGGCCCTGTGTTATCATATTGATAATATATTAGCATGAATGGAGGTAATAAATAGCATTGTTTTGGAAGGAGCAATTATATAGCTTACAAGTAGCAGAGCAAAGCAGGAACCTCAGGGTGGTCTTCTGTATTTCTTTAGTGCATCTTCCGAGAGATAATGCAGTAAGTGGTTTATATTCATCTTTGTATGCTATTTTTTTATATATCCTCTTTGCTTATTCCATGATTAAAAGTGTATCTGTGTGCCACAGGAATGATGCAGAAGACTGCAGTCATAATAGATTGAGTTGTATGGTGTTATGGGCAAATTGTTACAGTGTTAAAGGATCCTTCTTTTTACTGCCTCAAATATTTTATGTATTGTATCCAACGGCAGAGTTGTTCCACAGCTGGTGGATTGTGGGGTTAGGCACACTTTACTTCCACGGAGGCAATGACCTCCTTCATAGTTCACTTTGTACCCCTGTCTTCAGGAAGAAAATACCATGGCAAGTTCAGTCAAAACTCATCAGCCTGATGTAGCCTAAATTAGTTTAATCTCGGCTTAGCTTTTCAGCAGAGTGTTTATCATGGCTGAATTTGAGAGATCTAAAGAATAGTTTTAAATTATATTTAGGCATTTCAAGCAATCTCTACCTCCACTATCCTTACTCACATTTTTTTAGAAAAGGCAAGGAGCTCCAATGCTGAGATTAAATAAGTTTGAAATAGCTGGTTATGAGAATTTTGGCATAGGGAAGAAAGGAATAACTTCAGAAATACTGAATTCTGTTGATCTGTTACAGCTATTACATGTCAGCAGTTTTTTCTCAGAGAAAGGCTGATGAAGGCTAGATCTCTTCTCTGTGAGTTTTGCTCTTTGAGTTGGAATGAGCTGCTTGCTTAAGATGCTGTCCACAAAAGCAAGTGAGTCTCGAGTTAAAATATACACAAAGCTTTTGGAATAGGCACTGAGAGATTTGTGTGCTCATCCAAGAGGTCTGACAGGCACAGGGGAATGTCCTGCAGTTAATTGCCAGCTCTTGTGGATTTGGCTATTTGGCAGTGCAGTACTAAGGGTTGCTGAGTATTCCAAGGGAGTCCTTCCCTTAGCTGGTACAGCTCTGGGTTTGTCTCTGCTTTAATTTCTATTTGCCCCTTTGTAGATGTAAAAGGATACAAAACCACTTCCCTGTGATCAGGTGGAAAGTTTGGTGACAGCGATACCCTGTACCAGAGGGAATGAAGGGATGCAGCTGTTCCTGTGTCCTTTGTGGGCATATTGCACTTAGAAGGAAAATAACTCTTCTCCAGCTCTGTACCAGTCAGCACACAGCTGGACCAGGGGAGGCGAGCAGCTGGGTTTTCCCAACAGGACACGTTTCCTACTGGTGGCTTTGTACCTCTCCCTGCTGTCCTGACTCCTTGCTCCTCCCCTTGTTGTGTCTTATCACAGTGTAAGGCCCTGGGTATCAACACTGAAATTTGGCACAAGGAAAAGCAGTGGTCTCTAAATGGTGAGGGTGTGCAGTTCCCAGATAGCATCCTGCTTATCCTACTCACTAAACTGTATAACAAATAATCTGTGGTGGCAATGGGATTAACACATTTGACCCTTAATGGCTCTGAAGGAATAATCGTGATGTCTCGGGTCAATAACTGTGTGAACTAAGGAGGATTTGCTTGATGCACCATAACATCTTCTTCAGAGCCATTCATCCCTTTTGAGGGTCTATGAACCATTTGAACTTTTAAGTCTGTGTTCATTATGCTCTGTCCTCAGTGTGCATGTGGTTAAGACCTGGTATGCATTAAAAGTAAACTCTCCAGAACGTTGACAGGTCCCCTGATTCAATTCTAAGATACCACATTTCTGTCTGATTCACAAATATCTTTTTTAATTGAAATGAGACCTGCAAGCAATCTGAGATGATACAGTAACAGGCTCTGGGATAGCTATTGCTTCTACAGTCCAGTAGGAATTTCTGTTCTTTTTTGCCTTCTCCATGCTGAAGTTGTCTCCTCTATTTATATGAGCTGTCAGTCTGCTGGTTTTCCATGGAAAAGAGAAGGAAAGGGGAAGGGGGGAGTTGGACAGAGTTAGCTTTTGGGTTTTGTTTGAGGTTTCTTCTGCAAAGCTTGTTTCTATAGTGAATTATTTCTTTTAGGTTTCTTTCATTCCCCCATCCCACCCCTTCTGTCTGTATATCCCCCAGATAAGGGCAAATATGTCTGCATGTCTCCCAAATAAGAGTGAGTTTGACTTTAAGGAAGACAAGCTTTTCTGATGGAACAGGTTAAAAAATACTTTTAGTCTGAAAAATAACAGCTATTTTCTCCATCTGTTTGCAGATACAGTTTGGGTATGAGAGAACAATTTAAATCAATGGAAAAAGAATCCACTGAATTAATGTAAAATTCAGGAAAATGTTATCTATTTACAGGAAATGCTGTTGGTCTTAACACATATTGGAAGAACAAGTCTATCCAGCATACAATTATTTTTCCAGTCATTTTTCTGTTGTGGTTGGCATTAATGGTTCTGATTCCATAAATACCTGTGTCTGCCACCTCATTTGATGTATTGTGTATTTTGGATTAAATACTTTGCGAATGAAGGACCTGATCCTGGAATTGCTTTCTGCTGGGGTGGTATTTGGTCATCAATAGCATTTAAAACTTCTCAGACTTCTCAGGAGGGGAATATTTGTGCTCTTTCTAGAGATGTTTGCTGCATTTGGGATTGAACCCTTGCAGGAGTCATTCCCACTGTTTGATGTGTGAGCACAGCAGCCAAATGGCAAACATTGCCTGACACAGACCAGTGTCACCACCACTACACAGGGGTAGTCCTGTGCAGGGCCGGGAGTTGGACTTTAATCCTCGTGGATCTCTTCCAACTCAGGATATCTTATGGTTCTATGTCTCCAGGTGCTGTTGTGCAGTACTTCCCCTGGAATCTCACAGGTTCTCGTGGGTCTCTATCCTGTGGGTGAAGCAGAGCAGACCTCTGATTTTAGTGTCTCGGGAGTTCTTCCTTTACTTCTGGTGTGAAACACTCAGCCACGTGCTAACAGCCAAGTGTGGAGCAACGGGGTGTCTCACTACTCAAGGGAACTTTGTACTGGAACTGATAATACAGCAGATTTAAAAAAAAAAAATCCTCTGCTTGAAATTTGCCACTGTCACTTTTATTTTGTCTGGTGTCAAGAGAATGCACAGTGCCATCTAAGAAACATATGAAGTGCCTGATTTGTACAAGCTGGGGGTGAAGAATTTCTCAGTTGAACAGTGTCGTTTTTGCCCGTTCTGTTTTCCACAGAAACCACACGGGAGCAGTGTGGTCCAGTCTTTGAGAAAGGCATTGCTAGTCTTTCCTCTGATGACTGAACTTATCTGTCAGAGGATGTCTCAGTCTGAGATATAAGAACACAAAACTGATGACAAGCAAAATATTTCACAGAATATCAATCTTTCACTTTGCAAATACTCCTTTGTGAGAAATCAGATTGTCAGTAAGGGCTACTCAGAATACTTACTATATTGAATGAAATAAAGAATAAAGACTGTATTTTTGTGCTGATACATTCCATGGTTGGATAATATGAAGTAAAAAAGAAGAATAAAAATCCTATGATTATGATGAGTCCATTAGCTATAATCAGCTCACAAATGGAAGATACCAATATTTCATTTCATGTCTCTGACAAGATGTAGCTACCACGAAGAGGAAAAAAAAAGAACCTTGGGAAAATGCTTCATGAGCCTTCTGGGCGAAGATATAGGTGCAAATGTTTAAGTGTTATGGGCTTTGTGTATACTTATAATTTTGAAATTACTTGAGATTGAAAATCTCTGTGCAGGCTTTGCATTAGGATTTATAACTTCGCTTGTCAAAGCTGTGCACTGAATCCTTTCTGAAAGATCAGGTGTAAGTACAGCACAGAGGAAAAGGTCTTTGTAGTATCTGGCACTCCTAGGAAAAGAGAAGCAAAAGGTTGCTGTTGCATTTAGCTCCATCCTATGGGGTCATAAGATGGGGGCACCACAGTGTGCTTTAGGGGAAACTCCATTTCTAGATCCAGAAGCACTGATTGTTTGCCTGAGGCTTGTTACAGAGAATGAAAGATCTCTCCTGTCCAGTCAGCCCTGGGGCTAATCCTTTTCTGTCTCTCTAGGTGTCGGCCTAGAGGGACTCAATGCTCAAACTCCTGGCAACACCTACACAGGCCTTCCAGAGGAAACCGGCCTACAAACCAAAAATAAAGTGTAAAAAAACAGACTTGAGAGTGGTTGCTGCTCTTCTCTCCTCTGCTAGAGGAAGGCAGACTAGAGCAGTGATCAAGAAGATTTTCAGTGGAAGAACTTGGGAGCAAATTTCAGGTCTGAGAAGGTGTGCAGGCATTTGCTGGTTAAGAGCCTTAGGGAACATTACGGAGAGAGCAGTGCAGGCATCAGATTAGATTTCCACCTGGACAGAAATTTGAGAGACTTAGAGTATGTTTTTGTTTTTAGACTCAAAACCTTTTATCTTGTTAGTTGTTCCTCAAAGCCTGAAACAATAGCATAGATTGCCTGGGTTGCATCAGGCAAAGCATCACTAGCCAGCTGAGGGAGGGGATTGTCCTGCTCTGCTCCGTGCTGGTGCAGCCTCACCTTGAACATTGTGGCAGTTTTGGGCTCTGCAATATAAGAAAGATATTAAGTCACTAGAGAGCGTCCAAAGGAGGGCCATGAGGATGGTGAAGGGCCTTGAGGGGAAGCCGTGTGAGGAGTGGCTGAGGGCGCTTGGTTTGTTCAGCCTGGAGGAGGTTGAGGGGAGACCTCATTGTAGTTACAATTCCTCGTGAGGGCAAGAGGAGGGGCAGGCACTGATCTCCTCTGTCTGGTGACCAGTAATAGGACCCAAGGGAATGGCCTGAAGCTGAGTCAGGGGAGGTTTGGGTTGTATACCAGGAAGCGGTTTTTCACCCAGAGGGTGGTTGGGGACTGGAACAGGCTCCCTGGGGAAGTGGTCACAGCCCTGAGTATGTCTAAGTTCAAGAAGTATTTGGACAATGCTCTGAGGCACATAGTGTGATTCTTGGGACTGTCCTGTGCAGGGCCAGGAATGGGACTTTGATCCTTGTGGGCTCCTTCCAACTGAGGATATTCTATGATTCTATGAGTGAAATTCATGTTTAGCTACTCTAATTTATGCCTCTTCAAGATCACCTGATCCTGAGTGCTTGGCAAATACCACAATTAACATAACAGAGCACTTTATTCTAGCTATATTTGCCTCCTCCCAAAAGTAGTGAACAAGGTCAATGATTCTTTACTGACATAAGTGATTTTTACATTGGTGATCCTTAGTCCCTCTTTGTTTATGTGTAGAAGAAAGACCTCCTATTGTTTTGATATGACTGCTAAGTACACTTTTTGGGCTGGTTGTATTTGGCTAATGATAAAAAGGGCTGTGAAATCTGGTGTTTGGTATTTTCCAGGAAGCCCCATCTCCTGGAGTCAAGGGTGGAGATGTTTTGTTTTGGATACCCTCTTTATTCCAAAAAATGAAATTCCGAGGGGAGGATTTTGGTTTCTATAGATTTAGGGGTGAAGTACCAAAAACTTGAAGGAAAATGACTGAACATTAACAAAAAATGGAAAGCAAATCAAGAACTGCCAGTCCTCTTAGAACCTGCCCCCCTTCTCAGGATAACATTGCAAAGATCATCTCCTCTGACCACAGCAATAAATAACTTCTGTCAAAGCACTAGATCCTAGTTCAGCACTTTCACTGGGGCTGGTTAAATTCTGATGTGCAAAGTACATCAGGGAATTTGCAACATCTTTTCTTGCTTCCAAAACGTTGAGGAAATACCAACATATTTCTGAAACAAGCCACCAAATACATTTATTTGCAAAAGCAGCAGTGGTGGCATACAAAAGAGTTATGATGTCGACAGTTCTAAATCAGGAGATTCTGAACAAGATTCTAAATGAGAATATTCAGAATTCAGCCTTCTCCTGATTTAGGAGAAACTTTATGCTAAAGAAGATGGTTTTAGGGTATGTCCTTATGTTGCCCCTGTTCAGAAAAGGGCTTGTGCGAAAGTCTGGTTGGAATAGGGATCTTGTGATCATTATTTGGAATACCTGTTTGCAATAAATATACTTGCAACAGCCAGGAATGCTACCTGCAATACCGACCAGTTTTTGACAGGTTCTCACAAAGCTTTTTTTCAGTAACACCCCCCCCCCACCTTGTTTTTTTTTTTAAATTAAATCTTTACTTTTTTTTTGCTACCGTTTTCAAAGTGCATCTCTGGCAAAACAACAATCTCAGCAGTCTGACACTTAAAGCAGTGTAAGGTGCACTGTGTTGACTAAATTTTTGCTGCTGGACAGCTATTTTGTGGTTCAAAAACTCCCTGATAGTTTGACTCTAATTAAAAATGGAGCAGACCCTCAAGGCATATAGCGAGATCACTGGGAGGGAGCAAGAGTTTCTTTAAGGAAGAGGGCCTCTGTAATTTCAAAAGTACAATATTTTCTTAAGAATGATTAAAAAAAAGGATACAATCAAGGAGAATGCACAGGAGATATGATGTTTCATTAAATGTAGATTACAGTGATCTTTGTCACCTTACTTTTAAAAAGTGAGGCAGGGAATCAGCACATAGTAATTTAATAAAGATAGTGTGAAATTGTTAGTGTGTGACCTCATCAGCTCATTTCTGGGGTAAAGCTCAAGTTGTTGGGGCAGGTACTTGACTGGGACCATACTATTCTTCCACTCTAATTTGTAAGTATTCCACCAGGGTCAAATGCAAATCAACTTGTCCAGCATTAGTAAGATCTCCATTAATTTCTTTCCATTTGAAAATATCTAACTCAAGTTTTAATTAGATGAAAAGCATGTTAGATAATTTATTAAGAATATGGAAGATGTGCAAAACATATGACTTGATATTTTAAGGGTTGAATCTTCACTTTGAAATTGGCATAAATCCACCAAAAATTGATGGAGGTAGCTAGATTTGCACCAGCTGAAAGGATCTGTTCTCAATTTTCCTCACAGCTTTTATGGCTTTTTTTTTTCCCAGCCTGGAAACAAATACTGAAAAATAATATACTGCAGCTTTATTAGACTGCATATATCTCAGTCAGCATCAAGAAAATAGTTGCATAACCACACATAATACAGGTGTGATAATCAAAGGTGAGAAGGGAGAAGGTGTCCCTGTGTACTTTATTAATTCTGACTGTGGCTCTGAAGTCTCAGTGCGTGGCTCAATATCACACTCTGAGCAGGATGCACAGGCCAAACAGCATATGGCTAATGCAGCTCCCCAGGCAGGGGGTCTGGCTTTCATTCAAGTGGGATCCCTTGTGGACAGTGGGAGAGTTGAAGGCAAGGGAAATCAATCCAACTGAGTCTGCTGGCAGAGAAGGTGTTTGGAGCTCTGAAACTTCCCCAGAAGTGGAGCAAAGCCATTGAGTGCTAATGCTTCGTTTTGAGCTTCAAAGGCTGTGGGAGAAGGGGAAGGGATCTTGGAGGCACATGCAGAGATGAAGAGATTGTGGGCAGGAAGGAGGAATGGAGGGATACGCTTCGGTAACAGGTTTGATTGTCACTGTAAGACTGGCTAAGCAAGAAGGAAACCGTCTGGAGAGGGAGACAGAGACAGTGTGTGAGTCAATGAAGACAATACGAATAAGGGAAGAGGTTCTTGATGTGAGATGACTTTGACCTATGCCTGAATAGTGTCAGAGGCACAGGAATATGTACAGGTGTGAATTGTTTTGCCAGAGTCTCTAGATAAAACAAAGGGGCACACACAAATTAGTGTGTCTAATCACTTGGGCTGGACATTCCTTGGGATATCAGCTGTTCAGCTGGAGCATCCTTGAGGTTGGGAAAGAACATTCCTCTACCAATGAGACATCAAGGGTGTCAGCACTGGTGTAAAGAGCAGAAAGCAGCTGGATTTTATGGCCCTATGTCTTTGACAGGATTACAGATGTCTGTCCACAAAATGCTTCAGAAAGAACACTTGTTGCAGCCAGCTCAGATGAAGGGAAGTGAAAAGCACACAGGGCTATGTGGGATGGAGCCAAGGTGCAGCAGCCTCAGAGGAACTTAGTAATGAAAGTCTTCCAAGGCTGTGTGGGAAATGATCAGCTATGGTTCAGGGAATGGGCAAAGATGTGAGAAACCTGCGTTCAGTTCCTGGTTTAGATCCTCTTCAACAAGTCATTCCATTCTGGCTGTGGTGTGTGCTTCTCCATCTGGAGCCTGAAGGTAAATGCTTTTCTCCTGCTCTTTTATTTAGGTTGCAAGTTCTTTTCTTCCTTTACAATGAGTGTTAGGTCCCATGGCTCCCCAGCTGATCCCTCAGTCTTAGTATCATACAAATACTGGTTGTTGAGATCAGTTGTAATGTCAGCTGCAGGGAACAGGTACTTCTGTGTTGGACCTGCCTTGCATCCATTCTAATCCTGAACTGGCTTGTGCCCCTTCCCCTCCCTCCACCCCCATGCTGGTCCAATGCAGTGGAAAACAAGGATCCATCATGTTTGTGAGTCACCTGCTTTTCTTTCATAGGGTTAGACTCTTGACAGGAAAGGATATGACAATGAACTGGCAGAGTACTGAAGACCTTTGAAATGCTTTACTTCTTGCGTTTGTTTCACTTCAGCAGCAAGAGTCTTCCTAAATATAAATTCCAGCTGAAACTTGGTCTCCTTCTCTCTTTTCAAATCTGTCTGTTTAGATCACACTATTTCAAGAAACAGCAGATGAAGTTTTGCTGTTTTAGATACTGGAGAAATGTATGCAAAACAAAGTGGCAAAACAGACTGGAATATGTCTTTTCATAGGGAAAGTTCTTCACATCATTTCGTTTTAGAGGTAAAATAGGACTCATGAGAGGATCCTGAGGATCTGTAAGAGGTTGTAGCACCAACATAACATGCTTTATTTAAAGCTTATTTCCAAAAGTAGGAAGCCTAGCTGGAAATGAGTAATTGCATGAAGTTGTGTTGCTGGCCTTAGTGAAGTCTGCTGAGAAAAATAGCATTTCTCAGTAATGTGTCATTTACTTAGTCTTTTTACTCCTCTTACTCCCTTCTGTAGCATATCACAATCTGTTTCAGCAGGTATTTTCTTCTGTTAGATACCTATATTAAGCTACTTCTAAAGTAATCCTCTTGGTGTGGAAATTAGTATAATTCCTTGGTATGAGTAATTGAAATCTGGTAGTACAAGTTTTAATGACTTTGAATGGATCTATTTACATACTTGTCTGTGTGTGTGCAAGTGCATACATGTAAAATCACATTTTTACATGGCTGAAATCTTAAGTGCACTTAATAAATGGGGAAAAACATTTAATGCTTTATTTTCATCAGTGGCTTCATCTGAAACAGATTATCATTAGTTTTATGATTTTAATTGTATTGAGACTCTTTTTATAACCTATTGTTTTATTGCATTAGCCCATGAACCTGTGGGCCATGGAGCAGCAGTGGAAAGCCTATTCTTTCTATCCCAAATAATTTTACTATCGTGTTCATTGTAGGTTTCAGGTTTTTCAAATCACCAGAGTCTAATGTGAAGCTTTTTTCTTTTAAACTTCAGAGGCTATGAAAACATGACTCCCAGACCTTCTGTTAGCCTGAAATCTTTTTTGGTTTGAAACATTCAGAGTGGCAAAAGAGCTTCAGAAACTGCATTTGGTGCTGAGTATCTGTGGCCACATGGCTTTGATCTGGGTAGAACAGTTGTGAAGGGGCTGTGTTTTTTTGCTTAGGATTTTGAGCACGTTACCATTAATCAAATATTCTGACAGGGCTCTATGAGGAGGCTGATACATGCTCTGCTTTTTAAAATGTACATCTGGCACACTCCTGTCATGGCCCAAGATGTGGAGATGTGCAGCAGTGGCTTTTCTGGTGGCTCTGCATGGAAAACTCTTGGACATCACGAGTAACAAAGACAATTTAAGTGAAGAGAAGTGATAGGCCAGCTAAACAGAAGGTTTTGTCAGCTTCCTAGAAATATTGCAACACTTGCAACAGGAACTAGGAATTCCTGATGCTTGTTTTTCACTCTGGGTAAACTGTAGTTTAGAGACCTCAGCTTCCTATTGGGATTGTAAGGACTCAGATCTTAAAATGGAGAGGAGCAGACAGGGACAGATTTTCATACCTGAATTCTATCTGCATGTTGAAAATGTTTTCATTTAGATCACACTATTTTTAAGCTCCAAAGTAGCATATCACAAGAAAACATACTTCCATGAGCAGACACAAGCAGATAGGTCAAGGTGGTCCTGCTCTGTCCTTACTGGAGTTGTGTGCGGTGATTCTGAGGGAGATGGTTCCTGTGTCAGTGGACGAGAAGAGCAACCTCTGTATCAAATGCCATCCAGCAAACCAGTGGAGGAGGGTTGAGAGGGCATGTAAGTCTACAAAACCAACACACCTGAGCAGAAATGCAAATGTCTCATCTTCTTTTTTGGATTAACCAGCTGCAGATAGCAGCAACTTGGAGTTATAACTAATGTAGCAGGGTGCAGCCCAGCATGGGCAACTTGGCAGGACTCCAGCATTTCAAAGGACACAATTGCTCTCCCCCCTTCTCTGTCACGCACCTCTTGAATGTTGAGTTAATAGAAATGCCTGCCCCGCTGGGAATACCTGGAGGCTACAAGGTCTGGCCATTGGTCTGCAGTGGTTCTGTGGTGGGTGTTTGAAGGGAGAAGTACAGCCTGGAGCATTGTAACATCTGGTCATAGAAGAGCATCTCCCTCCTTTGTGGTATGGCTGTGAAAAGGCTGAGTGGGCTTTGTGAGGAGGGTAAAGCAATTGATAAAGCAGCTACTGCCAGCTATGCTGTGTAGTTGGAGGGAAAGAGCACTCCCCAGCTGGGAAGCTGTTGGAATCTTATAAACAGGGGGTGGTTTGCTGCAAGTTAGCAGCAGTGCTGTGGAGAGTGCTTGGGGTTAGGCATGCAGTGTTAAAGGTCTGAGGGAGGAAGGGGCCAAATGTAGCTGTGATTTGTCACTGCCCTGTTTCATTCCTGACAGCTGCCTGGGGATCATGTCAGCCCCCTACAACAAGGTGGAGCAACTTGAACAATTCCAGCCTGTTCTTTGCCTTCACAATTGTCCTCTTCCATGAAGGAGCACTTTTGACCCTTTCATATCCCAGAGTTGTACAAAGGGGATGTCCCCTGTACTAAGTTTTGCCCTGCTGGTTCAATACTTCAAAATCCTTCCAAAATATTTAATTTCCTTGTCTGGTGCTAGAATACTTGATAGCAATAAAGTATTTAAAAAAAATGTTAAAGGTTTCATCGTGATTATGAGGGTCATCTGAATGTTGCACCCTGACCCAAACCTGTCTGCTTTCTTGGTGTCACTATAAATCTATTTTTACTTTGTTTTCTTAAATGCTCTGGAAAGCTATAACTTAATAAGCTTAAAGCAAACTAAGGCTGTTCCAAAGTAGAGGTACTAGAATGAGGCTTTATTTGTACTGAGGTTTGTTTGGACCTGATGCCTTAACCCCATCAAACTTGACTCCATTCTAATCAGGGTGAAGCCAGAAATGGCTATAATCATAGTGTCTGACCATCCTTCTTGAAATTTTCTAAAGCCCTGCTCTAAAGTTATAGGGAAGGGAATATTGAGAGGCTGCTTAAGAGGATTTATAAACCCTCCTGAGCCTATTCTTTCTTTTTCCTTTTTTATTTCAAAGCCATGGCATTTGCCTTTCTTTTTTTTTTTTTTTTTTTTCCCCAGGTCAGAATAAGTATTTCTTTCTCTATAGCAGACTTCTTAGCAGAGCTTCAGCATTTAGAGGCCAGTCCTGTGTTTGCTGAAGCCACTGATTTCTAGGTATGTAGAAGGGAGTCCTTCATGCCTGTCTTTGCCTTCTCTGCTCTGAACTTAACTCTTTAAACACAGTACTCAAACTTCAGGCTGAGTTATCCAGCCACTATTTGCTCAAGGCACTTACCTCATCATCAAGGGATTTTACACCTCTCAGTCTAGGAATTTTTATGCCTCTAACACTTTGTTTGAAGGGGGGAAGCACAGTTATCTCTGTATTACACAGGGATAGCCACTGTACAGGGAGAGTAAGTGACTTGCCCAACGTTTCTCACCTGCTCAGAAACCGGGAAGGGTGGAGCCTTTGGTATCTCGCTGTGACTGTCCCCATCCCTGTCTGCTGTTCCCCTCCCTGCCCTGTACTTGTGGGAATAAATACTCTGAGGGGGGTACTTTGTATCTTGGTAGAAGTGAGGGGTTGTTTCCAGCAATATGAGAAACAGGCCTTCCAATGCACCCTTGTGAAGTACCATCATTCTGGCATATTGGATAATTTGGATAATTTGCATTGAATGCTACTGTTGAGGAAAGAAAGTTGTCATTGAGGATATTACAGTGTTGCACACATGATGAGGGGAAAAAAGACTAGTGGTAAATAATGAAGCCACCTGGTAGGAAAAGTATGAAACAGAATATTCATTTTTCTTTGATGGGAATAACAGATGACAAAAGTGAGGCTTTCTTCAGATTGTTTGTTTACAGAAGATTCATATCCACTGAGGCTGTATGTTAAATTCACTCTCTGATGTTACTGTTTGCCGGATGCATGTTGGCCACTAGAGTATGTTCTTATGATCTTACCATTTATTTACCTTGATACAAAACTCCAATTACTGTCAGAGATGCTTCTTGTTAAATATGGTAAGATCTCTAGCTTCTAAGAGAGTGAATATGTATTCTTTACTCTGGGGCCACACTGATCATGATGCTAAGGAATGAAAATACTGGGGACTTTGGTGCAAATTAATTAAGTATCTAAAGATAACAGTGTAATGAAAATAGTTTGAAAAGTTTGGGCATTAGAGACAGATGAAATTTGGAAGAGAAAATAATAGAGTTCAGTGTTTATCTTGCTATTTAGGAAGCCTTTTTAAAGCTTTGGTTTTTCTTTTACATATGTGTAAAGTCTAGTGCTTCCAAAAGCTGAGGACCTATCACTTTTATTAGAGTTAATTCTTAGTAATTTAGCAAATGCCCAGGGTAGTTGTTGCTGTGGTCCCTGTAGACACATGGAGTGCTTGGAAAAGTCCCCAGCTTTCAGTTGTCATTGTGATCTGAGGAAAACATCAGAGAAACTGTAACATGAGAGGTGAAGAAACTTGAATAGAAAGGTCTTTAGGGCAAAAGTCTCATAAGCTCAGTTGTGGGGTGGACCTGAACACTTTGTGTCATTGTCCTCATGTGAGACATTAAATCATATCCCTCAATAGTAGTCTGAGCTAAAAATCTTGCTGGCAGCTCCGAATGCCTTCCTTTAAATCCTGACTGCTAATGGCAAATTATTTCTGAGAGGACTCTGTAGTACTGGAACATCTAGGCTTCAGGAATTCCAGTGCCATATTGCCTCAAAAAACTGTCAATTGGCTTAAGAGTAGTGATGAAGATGGATAAATTCATGATCAAACACTGAGATGAGCAGGAGTTGGGGACATACAAGTATCTACATAGATTTTTCTTTTCAATTGACTAGAGATGGTTCTGAGTATCCCAAATTCCAGACTCAGTAATAAGCAAAGAAAGAATATTTAAATAAGAAGGAAGAATGAAAAAGGGAAATATACCTTTACCAAAACTATTTCATCTCAGTCTCTTTGGATTAATTCCTCTTTATAACTAATTTTTCAAGCAAAAGGAATTAGTTAGATCTGCTGTATTGCATCATCAGAGGTCTCTGTGGTGTTACACGGGCAATTCTTAATATAAAATGTTAAGGAGGCAGCTACTAGAACCATAATGTGGGGTGGAACTGGTAAAAGAGAAAACAGTTACACTAAAAGAAATACTACCATGCTGAAAGCAAGTTGCAAAAGGAACGTCTTCTGAGTGAGTTTTGGCACTGGATTTGGTTGAAGATTTTCCTTTAATGATGCTGGCATGAAAATTGGAGCATGCTCGCCTTGATAGGGAAAAATGAGATGCACTGGCAGTACAGAGGAGGCCTTAAATCTCCCATGGGAAAATTAAGATAACCGTGAGAAAGCAAAGGGAAGAAAAAGAATTAAATGCACTAGTGAAAAATGTAAAGCTTCACTCATAAATATCCTGTTTCCATTGGAAACTCATAATTTAGAAGTAGGTAAGTAGGAGGGGGACTGGAATGTAATAATTACTATAAGATGATTGAAAAATGTGAAGTATCTCCATAAATGGCGTTCTTGGATGAGAAAAAGTTCTACCCTCTGTAAACGTCCCCATGTGCTGATACAAATCAAACATATTCAAGAAGAGGAATTTGGAGAAGGGTTCCTGGGATACTCAGAGTTTATCTCTTGTGGGAGTATAGTTTGTTTAGCCTGGAGAAAACAAGGCTGAAAGGGAACAATATTGTTCTAAAGGCATGAATAAAAGGTCGGAAAATGCTACGTATGAAGTGAGAGTAAAAAAACCCACCACCACGAAACTAACTTGGAAGAACTTAAAAATATGGGTTTAAATACCCAAGGGAAGGTGAACAGACATAGAATACATTTAGTCTGGAAGCTACAAGGTTGTTACTAGTTATTGTTACTGTCCTGAGAAAGGACAGTCTCTGAAACAGGTTTAGCAAGAGCAGGATGTGTTTTCGTGGCCCTGTGCCTGCTTCAAGGCCTCGAGTACCATCTCTAAGGATGAAATTTCAATGTTTATGTAGCCCAATCTTTGAAAATAATGTAGTGCTTTCATCTTTTTCAGCTAAAAAGCTAATAAATAGCTAAATTTGGCTCCATCTGGTTATTGCAGGTGTCTTGAATCCTGCTTCTGGAATGATGTAATCCCAAATGATGACATTTATGTTCATGAATGGTCTAGTCTTTTCTTGGCTATTGGCTGACATTTTATGGTCCTGTGGCTGGGTCAACTGTTCCTGTTGCCACTACTGGATATGAAGCTGCCTTTTTACTGTTGAGCTGTACAAAGATTTTTGAGATGGTGCTTTTTATTAATTTCAAAAAAAACCCCCAAGAAGCCTGAAACAGTTGTAATAACTAATTTAATTTTATTAATCTTTCCAACAATGTTTCTTTTTTTTTTTTTTGTCCCATTCACCTTGCTCAGCACCTTTCTTAAACAGCTGGTGTGGTTTGTGTGACAACTGGAACTCCAGCAACATGCTGTTGCACATCCTCTTTATACCAGAGGCAACTGACTCCCTCTCCAGCTTTCTACCTTGCCTGGGAAAGATCAGTACCTGGATGAAGGCCAGTCAGTTGTAACTGAATCCCTTCCACAAGAGATAAAAATGCCCAGGAATTTGTCCATCCACAGAGCAAAAAAAGCAAGGTTTGCTGGCTTTCCCACAATCAGCCAAGCTGCCATAAGTGGGTGGACAGAGAGAAACTCTTATGCTTAGTGGAAGAGTGATAGTTTCCTGGATAATGTGGTGCTAAACACAGCATTGATACCTAGAGCTGAAAGTTTTACAAAGCCTGTCATTCTGGTTTCTACCTCTCCAGGCAATGGGAGAAACTGTGTAGGTTTCAGTGCAAGCAGAGGTTAAGTAAATTCCAAGTTATTCTGAAAAATTCCAGTCAAGGTTGAAATAAAACCTTAGATTTGATTAAAAGTTTTTTTCCTTGGGTATTCAAGGCGCAGGAAAAACTTTTCTCTCCATGGTGAATAAAATAGTTCTGTAAGGTGGCAGGTAAGAAAAATGCCAAATTGTTTCTAATAATAATTAAAGCAGTCACTAAGCTTTACTGATTTATTTTGTTGGCCTGAGCTGTATTTGTGCATTTGTTTTATTTATCACAGCATACTGTAATAACAATATCAAAAGAATTTACAGTGGGGTATGTTACTTTACTTTCATCAAAAAACGCTACAGCAGATGCTTTGAATTTACTGCAGATGGTGGCAAATATTTGCCTTATTATAAGGTTACACTACTAGATTGTCATGACTGTTATTATAAGGTTACACTACTAGAGTGTCATGACTGTTATTTAGTAAATCAGCTCATGATTCAGGTGGTAATATCTATTAGCTGTGGCTGGCAAGGCTCAAGTGAAATAGCAAATAAGCCAAATACTCAGCCAGTTCTTGCTTTTGAAGCAAGTGTTTTTTCTTCGGAGAAACAAGATTTATTTTTTCTTTTGTTGACTCTCTCATATCCCCCTTCCCTACTTGATTGTGAGAATTCCTGTAGCCCTGCAGGACTCCCGCCTCCCCAGAAGTGATGCCTCAGCATGAGCAGGACTGCTGACATGGGCTCCTTGGGGTCTCCCATCAGATGGCTCTAAGGGGTGATGTTTAACAAGAACTTTGCTGAATCCAGTGCTGCCTTCTACTCCCAACTGGCACCTGTATGGATTTGTCCAGTGCAGGAGCACTGAGCCTGCTTGAGAGGCTGGGCAACACAGCAGGATTTTTTTCTTGGGACCTCAGTAGAGCTGAACTTTCTTCTTGAACAGTAGTATGAGTTAGGGGATGCAGACACCTGCACATGAGGGCTCTCTACACATGAATTTGACATGGAGGTGCAGGGATGTGGCTTTGTCCCCTGGGACTGAGGAAATGATGGTTTTGTGGGAGACCCATCACTACAGTCTCAGAAGAAACTGCATTTTGGTTGCCAGGGCCCCGAGCACACTATCAGGCCTTAATGGTCAGCATCACCTGGGGCCTCCACCACACCCCCATCCCAGGTGTGTTATTTAAGGTCTGTCCCTGTGTGAGCTGAGCTTTGTTGGAGTAGTGTTGGTCTCTAGTTCAGTTGCAGTCATGCCCCTCTCTGGCTGTGGATACCCTTGATCTATGGGCTGACTTGCTGCCTTGGGTCTGTCTTGTCATCATGAACATCCCTGGTGACCTCTGGGTAGAGTCTGACTTGATTGCCCTCAGCAGATCTTATCCTGGCTCTGACTTGTGCTCCCAGCCTTGGTCCTGCCTCATCAATATGAGCTCTGGGATGACCCTGGCTGCCATACAGGGACTGCCTTGCCCACCTTGCCCAGGTATAGTGGGGCCGGATTTTTGCTAGTGAGACCTCAGCTGTGGGATCCCCCTCAGATCCTGGTTCTCTGTCCCCTGGGGAGAAGCTGGCCCAGATGGTGCTCTGGTGTTGGTCCAACTAGTCCTGCCCATTAAAAATGTCACGTATATCTGAGCCCTTCTGCATCCATGAACATAAAATAGGAAGTACGAGTGGGGTAGATTCACGTGTTTTCCTCCCTCTTTTATTTTTTTATTTTCCCTCCCAAGATATGTGGGAGGAAGCCAAACATGAAGAAAGTTGCTTTTATTCTCTCTTATCAGCAGAGCTGTTGCACCTGGTGCCGAGCTTAACACATGAAAGGACATTGCTACATCCTGTGTGAAATGACGTGAGTGCCAGCCCATGAGGTAATTCCAAGCGGATTGGGAACAGGAAGCACAGGCCCTCTCCTCAGATATCTAACTCCCCGGGCAGGCTCTAGAGGTTTGAGCAGGCTCAGATAAGTATTTAAAGTTTTTCATGCTTTTATCCCAGCTGATTGGAACATATAAATCTCTTGGGCGTACTGAAGGCATAAAAGATCTGCTTGTGGTCGTTGAGTTTGTCCCCTGAAAGGTATGATGGTTTTCCCTGGTGGGAGGTGCATCCGTACAGCCCAAGGATGAGCAAAAGATTTGCTCACTGTGGAGCTTCATGTTATAACTGTTGAAAATCACAAAATCTTTTAATTCAGACACTTCAATGGGGTAAAAACTGTCTTATTTTGCCAGTTTGATCTTCTGTGTGAGATAATTGATAATATCTGGTGTGCCAGAATAGGTGGTAGGGAACAGAGGGAATAAGAGAGGACTAGAATACGTTTAGGATAAGATCAGAGAAAATATTCCTACTTTAAATTAATAACTGCATAATTTGAGATACTGGAGCATTTGCAGCCATTGAGCTCCTTTTGGGAGTAAGGGAATATGTAAGAGTTAATCCAGTTCCACAAAAGGTAATCTTGTTATAAGTTAATGCTAGCAATTTCTAGGTTAATGAATATCCATGAGGAATTGTCCGATGTTTATGCTATCTAATGCATGTCTACATTATGAGGGGAGTGGGATTCACTACTCTTGCATATTTTTTAACAGAACAATTGCCATTAAAAAAATATATACTTTAGAGAGTTTTAATTATGTTAATTATCACATATTTTGTTAATAACATTTTCTTTTGAAGATGCCCATTAGAGGTTTTAAAGCGTTAATTTACTAGAAAATCAAATGAGAATGCTGTTTGAAATTTCCTTTTAAATTAACTTTACTTACTTTTATGTCCTAATTAAGTGGAGATAACAGTATTGATGGAAATATTACAGAACTAGAAATTAGTGCTTAGATATTTTACTTAATACCAAGACTTTAATCTTAATGTAATGTATCTTTTGTTCTAATCAACATATAGCCTTTGCATTTAATTTACTGATGTGTTTTGATCAAAACATCTAAATAGGAACATTGAAGCAAAGTAAAACTATCTTAACAGATAACCCTCTAATACTCTTGAGTTCCTTCTGAGAAATAGATTCCCCCCCCCCCCCAGCTGTAATCTCTGCTGGAAAAAGTGTTGAGGGTTTTTTAGTATTTTAGCATTACCTCATCATGTATTAGGTAATACACAGTGATCCCACTTAAAACAAACTTTCCATAGTGTTTGCAACTCAGTCTGGGATGTGTAACTCCCTTCAAGTTTGAGTGCTTTAATGCCAGGTCTTACAAAAGCATAGAATTTGCCTGTTGCATAGATCTTTACACTGATGCACAGATACATTGTATTGATACAACTGTTTCTCTGCGGTAAAAGGAATGACATTTGTATGTATCATGGTTTTTATAGCAACAGAACTGCACTAATAGTAAGAGGTATACTGGAAAAAAAAAAAGAAAAAAAAATAAAAAACTTACTATCTAAGCAGTTATATTCCTGCACTGTCAGTGTGTGGATCAGACCTCAGGGAAAGCTGTAATCCAGCAGAATGAAATGGGAGTTCTGCCCTGATACAATGGAGTCAGACTTTACTGCATATCCCAACCTGTCCTGAAGGGATTTGGCAGGGTTTTTTCACATTGTTCAGTACAAAACAGAGAGGAAGAAGTGGTGGATTCCTGCTTAGCACAGGGACAGTGACACTTGTGGGGTGCCCAGCAGGAGAATTGGACAGATTTTTGTGAAGTTCATGCTTCCTGTAGCGTGAACGCCAGTGGCATCTGTTCATTGAGTTCTACCTCTGTGTTCACTTAAAAGAGGAAAGGGCCCTTCTGCAATGCTTGATCTTTGTGTGACTTTGTTCCTCTGAAGTCCACGCCTGACAGCCTTATACAGGGGTAGAACTGATCTGACACTTTGGAAAACCTATTCCGTGTTTCCCTGTTCTTCATTTATCACTATATTTTTGCCATGGCAGGAAATGTTAATGTACTGATAGTTGGGCTTGTGGCTTGTAAAGCTGTTGCACCATGTAATGTCTATGACAGGCTGAAGAAGACCCAGGCAGAGCAATATGAAGGGTTGGTGACCAAAGGGGGGTACTTGTCGTACAAGCAGTGCAAGCTATGTAAACCAAATATCCAATTTGCTTAGAAGGGGTAATTTAAGTTACTTTTAAATAGTTAGCTTTTATGGTCAATTGGGTACTGCCACATTACTAGTAATAAGCCATAAATCTATTTGGTATAATATGAAATCATTTTTTAAGACTCTCAGACTAAATTTTCAGGTAAAGAGGAGAAATTGAAATTTATAATCCATACCATTTTTTGTGTAATTGTTATTAATAAATTAGCAAGAAAGAGGCAGCAGATGGAATGAATTGTTGTAGTTCATTAATTTTATGATGGCTTTCTTTGCATGAGCCAATTACGTCTGTCATTGTATCTCTAAACTGCAGTAGTGCCCAAAGGAAAGGGCACAGAGACAGGGACAAATCATCTAGGAGATTTCCTGCTTTCTGAGGTGGCCAGAGAAAATTCAGTCTCTCTTCTCACTAACAGCTTTATTGGGGATATCAGGCCCCAAAAGCTGTTGCAAATGCAGTCCTTAATCCTACCTTCAAAGGCTAGGTGAAGAGATGATTAGTCTTATTGAGTGTGCACAAAACTGGAATCCTCTGTCTGAATAATTATCAACTCATGATGATGATGGCAACAAATCCCGAGTTTGGTCTTGGTGTACCTTCAGGTTCTTGGGACGTGTTCAGGAATGCTTTCCAAAGACGCCATGCTGGAAGTTGCAGAAACAAGTGCCTATGTGGTTAAGGACAATAGGAAAGAAAATTATGCTTGTGGTGCCTGTGGCTCAAGAAAGCTTCCTTTATATATGGCATCGTGACCTCTTTAATTAGAAAACACTCTGCTATCTCCTGAGCCCCCCTGTGGTAATATGCTGATAAAGTTTCATGTGGAATATGGGTTGATTTGCTTTACCTTCAGACCTTGTATTCTCAACTTGGAGATGGTGGTTGTTTTTCTGTCGGACATACGCTTCACCTAATGACTGTAGTTTATTACCTGGTAGGTCATATCCTGTATATATTTTAAGAACAAACACCTCTGAGATTGTGACTTGGTGGAAGGAGGTGACATGTGTCATTGCTGTTGTTTTCACTACAGCCTTGTGGAGAAACTAATTACCTTTTCATCTTGGTAAATTCAGAGGTCAGTTTACCACTACTATATCACAACATGACAGGGAACATGGGTAATTAGGTAGGCTGTGTAACCTGGATATTCCATGGATCTCATTACATCTTATTTAGAAAGGCTATAATTTGATTGGTGGAAAATTAAGGCATCTCCTCATGGGTCATTTTATCTTTCTGCAATAATAATTCTTGGCTTGATTAAAAATTGATCCAGTGTCTTAAAGTGAATTTATTATTGCTGCAATCTATCACCCACAGACAGATAATCTGGTTCCCATCTTTATCTGATTTGAAAAATCTGTCACTTATTATGTGTTGTTTTTTTCCCAATCATTTAAATTGATGGTTTGCTGAGGCAAGGAGTGCTACCATAGGCTTCTTGGAGAAAGCATGTATGAGACTTTAAGCCAGCATTTTTTACTGCAAGGAATCTGATGCTATGTCAAGTATTGATTGCAACTGTGTTGTGGCATCATTTTCTCTGGGAAAAAAAAAAAACAAAACAAAACAGCAGGAATTTTGGATGCAGAGAAATAAGAAGGACAGACGAGTCTTATTGTTGGAGAAAATGGTTTGTGTTCCAAGTGCCTGGGTGAATTTCTACCTTGTGTGCTGCAGCTCCTGCTTGAACACAGATCTTAAATTACTGAGGTTACATAGAGGCTTGTTCCAACCTGCTGACTTTAGGGAGTCCTGAAACCACCTTAGCCATGGAGCTGTGTGCCCAAACCCCTGACCTGTTCAGATCAAATAAGCAGAAAGAAGCAAAAGTTAGATGCATGAGCAGTCTCACCAGAATCAGAGTTATAGGAAATATTTTTCCGTCCGTTGTCTGCTTGAGCTTTGATGGATCTTCTTTGGGCTTCAGTTTTCATCTAATTTGCTTTTGTAAAGCAGAGTGCGAAATTCTGATCAAGGAAGAGGGATCTTCAAATAATTTAAAAATCGTCTTGGCAGAAGAAATGTTGCAGTAAACATTGCATTAAGAATACTAAAAGGATTTGACACACACCCATCTTTAAAAACAACATTTATAAACCAGATGGAGCTATTGGAAAAAACACTGTATTTGTGGTATAATCATTAGAGAATCACAATGATTCATAGGCAAGTTTTAACACACTTTCTTTCCAGTTGTCCAAAATATTTTAAAAAACAGGGTCACATTTGTTTCTGCTCAGAATCCTAGCAGATCCAGTGTACCCATACCTATACTTATGAGTGAACACTGGCAACTATGACACATGGTCTGATTCCTGCAGCTACCCTGGAGAAAAAGAGGATGAAAGAAGATTGTGCAGTCAGCCAGTCAAGGGGTGGGTGTATGAGGGAAGGAAAGGTTATTAGCAGTCCTGTTTTATGGCTTAGACTGAGGCAAAAAATGCAAAAAAAGTAGAGACACACAATTTTTGGTTGAATTTCTTGAAGCAGAGTAAAGCCTGAGGCAGCTGTTTCTCTCAGCCAATTTCCTATGACTTAAACATGGTGGCTGTTATCAGATAAACTGATGGAGTTCAGCTCCGGAAGTTTGCATAGTTCAGTATGGAAGATGATCTGTAAATTTAGACTGAAAACAAATAGTAGAAAATTATTGATGTGATAAACCTTTGGTTATGGAATAGAAAGTGGCTGATGTTTTACCCTTTGGGAAGTCCAATGGGAATTTTGCTGCTGACTTTTTTAAGACTGAAATTTCACTTTGTGTACATTATGTGTTCTTTCTATTCTAGCATAGGTTGACTCCTGCCAAACATCAGTACCCTGATAATCCAGGATTCTAAAATGTTGACTTTTTTTTTGGTCAAAACAAAGGACTAAGTGATTGACAAATTAGCATAATTAAAAAGAAAATCCCTTTTTTCCTTCAAAGCAGGCTTCAGGGCACCCTAGACTTTTTTGGAGGGAAGAAGTTTTTTTTTAAATTAAGACTTTTTAAATGTGATCTGCAAAATTTAATTGGTTCTGTTATGCTGAACAAGTATATTTGGCTCCCTTTCCAGGCCTGCAAAGGGTACTTGTAACCTGTGATTCCAGATATTAATCAGAACAAGAGGTGAGACTTGCAGAAGTGGGAGGAATAACCTCTGTAAATGAAAATTTCCCGCTTAGGGTTGCTTTCTGCATTTGTACAGTCTTGCTGTCCTGCTTCAGTTTGGGAAGGGACTACTCTGAAATGTGGTCTGTGTAACTTGTACTGATTTGTTGTGAGGTCCCGCTGTCCAGAGATGTGTAGTCTTTGGAAGGGCATTGTGACAGGTTGTGATATGCTCTGTTTTGAGATGAAGCTTGAAGCTGGGACCCCAGGGCAGGGCAGGAATTGGTCCTACATGGAGCAGTATTTTGCTCTAAGTGTTACCCTGGGCCTTGGTGCAGTATCTTGCCTTTGGGGAAAGTGGCAGCTCCTGGAGTTTGGAAGTGGGAGCCTCGGGATGGTGTGAGCTGCCTCTCCACGGTGTCCATTTTGCACTAATCCTGCTCCCAGCTCTTGGCTTTTTCATGAGGTGTTTGAAATCTGCCTCCAATGAGTGACAAGCTGCTGACCTTTGGCCTGGGTAATGACTGAGAGTAAGGGAGAAGGTTGTCTGAAGAAGAGGCTTCCTGTTGCATGATCCCTCATCGATTTGCTCTTGTCGTGCTTTCCCCAGAGACCACGTGTTCATTGCTTATTGCTTGTCCATATTGCCTTTAATTAGAGTCGACTACAGGATTGGAATGTGGATAAAAGCAATAAGGTGTTGCTTACTCTGTAACATGCTACTAGCAATGTATGAAAAACCATCCAAAGGGTAAAGCTGAGTGTCATCTCAAAGCAGAAGAGATCAAGCTCATAGACGTGGGGTAGGTTTCTCCTATTGTGTTTCACTGAGGGTAGCAATAATACATGCTGTTTGTTTGGTCTCCTTAAAAAACAAATTTCAGTCCAAGCTACGTTTAACTTTCATAATTAAACAAGATTTTTCTGGAAGAAGAGGATTCTTTTATATACTAATAGATTTATATTTGGACTAAACATCCCTAGTGCCTAAAAAGCCGTTTATATCCATAGTAAGTGGAATGTTATCCTGTTGTTTTTATGCGGATTTGGTATCTCCACCCAGGAAGTAACACCAGCAGAAAATAGGGTCAACAGCATGATATGAGTAAGGATAATTGAATAAAACAAAATTGTGTAAAAAACCCCCAAACAATAGTCTCAATTGGATTTTAGTGTCCACATCAGCATTAGAGTCCATAATACGTGTTGGAAGTTCAGGCCGTAGTTCTGCATCTCCTTTTGAATTATTAATGAATTTTTCTGCTGCCAACTTATTATAGAAGGATTTTTTTGCACTTTGTACAATTTGGGCTGAATCTGGATTTTTCTGACACTTAATGCAAGTATGTGTCTGGAGCTAAGGAGTCTTGCGCCAACACCTGAGATTCCCAAGGCAGAGCTGACATGCTTAAAGGTTCTTCTCAGTCACCTCTTGCCCTGCAGGCTGCTCAGGGCCTTGTTCCCATGGACCAGCAGCCTGGGTTTAGGGTACTGCAGAGGAGTTCTGCTTATGGTGTTTAAAAGTGTGTTTCACACTCCAAATCATAAAATTACATTTTGTTAAATACAGGTTTTGATATGTGATTGTCTTGGGTTTTCTTCCTCAGTAAAGGTAACACTGGCTTTAATCTTCCTGTAAAAGTGCTTGTGCTCATTCCTAGCAAATCTACAATGTGTTGTGTTGTTTCCAAAGTGTGCAGGCTTGCCTTGTGGGTGTGGGCACTTGGAAGAAGTCAAAGGGCTTTTGTGTAGGATTGCTGTGCCCATACTCTCCTGAACACAGTTACTCAGCTTCCCAAACTCACTTGCAGACTCTTGGGAAATTGCTTTAGAAGGTGTTGGTCTGCATTTTCACTTTCCTCCCCCATATCTTGTGATTTCCTCACTGAAGAAATATCCAAGGACATCCATCTCCTGTCTTGTCTAATTAGATGAGCCTTCTCAATCATTGTCGGGTCATTTGTCCCATTCATTTCTTCTCACAAGCGACAAACGAGGAAAGGTTCCTGATATATTCTCTGCCAACAGTGATACCAATGAAGGAGAGAGAAAGGAAAATGGTTTACAGGGTATTGGCACAAATGCTAGCGCTGAACACTGTGCTGTATCTGAAAAGAAATGGTTCTTTTTCTCTACCCTTCCCTTTATTTATAAAGTACTCTCCTTCTCTTTATTTATAACTCTGTTTACAAAGTGTGAGAACTAATTACCACGTTGTGTAGTTTCATTTACTCATCCCTCACATATAAAGTATTTTCTGTGCTCAGAAAGTGCCCAATTGCAGTAAAATCTAGTAATCTATGTACCAACAAAGTGATCAGAGCACAGATGTACGGTGTGTCAGAGGCTGTGTGTGCTACCAACATTCCTGCCTGAGCAGAGCCAATTGCACTGGGCCATTGGTAAAGCTGGCTGTTTTTCCATACAATATTGAATACTGGAAGAGATGCCAACTAATCTGAGGTAAAATGAAGTCAGTGCTGGTGATCTTAAGTTGTTTAATATGTCAGATGTAAGTTGTTTTTTGGTTTTTTTTTTGAGGGAAGGCAGGAGGGAAAGAAAAGAAAGGGAAGACTTTGTTAATTAGAAAATGAAGCATGGGAATTTGTGACCTGTAGTTTCATAGGACATTTAGTGATTTTTTTTTTTTTTGAGGAACAGCTATTATAAACCCCATATAACCATCCCAAAATGTCAAAATAAGTGTTCTACTGCATCAGCAGGTGTTCTGAGGAGTCTGATACACACAAGGTAAAACTTTGCATCTCCAGAGTCCTCGGAAAAATCACTTTGGCACAGTACACCACCTGATGTGTCTTGCTGTGATCCTTCAAAGCCTTTTGTAGGTGTTCTCTGGGATCCTTCTGGGATGTGTATAAACTAGTAAACAGTGATTTTGTGTATATACAGCTTCTTTCCAAGTGTGAGGTGGGACAGAAGATATTCTTGTTGGAGAGACATTCAACATGTGCATGTTGGTTGTGGATATTTTCCTTTCCCCTGTGGTTCTTCGAGAAAAATTTTGGTAATACAGTCAAACACAAGTATAATGTGTCAGGATGTAGCAGGCAGCTGGACTGTACAGGAGGCATGAATGAGGGTTCAGTGTCTTTCTCCTCATCAGTCTAAACTCTGCCTCTTCTATGATGTTTGACTCTAATAACTTAATGCTATTTTGTGTGTACCTCAGAAGGTGTGCTGGAACTCCATAGCAGAAGTGGAATACTGTATGAAAAAGATGTTGGAAGAGAATGCTGTCTATCATCTGGATTAGCTTTTCCATGGCCTTGTCAAACTGAGTCTTGACTGTTTTCAGCAAGGGAGATTCCACCACCTCCATGGGCAACCATATTTCAGTGTGTAATTGTTCTCATTGTGAAGAATATATATGTATTTGTATAAATTTTGCCCTGGAGAAACTTAGTTCTCTGCATAGGATTTGGTGTGGTCTTTGTCGCTGTGACTGAAGGGTCATTTTACAAACTACTTAGATCTGTTTGAAGAGAAGTATTTATATTATAAATTAACACATGTATTGGAAATGCACATTTTAAATGAGCATTCTGGAAATCTTTGAGAATCAAAACAGGCTTGACCAGGATTTGAAATTATATCCAGGCCAGCAAAAATGCCTATTCCTAAAGCAACCAAGTTCAGTTTCATTTACTAACCATGGCAATGATGGAATGATATTGCCTTCTATGTTACAAAGCTTTGATTCACCTGTTGATACCAATAGAAATATTAACACTGTTTGTGGACCTTCCTTCCTTAGCACAATGCAGACTCATTTTGTGTACATGCTCTCCTATCAAAGGCATCCTGACAGTTGTTAAATCTAAATCTGTTCTTCTGTATTGCTTTGAGTGAAGAGACATAGGCAAAGATGGAAAGAATAGAAGGGAAAGTTGAGCACTCAGAGAGAGAAATGAAAGCCATTCTGGGGAGGAGAGGCTACAGAATGGGAGATTCACAGCAGCAGGGAAGAGATTTGTCTGAGGGGACAGGCAATAAAACCACGTAAGAAAAGTGTGGGGAGTGGGGCAGAAGAAGAAACGGACAAAGGCGACTGTAAATTGATTCCTTGGCTTCCTGGAGATGTGCAATCCGAGTGATTAACTGCAAAATCTGTGATTTGATAGATCTGGTACGATAGAAGAAAGATCACATCCCACTAATGAAGAAATGCATGGTTTGATTAATTATTTTTTTTCCCCTTGTAAGTTTTGATTTTTGTCTAAATACATCACTGCCAAACTCTGCGTTCGCAGGACTAGGTCATTTTGGATGTGCAATCCTTGCCATTGCAAGGTCCTGGAAGGCGCAGTGTCTTTCTAGTTATAATGTTCCCTTTTTTTTATACATTTCTGAAAGGCTAATGTGATTACATCAACTGCAAAAAAACTGTTAAACTTGATTTTAAAATATATCAGGAAGGAGTATTTGTTTAGAATTAGATGACATTTGATCAAAATACTGCAGGTATAGCAAGGTAGAAAACGGTCTATATTCTAGGCCTTTATAATGAGGATATGCTCCATCATATTGTAGGGGATTTTTGAACTTTGCAACAGCAGACAGGATTTCTACCTTCCCTGAAATGTGAAGAAGAAAATGTATTTCTGTTCTCCCTGGGGAGAAATGGATGGCTACTCAGTTGGAGATGTGCTATTACTTTCCTCTTCTTTTTCCCAAGGAAACTGGGTATTTAATAACTGTTTTCATACAAGTACTGACTCTGATTAGTAGGAAACAAGTGGTTGCATGACACGAGCCCTGCTTCAGGATGCTGCTAAAGTCCATGACTGAATTTCTGAATTGGGTTTCACATGAGCTTCCATGTGATGCACATCATCAGTACAAATGATCACCTCTCAGTGGTGTATTAAAGCAACATGTTCAGTATTTCTCCCTCAGGGAGAGAAGAGATGATATGAAATATAGTCACAGAGCCACAGGACTGTTGTTCAGGTCTGGTTTGGTTTTTCTCTCTCTTTTTGAGGGTGCTTATTCCCTGGGGAGCACCAGGGAATGAGAGCTTTGTCATAAAAAGTCTTGCTTGCACCAGATAAGTTCTTAACTAGAGAAGTCATCCATGATATTTTGTCCTACATAAATATTTTGTCATGTCTTGTGCCTTTGGTACCATGTACTGATGGCAGTGAAGGCCTTGGTGATAAGCACCAAGTAGTAAGAATAAAACCCAGTTGTCTATGAGAGCAGCAAGAAGCCAAGCTGCTCGGATGGACTCTCCAGATCAGTGTTTCTGGCTCAGGGCTGCAGTCTGTTGCACTGGCTGGTCTTTCCAGAGTGTTTAAGGCATCATGTCTTTGCACTGCTTTGAAATTAGTGTCTCAGCTATTTACAAAAGCCTTACATTTTCCGTTTTTTGCAGAAGACAATTTCATGGGGATAAACTTGCCTGAATTGCCAGTCACACAGCAGCTTGTTTCCATAATGGAAATACAAAATAATTTTTGGCAATCTGGTGCTTAACTTCCTGACCTTTGGCTTCAGATTAGTTTGTACTGAGCTTGTCATGCAGTTGTGGTTTTCTGTTCAAACTGTGATTTGAGTGACTCCCCTCCCCCAGCCTTAATGAAGATGTTTACCAGAGTTGCATCTGTCTGGTGTGACTTGCAGACTTGGTTTAGTGGAGGAAGGCCCAAGGCTGGCCTGCCAGAGGTGAGATAAATTGGGACTGAAATCCCCTGGGAGAGCCTGAGGTGTGAAAGCTGTTTTGCTGTGACTAGCTCTCATCAGTAATGATAACCCCTCAATTTTGTGCCACCTAAATTCACCCAAAATTATATGCTAAATATAAATATTCATTTTATAAATATGCATGTTAATTAAATATACATTTATTTTAAATGCATGTGTTAATTATACATGTTACATCAGATCACAATTAAGTCAATAGAAATTGGAGATTTGCATATAATCATCCTTGTATACTAATCAGTTGTCAGTCTAGAAAGCCATTTTCTGCATCTAGATAGAATATAGACCTTGGACCAGTGATCAGTTCAAAGATTGTTTAGCAGCGCCAGTTCTTTTGTTTTTATGGATTTTCTTCCTAGAAAAGAACAGGAAGAAACATGACTCCTCCTTCTCAGTGCATAAAGGATGCCCTGTAGTTTTGTCATGTTTTACATTTCTACATCCGGGAGCCCCGTAGAGTCCAGAATTTGGCTGGATGAGGTTACTCCTCTGATGTGTCAAAACCGTCGTAAACCTGCCACAGCAATTTTGGTTGGTGTTTGATGCAAATTCAACCATTTCTCTTCTGCTGAGCTAATCAAATGTAACTTTGACCCTAGATCTTCTGGGAAAAACATGAGAAATTTCCCATGAGTTACTTGGATAGTCATGGTCATATTGCCTTGTCTTGCCTGTTATTTCTGTCAGCTCTGAGAGCTGGGATGCGTATTGTATTTACTGTATTAAAAGCCATTTGAGATCACCATGACTTTGATTCTATATCCATGTAAGTGAATCTGGGCATTTATCCTGTTCATAAACGAATATATAAGCATCCCTGAGAAAACACTTGAGGGCTGAACTGTTCAGAAATCAGTGTTACTTTGTGAGTCTGGTTTCCCTGAAGCATTTCTCTAATGGAAGCAGGTGACATTTAGGACTCAGTTTTGCACAGATGTATTCACTGGTACCAAACTTTACCACAGCAGTTGGTGTGTATCCAAGGCCATCTTTGTTCAGCAGTGCACTTCAGTCACCACACTGTACAGTGCCATCCAAGCCAAAGGAATCAAGGGCATGTACTCTGGTCAAGGAATTTCTTCCTGAACTAGGATTCAGACATCAAAGAGGAGATGAACCTCCAGCTCCTCATGGCTTTGGCAGTGGAACATGGCAGCATGTTATTTGGGAATAAGGACCCCACTCAGAGGAGCAGTTAGACTGCAGTTTTCAGCACCACCAAGGGACCTGGTTCATGGAAAGGAGTATATCCTAAATCAAGGTGGCTTTTGTGTCAGAACAGTTTTGTAACTCCTTTTGGGGGGTAATATGAGAAAGTGTTGTGGTGCTTTTTACCCCAGCATTCTCCTCACATGCTCAAACCCTCTGGTCAGTGTCACAGATGGAACTGTGGTCAGTGCAGTGTCTCTGTGTGCTGTCACTGTCTTGTTGACTTTTCTTCCGAAGCTTTAAATTCACTTTTCCTTAGAAGCATTATCATTATAGAGCGCTATTCACTCTGAATATTTTTCAGATTAAAACCCATCAAGGTATTAAAACAAACCCTGTGAAAAGTAGCTATTTCAACAGTCATTTTAATCTTTAAAATATTCACTTTCAGGTATCCAGGACACCATTGATTGCTTGCTATATTATGTAAATTTACAGAATAAAATAGGTCACTCTTCAAATTGTCTTCTTGTAAGGATGTAATTAAGCTGCATTAAGACAGTTACTGTATTTTAAGTATCTACTGAATTTTAAAAAAACAATGTAGTTTTAGGTTTTGACAGGGATATAATTTCCTATTTATTATGTTTTAATTAAAAACACTGGTAAATAGGATTAAAGCCAATTGTATGGTAATTTGACATAACTACTGCAATTCTGAAGTAATACAGTTAGTCTACAGTACAGCAGTAATAGAGGGGGGATAGGGAAAGAAAAACTCAGCTGATTATTCAAATAAAAATTCTGGTAAATAGGAAGCCTGAATCAGACACCTCTGGATTCTGCTCATATTTGCGTCTGAATCTCTTCTCCATTAAAGGAATGGTGAGCTTGGTCTTAACTTTTAGAGTTCCAGAGATTTTGTAGGTGCTGGTGTAAATTTTTGAAGATTGACTGTAGTTTTGATGCCAGAGGTGTGATTTTCATCTCGGTGTGTCCTAAAAGTCTGTGTTTTGGCTTCCTGCGAATGTAAAAAGTCAGATGAACTGAAAGCACTAGAAGAAGGAATCAATTTCAAGTTGACTCCTAAAGGTTCAAAAAGCATCTGGAACTCATACCCACCTTTCAGAAGACTGTAGGTAGAAATTGGTTATCTTGGCATGTCCAAAAGGTTAGGAAGAATAAGAGGAAAATCAAGAAAGCATGATACAAGTGTGCGTTGAAATGTTGTTCAGCATAGACACCACCAGCACTGGGGCAATAGAAGGAACAGACAAAAAATTTGCAAGATATCAAGTAAATTTTGGCCTTCCAAGTGTGTGTCAAATCTGTGGTCTTCAGCTGTATGATGACATGAAAAGGAGCTTCCCAATCTGTCTGTTCCATGCAAATTCCCAATACAATGATAAGGTTTTTTTATGTCTAATTTAAGACCACTCTTTCTCTGTCCTAAGACCAGAAGCTATGGAGAATAGATGATTCCTTCAGAATCAGCCCTTCAATGATACACTACTTGTGAGACTTCAGATTATCCTCCCTTTGGACAATTAGATTATATTTGTAAATATTGCTCATGTTTGCACAAGACCAACCTCATATCTCGTGGTGGCAACTTTTATTTTAAAGAAGGAAATACAGCAGGCAAATTTCCAAGTTCCATTGAAGCTCATGGTGTTATGGCTGCAAAGGAATTTACTCAAGTGAAGTGAAAGGGGATTAAAGCAACTGTAACCTGGCCAAAGAGAAGGCTAAAAAGGTTAAGGTGAAAGGGAGCTGCTTGACTGGAGGGAACCTGTGAGAGGTTGTCCTCAGGGAGGGGATTTTTGGTTTGGTCATGTTTAATGTTTTTTTCAGAAGCTATAGGGCACAAACTGTTGAAACTTATTTTTGAAATTGCAAAGATAGAAGATGTACATCTCATCGTAAAGAACTGGACAACTTTGTAATTGAGGAAAGAGAAAAATGTGATATAGTACTGTTGCATCAAATTTTAAGTCATGAGTATAAGAAGTAAAATAAACTTCTGCCACAAACAGGAGATGCTGCATTTGGACATACTGGTGGAATCAGACCTACATGTATTAAGTGTTCTCCTGATCACAAATTTATGGCCATTATTAATGGTTGTGTTTAACACAAGCCTGGGAAGTGTCATGTGAAATTTTTTGCTGTGGGAAAAACATGGGTGAAAACTTGTGTACTTACTGTTCACTGTATTTGGTCATCCATGTTCAGGAAGGAAGAATTCAAACAGGAACACATGCAGAGAGGTGAAGGAGGAGAAGGAGAATATCCCTTCTACATGGAAAAGCTGCAACAGCCTACGTAGTTAGTCCAGTTAAAATCAAGGACGTCTGACCTCTTCATAACAAATAAGGTGAAGATTCAGGATAGGGAAAGAACTATTTATTATATAGGATAATAAGTATTAAGAATGAATAGCTGTTAATAGGCTAGGAGTATGGTTTTTACCTCCATGAAGTCTTCATGAAACATTTGCTCACCACGGGGATCTGACAGGTGAAATGTCTTCTGAAACTTCCCATCTCCTCAAGGCTGCTGTGAGGAGTCAGCAGCCTCCTGCATCCACTCCCAGGTTCTAGACTTTTGGATGGGGGCATCCTCTTGAAGCCCATTACCCTCTGCAAAGGGATTAAGTGTCACATAAAACTTAAAGCAGCACCTGGAATTGAATTTGGCATTACACCAGAAAAGTGTTGTTCCCCCACATCTGATCTACCAACTCTGAGGACAGGCAGGTTCTAACCTGGTCACTGTGATGACCACTGGAACAGTGGAAGGAATTCTCTTCCCAGAAAGCCCTTACCTAAAGCATTTGCAGGATGAGCTGCTAAGAAGGGATTTAAGGGAAGCAAAACCTGAATACTGCTTGTCTGTCAATTTTACCCAATTTGCACTCATGAATACAGATTTTTTTCTTTCCTTTTCTTCTTGCAGCACAGGTGCACCCCTGCTGCACCAGGCATATTATTTCAGGCTGCTGTGAAGATGTGGCTGCCAGGATAAGGTCTTACAGTTAAATTGTACATCTCCATTGTACAACATACTTAATGCTCATATCTGCAGATATTCCCTTTTAATAATTATATACAGAATTATATGTATGTATTTACATTTTAAAAAAAAAATCTAGCCAAGTGCCCACTGTGTGTTTTGCCATTTTTGTCCTCTCCTGTCCTTCATTCCAAACATCCCCAGGACTCCAAGACAACATTTTTAAATAAACATTGGGCATTTAAGTAAAACTTCTGTGTAAGGAAAGGTATTGTGACTCTTACAGTCTTAACACACTAATCCCTCACTGCTCCTTCCTGGAATAAACTAACTCCATTTATTAATCTGAAATAAACAGCAGCAACATCTCTGGCACCATTGAAAAAATGAATGCTGCATGCTTTATTTTAAATGTAGTCAGTGGAAATTTTGCTATTTACCTAAAGGTGAATAATTTAAGCATGAAGATGTGAGTTAATTGGTGGGTTTTTTTTCCCCCATCTTGATTTTACTTCATGGATATGGCTCATAAATTTGTATCCAGGTATGGAGTGAGATATATTTTGTTTAAACTTGTATTCCAGGCGTGTCCGTGGAGGTACCAAGTACCCTGTAATCATCTGGCATGTGTGGGAGTTGCAAGAGTTCAGTGCTGAGCAGAAAATCAGGCTCTTTGTGTTTTGAGAATGCTAATCCATTGCTAGGGTTTCCTTTTAAACCGAAAATAAACACAATGTGTGTGCTGTTAACTTAGACAGGTGCTAGAGCCGACAGCTCGAGGTTTAAGGGCAGGGGTCAAGCAATCAAAAGTGGTCCTCTCTTGCACAGATCATCAAACAGGGAGTGCATCAATGGGCTCAGTGGCCAAGGCTGGAAATTAATCAGCTCAGCCCTCAGTGTTTAGCCATGCTGATTATACACCGGCAAAGTGAGCAGGAGCTGACAGGCCAGGGGAGCCAATGTAATAGGACTTCGTTCCCAACAAAGGCAGGGAAGAAAGATCAATTTGCAATATTCTTTTCTGTACCCATGCAACAAAGCAGAAACATGAAAGCAGAACATTAAGGGATGCTCCCTATGAACTGGACAAATCAATAAACATCAGTGGTAAGGGGAGAAAAAAAAGTTTCTCGTTCTGTTGTGTACCCTGAGGCCTTTTCTGTCTTTGTGAAGTGCTGGGTAGCAGTGGCCTCTGTCATGTTTTCTTTCACCTACATGGTGTCATCTGCTTCAGTCTCAAGGTGAATGCTGGTTTGCACAATCAGAGCGAGTGTTTAAGGAAATTATTCCGTATCTTTGGGAAGAGAAGATAGGAAATAGTACTCAGCAGAAGTTGCAATGGCTGCTCCATTCGTAGCTCCGTTTCTGCATTAGAGCTGGTGCTAAAAACTGAGGTTTGGTGCTTGTATCAGGTGAAAGGCTTCAGCAGTTTCAAAGATTTCAGTTCAGAGCTCTTGAATAAGTACCAGTTGCCTTCATAGGGAGAACCATATGCAAAATCTGGTTTGAGGCATAGGAGTTTAACTTTTCTTGGAAAATTAATTCCCACAATCAGTAGTTGGAATAATTTTAGTAATCTGGGCAAGAAATAGAGAAAGATGGCTCCAGTTGAGGACACAAATATTGAGTTCTAGTAACATTTGGGAAAGGGAACAACTGAAAAGAAAAATCTTTAGTGCAGCCACAGCCAAATCTGGTGTTTGACCAGTTATTTTATCATCTTAAATATTTGTCTGTGAGAGCCAAGCCTGTAAATGAAACTATTTCCAGCAGTATTATAGCTTTGCTCTGACCACTTCCACCTGTATGTGAAATTCCTTTTAGATGCATATTCAGTGTGTGCTGATGGTGAAAGAATAGTTTTAATTTGGCTTCCTGGTGGCTTTGGTGGAGAAGTCCTGGCTGTCTTGGTACTTCATTTTTAAAAGCAGATTGTGTAGAATTCTGAAGCGCACATGCAAGCATGTGATTCCCCCCTTTACAACAAAGCATGTGCTTTGGAGTGCACCTTGTATGAACAGGCTGTTACCTACTGGCAGGGAACTAGTGCTGACTGCAGGGCAGGTGAGGGCCTTGTCAACCTGGGTACAGTCTCCTTCCACCCAAGCAGGACAGATCTTATCTGAGGATAGTATCCATGGTGGGATCCAGCCCAGGTGCTGGTGGTGACAGTGGTAGCTGCAAAGTGTTTTGCTGATGAATGATGATAAACTATGAAACACTTCTGATTCAAGAAGATATTTGTGTTTGTCAGCAATTTTATTAAGTTAGTCTGTTATTTAAGAAGTGTTTTCCCCAATTCCCAAGTAGGGTAAGCCAGCCTGGCAGGTCCAGCCAGGAGGAATGCAGAGTGTGCCTTTTTAGCACTACCCCCAAAACTCAGCAGTTGCTAGAAATGATCATTGGCAGCTCCTGCAAACAGGCTGTTTACTTGCAGAGCCAAAGCAGGTCATCACCAAGTTATATGTGATATTGTATGTCATGGCTAAGGCATGGGTGGGAAGGAGATATTCTTTTGGCTGACTATTTTCTGGCAGATTCACAGGGTGAATAAATTCAGAAAAGGTTATGAGAAGCCATTAGTTTCTTTCTCTTATCTGTGATTATGAAGTCCAGCAAAGGGAGTGAGGGAGGAGGGAAGAGTGGGAACAGTTGCAGAAGCCAAACTTGTGCATTGGATGAGTGCCTGGTGAAGTACTAGAGACTCAAGGAGAGGTGCCTGGTGCTTGCGGGCTGGTGCTTGGGAAAAGTAAATTGATGCGAGTTTTGTAGAACAGATCATCTTTATGTAAGCAAAGCAGCCACGTGCTGAACTCAAATCTCTGGTATCCTGGTAAACAAGACAAAAGTTGTGTCGTTGCTGTGTCCCCCGAGGGAGCCCTGGGCTGCCTGGTCTCCCTGGGTGTTACTGTGGAGAGGCTGAGAAGAAACAACGACCTACGAAATGTAGCGAGTCTTGAAAATGATAAATCACTTAATAAATATTGGGGACGGGGCTACTGAGAGAGGTGCAGGGGCGGGTGGTGTTCTTTTGTCATGCTGATGATCTCTTTATCATCAGCAGTGCTTAATCACAATGCTCCAGGGCTTGTTCGTCTTTTAAAAGATTCGATTCTAAACAAGTTACTTTTGCACTCTTCAGAGACTATGCTGAGGTTCACGTGGACTTCATACACAGGAAAATCCTTGTATTGTAACCTCTTGTTTCTCTGTGATGAGATTTCATGAACCCAATGGCTTTCAAGTAATCAGAGGACTACTGAGGACTTAAAATATTTAAATTTTTCTAACTACAAAGTTTGTTTAAGAAATATTATATTAAGATGCAAGAAATCACACAAAATGAGCATATCCCAGGAAACAAATCTGCCTTGGGCATTGATTCTGGTTAGAGAATTGAAGCGTGGAGTTTTTTATTTATTTCTCTTGAACATTCCATTTTGTACCACCTGACTTAGTGCGTGTGATGATTATTTTTCTCGGGATAGCACACAGACACAGTCTTTTGACATTTGTTAAGGGAGAATGTGAAGTGTTCAAAGGTTGGATGGGATAGTTGAGGTGCCACCTCTGTAAGCAGAAAGCATGCAAGAGGCTTATGGCAGCAGGATCTTCCTGCTAAAATAATTAGCAATAGAATAGTTAAATTTAAGATTTTTTTTTTTAATATATTGTCACCTTCAAGCTTTAAGTGTCTGGAATGGAAAACCAGAGCCGCCATATGTGTTCTTCTTTAGGGACAACTTCACCATGAGAATGGTAGACATTTTCTGCATTTAAATAAAATAAGTTTTCCTTTACAGTAGATTCAGGAGTTCTATTTATTTTCCCAACTTGATTAAAGCTGGATAGAGGAAAAAATATTACATAAATTTCCTCAGTTTTAGTTTGTATAAGCTAAAAAGTTTTAAGTCATATCTGAATACAGGTGTTGAAAACCTAATGTCAACTGGATGGACTTGAAAATGCTACCTTGTCTTTTCAAATAATGAAAATCTTGTCAATTGGCAAGAACATTTTGGATGTGTATGTAGGTAAAAATGGAACAGGAGTAACAGCTGATCTGTCTGACCTAACAAAAGTGTTCAGAATTTTTAAACAGATAAACGTTACCAACTGTTTCCATTGTGCAACAACCACAGCCTACTGAAAAATCTGTATTTTTTGTCATCAGGAAGACCATTATTTCATTATTTAATTTCAATTAAATATTACTGGTTTACCCTTGGAAGTGCTATTCCACTTTTGGCAGATATCTAAAGGCTTGTAGATATTTTGGCTGTTAGAATGGTGATGGAAGTGAGATTAAATTTGAGGAGAGGATGTTAGTGACTGCAGAGGAGGGAAAGGGTCTAGAAAGAAATGAGAGGAAATGGACTAAAAGTCAGTGGTTTTTTGCTACCTGTGTTCATCATGCTCAGTCATTTCCTGAATTAGCATCCTTCCTGCTCAACTTCTGCTAAATTAAGATATGGAAAAGAAATGACTGCAGGAGGAAATGCCTCAAAGGGTATGAATGGCCACCTGCCTCCTCCAAAAGTCAGAGGTGGTGCTGGGGATTCTGTCTCCTCTGTATGTGGATGCTGCTCCTCACTTACCTGGGGTTGTCACATTGACAATCTGTATAAAATCTGGTCTGAAATTGCTGTTGTGTTCTTTCTTTTTTTTTTTCTCCTTTCTGTTCTCTGGTGTAAAGCCAAAGCGTGCCATGAGTTTTGAAAATCCTATGGAACATAAGAAACTTGCTACTGAATACACCTGATTTTCTTAAGTTGTGTGTGGAATTTGTTGTTATTGTGGGTATGGGTTTTTCTGTTGAGTTTTTTTGCCTCTTAGAGTTAAAGTTGGTCATTGTATTTTCTGTAGAATGCTGTAACATTTGCATTTGGTCATAAAGAAATGCTTTGTGAGTGTTTTTGTTGAGTATTCATTCTGGGTCTTGTGAATATACCAATGCTAAAAGCTGAAATATCAACAAAAGTTGGAAAGCAAATCTGATCTAGCTGATGTTAAATGGCACACACTTTCTTTTCCAGATTGTCTTAATTTCTTGTAGTTGATTTTCATGGTATCCTGTCTTTTATGACTGAGAGTTTTGAGGATCATTGCAGCTGTGTTTCAGCATTACACCCCACTGTTGGGACTCTCTTCCACGCACTGCTCTGTCTCTGAAATGCTCGGAAGAGACTTTATCTTCACTTGAGCATTCCCCAGAAGTTCTGGTTTTCACAATCCCTAATGTTTCATAATTTCCTAATGTTTCAGGATGTACTTTGTGACGTATCTGAGATCTGCCTGCATTCTGTTCCTCTCTACTATTACATCGGGTTAGCTTTTTTAAGGGAAGTTGTGGCTAGTTTGTGGTGTGATAGGAAACTTTACATGTGATTATACTGGCTCTTCTGACTTCAGGAATGTTAGGACTCTGGACAAAATCTGGATGATTTTTCTCTTTGGTTTGTGGTAAGAGAAGGTGCAATTTAGAGCTTGTTACAAGAAAATCAAATTCTTAGAAACAATCATTTTCATTCTGCATGTGAATGAAAGCACAGATGAAAAGAGAAAGGAGATTTATTGGAAAATAACTTGAGTTATTTTGTTTTGAATTATTTCTTAAAGTGAAAAGTTGAATCAAAACATCTCAGATGAGTAAAATCCATAATTTAAACATCACAGAAAAATTAAAAACCCCCATATTATTTTTTTTCCCCACAGAAAACATAATCAAAGTCAACAGCTTTGCAGAGTAGGGTTTAAAAGTTGCATTTTGTCAATGGGTTCTGGACTTTGGGATTTGGTTTTTGGTTTTCTTGGGGCTGCTCTGTGGTGGCTCCTTCTGCCCTTATTCTGATCTCTGCCTTTGGAAATTGCTCAGAGGTAATAGTTACTTGTCTTGTCACTATTGCCAAACCTTATCGGTCCTGTTAGCTTGCTGCTTATCACTGAAAGAAGCAGAAGTTTGCTCTGTCATCTACTAGCTGCCAAGTATCATTCACAAGCTTTTTTTCTACTGCAAGATGGACATGAAACACCTGCTAATTTCAGACTGGTTAGTAAATCCCTTTGGACCCTTTACAGGAGGCTATGCACAGCCTGTTCCTTCAGTCCCCAGCCAAAATGTGGGAGTGTTTTCAAAAGCTGACAGTGATTTCTCTGTGACCTGCATCCACACTTAGTGGCCCAACCTTTGGGACTGCAAAGGGAGCTTCATTTTCCAGGATCTCTGTGGATCCCTCTGTGAAACGTGCCATGTCCTACACTGTGTTTAAAAATAATTATGCATTAAGCAATGAAGATCCTAAGTTGGTAGGCTTTTAAGAAGTGAAAACAGACTGCTTTTTGAGTAGCATGGCAATTAGCATGCCAGTTGTTGCTGACTGTTCAGAATCGATCCCTCCAAGTTTTGAGGGAGCCCTGCCTGTTGTTAATGCTCCTGCTGAGGTTACAGTGGCTATCTGCTGAGATTCACTGGTACGACCAACATATCTGCGAGCTCTCCGCGGACATTCTTGGCAGCTGCAGGACATAATTACCACATTTGAGAATATTTTTTAGGCATTTGGGTCTACGGCTGGCTTTTTAGATTGCTCCCCTACTAACGAATATGTTACTGGTTTGACACAATTGACAGCTGGCTGCGCTGGTGGCTAAAGAACTGCCTCTGGGGCTGTCTCAGAATGAGGTTAATGATGGGCTAGATGAGTTCCCTGCATTTCCTATACATCATTTACCTGGAATTGTGCTCTTCGCTGGGCTCTTCCACGATGACAAGGCATCTGACCAAATGGCCATTTGTACTAAATGGTGCAGCTATTCCACTGGGCCAAATTTGGGCTTATTTACTGTTTTTTTTGAAGTAGTGACAACGGGAGCAAAAAAATATCTGCTCTGAAAACGCACTGCTTTAATAAAGGGATGGACTGTCAAACATCCATTTTGGGCTGGATTCAGACTTGTTAACTGTCTGAGCATCCCTTTTCTCTCTCAAGTTATTATGATCCACAAAGGAGCATTTGTACTTCAGTGTACTTTTGGTTTTCTTGCTTCCTCCCTACAGGACTTCTGGAGACCATGACTAATGATGGATTTGTGAAGCTTCTATGTAGATCCCATGTCTACAAGTGCCTCACACATGGAAGCTTAATAGCTATTTTTCTTGTGAGACTTCATTTGTGGTCAGCTGTGCAAGGTGAAGAGCAATCATAATGTTGATATGCGGTGCTGATGTTTCAAACAGAGCCACAGGAAAATAATTATTCTATTTGGGGAGGACGGCACTAAAGGGATTTTTTTTTCCCTTAAAGCTTTTCCTTCTTTCTGAAATGGTTGAAATAGTTAAGTCATTTTAAAAACAAATTCCCATCCTCCCTGATTTAAGATCTACTCCTGCAGTATATATGGAGTGGGGGAGATACTGTAGCATTTTTACGAGGAGATAAAATATTGGCTTAATGATAATTTGGCACAGTTTCAAGATATCCAAGAAGACTTCCTGGAAATTAAAAACAACTCAAATGTAAGAGAAAATTAAGCTAGTGACCCCAAGTACAAAAGGGGATGAGTTCAGACATCCATTCTTCCTTGCTCCTTGATTTATCCTGTCTCTCTCTTTTTTCCTTTCTTTTTTTTTTTTTTTTTATCCTCTCTTTCTATTCAGCTCCCCTTGTCCCTGGCTGCTCTCAATCCAAGGTGGAAGGATAGTCTGGTGTAACTCTACAATCACTATATCAGCAAATTTATAATTTTCTGGGGATTTTGTTTTTTGAGGATGGTGAAACTTAAGGTGAAGCTTTCCAAATTGAGCAAACATATCTGATTGGGCTCACTGAGGCCAAATCCCCTTTCTGTTTGCTGAGGAGAGAGACACTTGGTTTTTTGGGGAAATTAAATTCTTCCCTATGCTTGAGCCATTTGCACCATTTTTCTACAGGAAAATATGTAAATATCTGGACACGTGCAGGATGTCACAGAGACTATTTTGGTCTTCCTATTGCTGCTGCCTATATGGCTGCGTCTGAGCAGATTTCTCAATGCTATTCCCTCTTAGAGACCTGAGCTGATCCTTCTGGACATCCTCAGATGAAGATCTTATTTTTAGGATCTATATGAGATTTTTTTCTCAGATGGAACATACACACTCAGATTCACTAGATCCCTTGTACCATGAGGAGTAATTCCTTCTTATCTCTTGAGCTTCTGACCTCATTGCTGGGAAAAGTGGAAGGTGCAGTAACTGGAGACAAGTTTGTTGGTTTGGTTTTTCAGGGGGGTTGGAAAGAGGTTTTGACATTTGAACATGCAGAGCCAGACACACCACTGGCATGTTTCATTTAATCACATCAGTCAGAAAGTGATAACATTTGATTCCTTCACAACAGACAAACCATGAGAACTAATTGTGCAGAGGCTGAACACCTTATTTTAATGCCTTATATTATTTAGCGTTTTAGAAAATTGCCACTTTTTAACACCTTCATTCTGTTCTCTTCTCTGTATTGCTGGGAAAGGCTGAACTGGGATGGAGCATGTGACACAGAAGCTTGTGAAACCTGAGAAAGCAAGGGAATGGATATCAAGAAGTGGGAATCAGAGTAACATTTGAAGACGGTGTTGAAATGTGTGTATGGGAAAAGCCTCCAGCCTTTATAGCTACAGGACACTGTGGATGGCACCTAAATGTAGTGGATGCCTGAGTCTGCAGGCAAACTGAACCTGTACCTGTTGAGGTCTGCCCCACTGCGTTGGTTTAAGCTCTAAAATTCACTGTTGTTCATTGGAGTGATTTGCTGTGGTATGGAGCACAGAGAGGGCTAGTGGATTGTGCTTAGAGCCCAGTCTAGTTTTGACTTTGTCTTGGGAAAGGCAGTTGGTCCCGCAAAAAGCTCTGGAAATGTTGTCCCTGAAGGTCAGAGCCGTGTTGCTGTAATCCATCAGTCTGAGGTCTCCTGCCACCGTCTGTAAATCCCGCAGATGTCAGCAGTTCAAGTGCTGATGGAGTCCAGCCTTTTAGAGCCGTCATTCACAGCCTTGACCCTGGTCCCTGGTAAAAGTCAGTACTGGCTTTCAGGTTTCTTTCCTTTATTTATTTATTTTATTCACATGCTAACCCCTTAAAAGCAGAGGTCCAAGCCTTGCACTCTGACCTGTTGTTGCTTGCTGTTCCCATTCCAGGCTTCTTAGCTTATGTTCTGACTGTCATCTGTGTGCTCCAGAACCTTTTTGGAAGGCTGCTCTAATTACCTCAGAGAGCCTGCGGAGCTGGTTTCTTGTCAAAGCTCAAGCAGTGAAACTCTTTTTTTTTTTCCTTTTTCAGATGCAAATTGCAAAAACTTAACAGAGAAGCTCTTAATTCTTCCCCCTTTATTCCTCTGTCTCTGCCTTAGATATTTTCTTTCATGGCCTGCCTTTAAAACAATTCCATGTTCAACTGTCTGCTCGGGGTATGTCTTGAAGAACAGGGGTCACCGAGAAGAAGCTTAGAGAGGATGTTGGATGCTGCTTTGACCCTACAGCAAAATACTTCTGGAGTAGGATGCTCTGGATAGGCCAGCTGTGTCTGCTCCAAGACTCCTGAGTTGCTTCTGGGCAGCAATGGTAGGATAATGTTAGTGGAAATCTTTAGGAATAAATAGGCTTTGGTGCAAGCCAGTTGAAATGTAAAGGACGGTTCAGAAAATCTACAATAAAAAGGTGAAATTTCATGATATGTCTCCCTAGATGTCTGGGCATTACCTTTGTGCTTGCTAGCTGCTTGGAGAGACATCAAGAACTGGTTATGTCCATGACTCCTTTTTTCACATCAGCCAGATCCAAGCAGGGGCTGTTGGGGTATTTCCCTCAGTAACTGCCCCTTACTGTACTTGTTTCAGGGAGAAACTGAGCTGATGGTTCAGTTGCCAAGACAAACCATCTAACTTGGATTTTGTGCTTGATTTCTTCCTACCAGTCCTTCTCTACGACTATAAGATCTATAAAGCTTTGGGAGCCTTTCCTTCCTTTAAAATAAGGATACCAGCATGCCCAGCCTCAAAAAGAGACTTTAGTCTACGTTCTCTCTCTACATTCTTATGTTTACAATTAATTAAAAAAGGGTTGAACTGGGGAAGAGATAGAACCTAAAGACATTAGTGCAATTTCAAGGTCTGGTTGACTGTCTGTTTTTTTTTCCCAAGGAAATTGTCCAGGGAACCAACTCTATGTCTAAATTGGCAAGGTCTGTGAAATTTTGGATAATCTCTGAAAATATGTGTCAGCTACATAAAAAGATCTTGCTTGTGGGATTCAAGTAATTAGGTTATAAGTAATTAGTAATTAAGGAATTAAACAATATTGTGGAATTTCAAAGACTATTTTGGGAGACTGAATGGATGTTTCTCTGTGTGTTTTGTTTGCTACACTCCTGTTTTTACAGTGTGTAGCTCAAATATTACTTGTGCCTGTTTAGGCATGAACTTTGGGGGGGTGAGGGGGCAGAGGGCTTGTCCCAGGTGTGCTGAATGTGTTCCCTGTTAGCACTGGCTGATGGATCTGTGTGTCTATGTGTCACATGATGTGCTTCCCCATGCAACACACAATCCTCTTGAAACTGTTCTCCCATTTAGTGGCAAGGGTAAAGCTTGCAAATGTCCTTTTCCTATTGCAAAAGGACAATTTCTTTCAAGGACTCAACTTCCTTGACCTGAGGAATCCAGGTGAAGCATCAGAGAACCTCAAATGCCTGGCAGCTGCTGAAAATTTGGCTTTGTGTCTGCATTGTTTGCTCTGAGTTGTGGATCTTCAGAGAGCTCCTGTGCTGGTTTAGCTGGGGATGTCTCCAAAAGGTGAACAGAAATTCCTCTCATCTTGAAAAAGTGTGGGGAGATGTGGTCATATACAACTTTACAGACCTGAGCATCACTTGCTGATGCTATTTAATTAAAAGGGAAAAGCACATGACTGGGTCGGTTTATTTTTTTTTAATTGCAGCACTATCGATTCAAGATAACAGTCAGGGATTTCATCAGAAGGCTGATGACTGGGGAATAAAAAAAGCTAGAAGAAGGAGGTAAACTTTTTCTCACTAGACTTCTATGAATTATACTCTTGACAAGAATGTGCATTACAGATACACACAGTATAGTTTTGTATCCAGAGAATGACACCAGAGACTTCAGATTTCAAAGACTTTGGACGTTTATCTGTTGTAAATGTAATTGTATCTAGAAGTAAATAAGACTCTGCAATTTATAGGCACTTTAATCTTGCACTATTTATGGACATAGGATTGCTTAGAATAATGCTGCCTTATTTTATACTGATGGCATTGTATTTTTACCGCTGTAGTAAGGGTTATTTCAGCTGCGAACCTTTATCAGAGTCTGCATGTTTCTAGAGGGTTATAAACTGGCTCGTGTTGTCTCTGAAGTAACATGAACTCTCAGGCTTGGAAGAACGTAGTTAAAAATTTAGGATCCATCAGTGTACCAAATATTTATGCTTATGGATAAATATAGAGGATTCTTTCCAAACACGGGTGGGTGTGCTTGTATGAATGTTCTGAAGAGAGAGTTAAAATTAACAGCAGTTTATCTGATTCTGCTGTTTGTTATGTAAAGAGAGAGGGTGTGCACACAGAACTAAACAGAAATGCTTCTACATTCAGCGAAAGTTGCCGTAAATAGACCAAAACCCCTTCCTTCTTCTGGGAACTGGTCCATAAGCAGTGCTATTCTCTCTCACCAGGGCAAGGTGGATGTGTTATTGCCCAGCTAAACACATTTCTGGCAGGCCCTTAGAAATGTCCAGGCAGGAGGGTGCCTGCAGGTGTAATATTTTAGTAAAAAGGAAGGTTTAAATTTCTAGCACAGAAATGGGCTGGTAGAAGCAATGTTAACACAAGAGAGAGTGTACCTCCTTTCTAATTCTAATATGCTGGCTTTTAACCAGCAGTGGTTTGACGTCTGCTGCTGAATAACACTGAAAAAAGAGAGTTGCAGAATCAGGGCCCAAGTTTCTTAGCCATTGTATCCTGGGACAAAAGAGACACGTCAGGTCACTTTAGAGTAAACAGTGGGGTTGGAAAGTGAGGTGAAACGGAGAAAATGTTTTGGATCTTCATCAACCCACAGAAAAATCTCAGCTGTTGAGTCAGCAGCAGAGATGTTTGTACCAACTTTAGCCCTTTTATCCTTCCTGCCCTGCTGGCACAGCTGCATTTGGATGTACTCCTGAGGCTTCTCTCAAATGTGGGGTTTGTGCAAGTCTCTCAGATTTGTCTACTTACTTTCTTCTACTGCTGCCTCTTATTCCCTTAAACGATAACCTTCCCAAACCCAAAATACACACACACATATATAAATATATATGTGTGTGTGTATCTATATATATGTGTGTCTACACCAGCCCCCTACTTGCAAAGACAATTCACACTCTGGTGTGCTGGTGTCTAGGCAGGTCAATTTATAATTGTCTCTAAGTGCTTACTCCTGCAAACAGGAATGTTGTTTATCTGCTGCTCGGTGACAGTCAGAGATTCTTCTGAAGCGTCATAGAAAATCAAATAAATTACTTCAAATTTTATCCTTACTGGAAGAATGTACATTGATCAGTGTAAGTGAGGAGCCAACACATCCCTATCAGCAAGTAATAGCCTCTGGGAAGTAATGTTTTGAACCAAATAGGTGAACAAACCCTGTAAATGGTGATCAGTAAACAACCAAATTTCCCTGTACTTCAATGTCAACAAGGATACCATCAATTCTCCTGCTGTTCATTTTTACCATCTCTATTATTCTGTGCTGTGCTGTCCTTGACTCAGATGATGGTAGTTCATTGTGTCAGATATTCTTGCTTTTCAGTAAAAGTAAATAGATTTTTGATTTAGGGTGATTTTTGTTTAGTGATAGAAGGGAGCGTTTTATTTTCTCCTTCTCATTAGTTACAGTTTGTTAAGATATTTGCATTTGAACAAGAACTTTTTCCTCTCTCTTCACATCCTCCTGCCTGTTCAGGCACTTGAGTTGCATCCTTCTCATTTGAAATAGCTTCTTTTTTTTTTTTAAAAAAAAAAGGTTTAAAGGCTAATAATCCCTCAAATTACAATTATCAGTATTTATCAAAGTAAAACACGGTGTCATGCTGCATTTGATACAAAAGCATCCAGTTGAATATTCTGTTAGACAGGTCCTGTGAAGTTAAAAAGAGGACCGGGTTGAGTTATCTCACCATGGGAGGAAAGAGGCATGCACAATCAGATATTTAACACTCCTTTGCAATTATGGGAATTTTTATTCTCTCCCTAGTAGGGAACATAGCATTTTAATGCAGTGTTTCAAGTTTGCCTCCAATGGTATCTGATAGAAGTGCTTTTATCCCCTGAAGATACAGTACAAAATACAAATCATCATTGGTTTTATCTCAGCTGGAGCTGCCTATTTTCTAAATGAGTTTACTCTGTGCTACTGCCCATCAGGCACATTTTTCATCCTTCATCCCCACTCTTTTACTATAGCTGGGTTTAAGTCCTTTCTTCTGTCCTTTGTTCCTTTAGCTCAGCGAAGTAAACAGCAGGATTGATCTTACACTGCATTTTGGTATTGTTCCAACTGCTCATCAATAGACATGGGCTGGGAATGCACTGACTGGAAAAGAAGGGCAAGATTGAAATTCACTTTTTGTTCTTTGTGCCTTTTAGTGTGCAGCGGAATGTCCCTAATCTGAAAGCTGCTACACTGACTGCCTATCAACATGCAAATTAATCATCAAGTGACGAGTCCCATATTCACTCGATGTAAAAGTCTTTAAAGGTATCTACGAAAAGAAAAAAAAAACCCCAAAGAAAAAATGGAGGAAAGAAAAAAAGCCTTTTTTTTTTGTTTGTTTTTCTAATGCAGTTGCTGGTGACTGGTATGGGGAATAAATATCACTGGGTTTGTGTCTCTTCCCTTGTTTAGTCAAAAGCCTAATGCTTTGGAAGCACCTTGGTAGAGAGGGGAATCTTTTGTTATCCTTGTAAGCGAGACAACTTAAACTAAAGATTACCTGCAGTTAGCAGCAAAGTGAAGGAGGCATTGCAAACAAAAGCAATATCATGACTGCAAATTATTTGTACCTGCTTTCCTCGGGAAAGGCATTAGAAATAAACTTACAGATGCCAAATGCCATCATTTCTCATTTTTTTGAGCACACAATGTTTCCACTTGTAACTTTTCCCTGGGGTCTTGAAGGATTATAATTGAATTCGGAGCTGTAGCAAGAATATACAGTACTACTCTGTTTTAATATCCATTGGCTTTTATATGGCAGTTTGATAAAATGTTTGCATGCAGAAAAAATGTAGGTATTCTTTATGGAAGACTAAACAGCTGGCTGAGAGTAACTGAGGGCTGGAGAAGGACTGGCTTACTTGTATGAGAGCTGTTCTAGTGTGCTTATCTAGGTGTTGAAGAGCAGTATTTCAGACCAGGTTTCACTTTCCATCATTAATGGACCGGTATGCCTGTAAATACATTGCACAAGAAATGGCACCAGCCCGTGTCTCTAACTGAAGTAGTTTAATTAATTATCACAGCACTAAATTTATTTCACCTTCCTGTTCTTACTAGTTCTGCAGGACTTACTCTTCATCATTGCCTGTGTGATAAGATCCCCAACCACAGACCTGTATGTATTCTGCAATCTTGAAAACTTTATTTATTTATCTGCCTTGTCCACTATATGATCTGAATATCTGTCTGCATCTTAGAAATAGAAATAAGAAAGGATTGCATCCTGCTCTCACACCAGAGACCTACCCACATCCAAAGTTACTCATAATTTTTGTGTTAGCTTACATTTCTTTCAGCCTTCTTGTTCTGCACCCAGGGGTAAAGTATCCTTTGCTATGTAGATGGGGTTGTAATTTTCATCCTTTCTTGGAGGCAAAAATGCTTCCTCCTTGTCTGTCTCTGGAGGAATCTTTCAGAAAAGGGGAATGAAAAAAAGAGAGAGAGAAAAACAGAGTTTTTTGTGCTGTGGGTCTGAGCTGTGAAGCACACATAACAGACCTGAACCTCTGACAATCTGGGGGGTGAACACTCTGCTTTGTGCTGAGGTGCCTGGTGTCTGGGCTTATGGAGAGCCCCAGGAGAGGAGGGAGCAGTGTGGTGTGAGGTGGAGGTATGAGCAGGGAGGCCGAACTCAGGGAAAGGAATTCAGGTCCCAGCCTGGACATGGGTGTGAAGGAAGGTGTGTGTGTCCCTATAATAATCTGTTAATAGCTGGGGCTCTGCCTTCAGGTTCTGAACTCACCTTTGGCTTCCCCCTGTTGCCTGGGCTTTCTGTCACTTTACTGCGTGGAAGCAGAAGTGGATTTACACCTGGGCAGCAGGAAGAGTGATACAGCCAGTGTTCTCATAACTACTCTTGGCACCTATTGGGAATGACTTCAAAGCCAACTGAGAGCCTGAGAGGAAGCTTATCTGTAGGGGCTGGGGCTCTGCCTCAGAGCTCACTGAAGAGGCCGACTGGGCTGGGGGAGAGAAAATCTGAGCACACTGAGGAGAGTTTCTTTTGGGCCAAAATTATTAGTGCCTTTAAAAATATAAAAGAGATTTCTTCTTACTCAGAACAAGAATAAAGGCTCCTGAAGCTTTATCCATGGGAACAAATTCTAGTGTTTTTAATTTGGAAAGCAGTGTCACGTTATGCCACTTCGATTTTAGGGGGTTTGGGGGTTACTTTTTGTTTGTTTGGTTTTGTTTTCTTAAGCCTAGGGGAATGGCCAGCTTTCTCTGACCTACCACTGGTTAAAACCAGCAAAGTTTGCCCCAAGTTTTCAGAATGTCTGTTTTAAGCTGGAAGTGGCCATCTTCATGCTCCATATCGCAGCGTTGTCCTTCGGCTGGGCCGCAGCTGGGATCCCAGCCTCCTTACCATTTGTCAGCACTACAAGGTCCATATGCAATGAGAACTCCTGTCCATATGTGGATACGTGGGAATGTTGTCACAGTGGAGCTGCAGTCCCAGTTCCCCGTCATTCACAGCCAGAGCCTCACTGCAAAAGGGCACCCGGCTGCTGCCCAGGGGAACTGAAGCTGCACAAAGCTTTCCTCACCTGGAAGTCACCTTCCATGCAAGACACCAGGCTCTTGACTCTCAGCATGAAAGGGCGCAGGGTTTGTTTGCAAGCAGCCACACCAGGTGGTATCTGTACAGACACAAACATGGGAACGTGCTGATTTTTTGTCTCATGGGGGTTTCAGGCAAAGCTTTGACTGTAGTAGCACATCTCTAAACTGTTGACATGCTGGTGAGGAATGTGTAAAAGCAGTAGCATAACCAAGATCTGCATCTAGCTTTGTTGAAGTCAAACAGTGCTTATAGCAAGACCTTAGAAATGGGCCTTAGTCAAGACTCTGACTAGTCCTTCCTAATGACGATGCACTCCCTGTTGAGAGAAAGCTTATTAAACAAGGTTGGTAGGATAACAGAGTGCTGACATGTCCATTAAATTAGTGAGATGTCCTTCTCTCTGCTTTTGCTGCTGGCCTGGTCCTTGTGAGCTGTCTTTGTCAAGAGCACCATAGGGATAGGCAAATCATTAAGATTTGCATGCATATTAAGAAGGATGTCACATAAATCCAGAAACCTTAAGGTCATTCCCTATGCACTGTTTTGCTTTCCTTTAAGCATATGTGTTGTGGTTTAGGAATGGTGCTCCCCAATTTAGTGCTCCCACTGAGACTCTCCAAACCATGAGCCCCTTGTGGCGAGATGGAGAGGACAACTGGAGGCACAAAAGGTATAGATCACGGATTGTGGCAAGAACAACTTACTGTGAACAGCAGCGATAAGAAAATGAACAGCAACAGCAACAATACTGATGAACAAGGGGGAACAAGAAAAAGGTGAACGATCTACACAGAAACCCCCCTACTACAGACACCGCGCTGACTGGAGGAGACCCCTTCTCCCCAGAAGAGACTCCCTTCCCCCTAACCAGGCAATGACACAAGGCGGTCTAGAACAACCTCTAGGTCCTGGCCATGCCTCCTCCTGGCTACTGCAAAAATTAACCCTGTTCTGACTGGAACCAGGTCAATATGTTGGACTAGGAGAGAGAGGCAGGCATTACTAAACATGTCCCTGGGCTAAGTCTGCCTGGATATATATTTTCTTAAACAACTGCAGGCATTTTTCACTTGTGCAAGGGCCCTGTTTCTATAACCTCTGCATTTTGTGCATGCAAGTGGCCTGGAGCTTCTTTGGCTTCTCTCTGAGATGCATTAGGCCAGGAGTGCTCTCAGTTGTTACAACTCAGCACGTGGGTATTGATCGCTGCTGACTGTCCCTGAGCTGGTGTGGATGAAAGCTGGTTGGAGAGGGCAAGGTTGGGTTGTGATTGAGTGTGGTTGAAGTCCTACCTCTCTGACAGTATATCCAGGACATCAAGCTTGCCCTGTGAGAAGTAGTCTTCTGCTCTTTTGTATGACTTCGTGAGTGTTGTCACACTACTTTAGTGCAGAAAACACTGACTACAGGTGTCTCTACTCGTGTTCCCGTCTCTCTGTGATTGATTATGTGCTGAAGTACTGTCATTTGCAGACACGTGTGTATATATATGCATATATATATGCATACACATATGGGGGTAAGTATGATCCTGGCCTGTGCAAGAGCTGGATTTCTGCATGCTTGTGTACAGGTCCTGGGATTTTTCTTTGTTGATTTGGCAGGTGGATGAGAGCTTTTTCTCATCTTCTCTGCATGTGCTTCCCATTCCTTTTCCAGGAGAGTTTGGAGGTGATGATGAGTGTTCAGCACCACTGGATATAAGGTCAGAAGGGAATGTTCCTCAATTGCTGGTCACATGCTGAGTCAATAAGTTTTGCTCTTCAGCTTGGTTGACTGCAGAGGTCAGTAACTTGTGACCAGGTCTGGGGTGTCACTTACTGTTCCTCTAGCTCATGGAAAACTTATTTTTACACTTGAAACATTTCACTGGTAACAGTACAACTTTTTTTTTCAGTTAAACAGAGTGCTTTTCCAAGAGCAGTTTCCCTGTGGCACCTGGTCCAGCTGGTCTTTGAGAGATGTGTTGGAAAACCTTGTAGCAAGTGTGAATGACAACCGTGCTTAGACAGTGCAGGCAGGCAAGCCCAGTGTCTGTAGTTTAGGTGTAGCTGTCAGTTTTCCAGCAAAACAGTGTATTGGATCAACCAGTCTGCTAACATCAAAATGTAGGGATTTTTTTTTTTTTAATGACCTTTCAGAGCTATGGGGGCTGCGAGGCCTACTTGGTTGGTCTGTCTGATCTTATGCCAGTGCCCGGCTACATTTGCAGAGTCCAGAGCAGGAGCTGAGCTGCACTGGGAGCTTGGACATTAGACATATAGCCTCTGCATTTAGCTGATGTTTTAAAAATGTAAGGATTTTCTTTTTTTTTTTTTTTTTTTTTTTTTTTTGTGTGTGGTTTTTTTAATTGTTTCTTTGGGGGGGTTTTTCTTTTGTTTTTTTAAATAGTTTTTTTCCAGATAATTAGAAGTAGGGTGGGACAATCCTACAGCTTAACACAACTTAAAACTGAAGGAATCTAGACAGATCCTCTGACTCCTTTCTTCTATACCAATATGAAAGGTTTGATTATATTTGACTTCTGCTCATGGAATTTGTCCTGGAGATGGCAGGAATAGGCCTAAACTTTATGGAGATCAGCCATTTAGAGGTGACTGTCTTCTACAGCCTCTCACCTTTTTTGGTCCTTTAAGGCTGTCAGTTGTGTTGGAGCTTTGCAGTGTATCTGGGATGAGATGGCCACCAACACCAACCTACAGCCTTAAAGGTGAAACCCAAACATTCAGCCACAATGGGCTGCAGTGGTGAATTGAAAATGCAGAAAGAAATCTTTTGGCAAAACTAATTTTCTTCTAAAAGTGTCCAATACACTTACCCCCTCTCGTTTTTATAATGGAATGCACACAACAGTACGCATATTGACTTATGTTTTCAGTCAATATCAAGATTTATTGTCCCCTGAGTTAAATGAATCACAATATTGACCTCACTGTAAGCCAATACCTGCTTAATGTATTTTTTTAAAGTATTTTGTATTCATTTTTAGTAATAGGGCCCATACAGTAGTCTATAATATTCATTTGTATTCTCCTTCTTGCTCTTCCCCCCCCCCCCTTTTTTTTTATTTCCTCGTCTGTCTTTGTTGATGGCTATCATAGCAGTAGACACTGGATTCATTTAGTGAATGAGAAATAAAGATGTCCAATAGCTGGTATATCTCTATTATAGAGGCGGAATGAGTCATTTCCACAATCAGCTTGCCTTTAGCTTGGGCCAGGAAAAACAAGGTGCAGTGTTTCTGGCAGGCACCAACATAGAAACAATACCCAAGTGTTACTTGTGTGTTATCACTTCTTTCTTTCTTTCTTTTTCTTTCATTTTCTTTCTGCATTTAAATTTTCCACAGGAGGGGAAAAAACTCAGTATTTCTTTAATATTGAATTCCATTTATCTCCATAAATTGGTTATGGTATACGATCTAAAGGACTCAGCTGTTTTTAAAATAGGTTTATTCCTTTTCCTTTAAGATTATTTCAGATTATTTCCACACAGTATAGGCAAGTTATAAGAAGACTCATTTTACAGACTTCAGTGAGAGCTGCACATTTGCAGTGCATCGTTTCAGATGTGGAATGTTGAACAAAGAAATTAAATTTATATGTATCACCTAAATTATTTCAGATTCATGGTTCAGCAAAGAGTTCAGATCCTAATCAAATATGTAGTTTGCATGGGCACTACACCTTTTCTCAATAATAATATGGCAGTTCTATTTACAATGCTTGACTAGATTTTGTAATAATGCTTTTACTGAAATTTACCTTTTGTTTTTTCTGCTGCAGTCTTGGCTGCCCATTATACATGTGCACCCTTAGAGCAAAGATATAATCATTGCAAGTAACTTCTTCTGAGAAAGGGTGAGAGAGAGAGAAATCAGGGCTCCTGTCAAGTATTCCTACCTCTCAGACTTTTCCAGTGACTACCAAATGCATACTGATACTATAAATATACCAAATACCAATACATGCTGATATACAGGCATCTAGATCTGTATTCTGTGTTGAAAGGAATAGTTTGAATATTGAGTTCATGAGAAATTATCTGAAAAGCTGCCTCACTAGAATCACCCCAACAATTGCCTCATCAACATTCACTGCCTCTACTGCAGCATGAAGAAGAAAAACACCAACAGAAGATGTGGATGAGAAGAAAGGGATGAAGCAAGACGAGTAACACGTTATTGGAGTTGATCCCAGGGGAGGAAGAGGTGGAGCATCCTCCTTTTGCGTGCTGGCCCTGGCTGAGGAGGGGGGAAGCCCTGAAATTGTTTTTGTTCTGGCCTGTTCATCTGTCCATCAACAGATTTTAGGGTATTCAGCAAGGTGATCTACTATAAATTAGGAATGTAGAGGCAAGGAATAAGCAACCTTTCCCCACTTCATTTTTGCAGTGAGCCACAGCTTCCCCATTTGCCCCTGAGCAAAGCCTGAATTTGTGAGAATTTGGGTGACTGTCTCGTGACCAGTGGAATACAAGCAGTCCTGCTGGAGTAGTACTGAGCTGGAGCTGGGCCACAGAAGGCTGCGCTTCTGTCTTGCCTGAGCTTAACTGACACACAGTACATTTTCTAGGACTGAGATTTTTAGACAGCAAAGGAAAAAATCAGTTTCTGTATTCTTGAGGTATTGCTGTAGATGGATGCGGGCTTGGGCCTTTTCCTGCGCCCCAACATAAAACATATGTAGAGCTGGGCATGCAAACACTCCAACCTGCATGAGCAAATCAGCCACCTTTGTTCTCCTGAATATTTCCCTGATGGGTGATGTGGATCATAGATGTGCCCCCTGATACAAGCCTAACTGGAGTCCTTCAGGGCCTTTGAATGAGACCCAGATCCTCACTCTGTCCATATTCACATGCGCCAAGGCTGCCAGGATGGTGCCTGAAGCATCCTTAGGATGGGGATGAGGATTAGTTTTGGTTTTGTTTTTCTGTGCTGGGGTTTGCTGTCTTGTGCTGAGTGGTTCTGTGCTGAACTCCAAGGTCAAATCTTGTAATTGACATTATGTTGTTGTTTTGCTGTTGTTGGTTTTTTAAAGACAAAGGAAAAATTACTGCTTTGAAAACAGCATTATGCCTTATTTTCGTCCGTTACTAAGAACAGGTTTAGGTTGTCCTATTGAGCAATTTCCACTGGTGTTGCACACCTCCAAACCTGCTTCATGCCCTGATGGTTATTGTTTTTTTGTTTTTTTTTTTAACTCTCTAATTTTGTTTGTTGTTTGGAACAATGCTCTCTGTGTGCATCTGAAGATTTGAAAAAATGACAAAGTTGTTTCCTAGTACAGGAGTTTCTTCCTTCTCCGGTCCTTGTTGAGAGAAAGTGACAAACCCCGAGGGGAAAACATTCTCCCCCAAAGCAGTTGTTACATTTCTTTCAGACATTTATCACTTTAATTTTTCCTTTTTATTTCTGTAGAGTTGCTGGCCTAAAATTTTTATTCTGACGCTGTGGGTACTGTAACACCACTGCTTCTGGGGAATTTTGGTGCTGAAGATAGGGGGCTAGGGAACACAGAAAAAATTGTTATTTGTAAGGCTAACTTCTTTCCTGTTGAAAAAGTCTTGCCATCTTGCCATTTCTGTATCTTTTCTGTTTGAAGAGCTCCATCTCCCTGGACAACTGCCTTCTTTGGCAGGCATTCTTATCAGAAACCAAGTAATCCAGAAAATAGCCAAAGGATGATGGTTTTTCCCTCTAAATCCTTCTTCTTTTCCTGAAGTACAGCTTCCTTTCTTCTTGTTTGAGTGAGTGTAGACTGTGACAGGAAGTAGGTACAAACGCAATATGAAGTTCCTCTCTTTTTCTCTAGTGTTTTATTTTTTTGGGAAAGAACCCTCAAAGTCCCCAGAAAGAAGAGAATGGAATGAGGGATTTACATAGGAAGGGAAAAAAGAAATTGCCTGGAGATAACTGCCCCACCTTATGTTTGGGAGTGAGATGCCAGTTGTGTAATTTTCTTTGGCTGAACTTCCTAATTTCAGAGGTAGGAAGGAATTCTTCCTCTCCCTCACAGTTGCCTTAAAAACTGCATACATGAATACAAGTTTAGAATAATTTTTTTTTAAAATTCCTTTTTGAGTCCTGAAATTCCTAAGGTTGTGTGAGCAGTGAAGTGTTTCCTTAAAGCAAAGAAAAAAACCACAAAATAAACAAGTGAGGAGCTCAAGTACTCAAGCAGAGCTGTGATGATGTTAACAGAGAGGCTGTGAAGAAGCACACCAAGGAGGGCATAGAGGATTTGGATTGCATATCCTACAGCAGAGAGAGTAGATCTCTGTTAGCTATACATTGATTGGCACAGGAATGCAATTAGACACCAAAAAAGGCAAAATGCTGTGCTTGTAAATGCAGAGTTTTCTGTCCAGAGGTGCGTCTTTGAAAAATCCCTGGCTTGTTCAAACTTTGATCTCATTGATCAGACGTTAGCACCAGGTAATTAAATGATAAAATAGAAAGAGAGAGTCCAATAAAAGCTCCTTTTTTTTCTTAATGATGATGAACTTAACATTCTTGGTGTCTGTTTTCAGGCAGAAGAATTACATTTGGTGTCTGGTCAATAGTGCATTTGCTTATTAATAGAGCAAATGATTAAAAATTAAACAAATGACCGCTCAGATACTTATGAGTTGACATGAAAATGCCTGTAGTTCTAATATGGTGCTCAGTTTCTTTTAAAAAGTAAAGTAACTTTCTCCTACTCTGTAATGGTTCCTGGTAGATTTTGCTTTACTAAAAGAAGGAATGGTAAAGGAAGTAAAATAGTCCCAGTCCCATCCCCTTTATGCATTACCTGCTTGGTCTGGCACAAAATGCCTTTTTTTTTTTTCTTCCGCTACACCACCATCTGTGTACTGGGGAGAAAAAACTGATTTTTAGTCTTGGGAAAGGATTTGTAGCCAAACCCATTAGTTCTTCTAGGTGTGGGATTCAGCTGAAAAAAACCTTCTCTGGCTTTCAGAATGCTGAACTGAAAGGAGTTAAAAAAGGTAAATATCATTCACTCAGAGACTGAGCTAAGATTTAGGGGGTTAATGTGCATCTGATGGCAAGATGAGAGGGGAGGAGGCCCAAGGTGCCTGGCAGTGGTGCAAGGGCATACAAAGCTCTTTACAGTTTTGAAAACATTGAACCTCTTTTGCTGTTGGTAGGTGCTCAGGGCAGTGCTGTATCATCCCTGTTTCACTGGTGTTGGGAGATTTGCTGGAAACAAACACTCAGAAAGCACTCAGGAGTGTCCTGTGCAGTGGAGGTGGGAGTGTGAGGCAGTAGAAGTAATACAGGGAAGTTAAGTGAAAAGCTTTTCAGGTGGACATCCAGGCTGAACAGACCTCTGACACAAATTGTGATTCTGTTAAAGGATATAATGCCACGGGAGCTGGGTCATACCAAGAAACCTGATTCCCTTTTATACCCTTCCTGTGTTGTGCCCTGGTTCCCCTTGCTCCCTCTGCCCTGACCTTTAGAAGCCCCAGGATGGGCTTTCCCTTCCTGCAGACTGACTTTCAACGAGTGCCATGGAAGGAGTTAAGGATGCAAGCTCAGCCTGAAGCTCAGTTTCCTGGCTTATGTTGGTTGTTGCCAAAATCTTAATGTTGTTTTAATGCATTTTTGTGTTCGTGAATCCATTTTCCAGAGCTGCCGATTGCACACACTGACCCTTTTTATGTGACTAAAAGCCAGCTGTAGTATCCTTGAAGAATCAAATGCTCTCATAGTTCTGGAAATTGCTCTGGGTGTGCATGCATGTTTATTTGTGCGTCAGCTCTTTTAATCTTTCTACTGAAAACCTAATATACTGTAACTGGGACATTTTCAAAAAAAGAGAACACTTCAAAACAATTCTAAATATAAATTAAATCCATTTCCAAATGGCTTGTTAAAAAATGCAGATGGTTTATATTTATTATATCATTTTTTTGTTTTATCACCTTGCAAAATTTTACAGCATAGAATCTTATTTAATGTGGGGGCATTTTAAGCAGCAATATTAGACAGCTGTATGTGCGTCATACTCAGAGATTTTTACAGGATATTAAAGTTGGTTCTGATGTAACCTGGTGTTTTGAGCAGCATAGATTAGGCATTTTCCAAGTTTGTAATTCTTTTTTTCTAAGTAGGTGCCTTTTTTTTTTTTTCTTCTCTCTCCCTCCCCATATATACTTTTAGTGCTTGATTCCAATTGTCCTCAAGGTGTAAGGAAATTCAGGCCAGACTGATTGAGAAACTGCTCTCTGAGACTATGTGAATAACAAAGCGTGGCCCAGATATTATCTCAGCTGAAATTAGGGATAATTATACTCTATAGCAAATTATATACATAGTTAAAATAAATAACAAAGCACAATGTTCATATTCTGGTGATTAATTTTTCCCCCCCAAGTTCTGTTTGACTTTACAATTTTTCCATTGCAATCAACATGAGAATATTGCTGGGGTAGCAGCAGCAGCACCTGAATAAGTGCCAGCCCAATTTTTTTCTTTTTTTTTTCCTCTCAGCCTCCAACAGGCACAAGCAGGTTTAATGTTAACCCAACTCAACTCCAGCTCCTCTGCTGGTTCTCACACCCTCCAGGTCAGAGCTAAATCCCCTATTAATTAAACAGAAATTATATCTGAAATAAATCACTTGGCGCAAGAAATCCACGATGGAATTTTTTGAAAGATGTTTGCAATAATTAAACATTCTGTGACTGGTGACATTTTAAATAACTCTTAAAATACCAACCTGTGTTGATATTTAAAATAGGCTCTTCAGTGGAAAGGCAGTGATCCCATTGAACAAATAATATAAACCACGTCATCGTATAAGAAGGGAAAAAAAAAATCATCCAACAGCAAAAAAAAAACCAACTCTGGTCCCATCTGTTTTCATACAGCAAGAGTCTTGAAAGTGCTTGGAAGATACAGGCTGGGGATAATTCTGGAGATCCTTGTGAAGTAAGAGCCGATAAACTTTCAATATCTGCTGACTCCATCCCAGGCTGTTGGAGGGTGTGAGGTGGGTTTGCTGGATCACAGGTGTAGGAACAGAAGGGGTCAAGGGTTTTGGCTGGTCTTGTAGGGTTTTGCTCTCTGCCTCCTCCTGCACTGCACCTTTCCTCCTGACCTGGCAATTTCAGGGGCATTTTGTGCAATCAAGCAGAAGCCCAGAGTATTTCGTCAGTGTCCCCAGGCAATGTGCCACTACGGCTGATGGGAACTTGCAGCAGTGTTGCTGCACGTTGCACAGGCTTGTTTCACCCTCTGCCCACTGGTTTTGGAAAAAATACAAACAAAATAACCCCCCACCATCACCAAAAAAGCCCTGCCTTAGTTCCTTTCTCCCATAGTATGTGGGGGAAACAAATAGTGAGTCTTGCCCACATGCAAGGAGGAGAGGAGGTAGGGGACTGGTGGTGTAGAAGAAATTGTGTACCTTAACGGTGGTGGATGGTCTTTTTGGCCGGTTGGAACACCTCGGTGCAATGCCTCTCGCAGGCTGGAGAGAAGGAGAGGTTTGAGTGTCTTGTGACAGCCAGGTTGGGGGGCAGTGTAGGCAAATTGGGTTTTGCACTTCCCTCTTGTGCTGATGGCCTAAGTGACCCCAGCTAGGAGGAAGCAAAGGAGAGCAGCTGTGCACTGTGCCCTGAGAAGGCAGAGTTTGTCCAGAGCTGGGCAGACCTAGGGACCCCTCCAGGCCTGTCCTTCCTCTACCCTGATCTTTGTGAGCTCTTGCAGTCCTAGAGCAGGCAGAGATGCCTCGAGGTTAAGGTGCAAAACCATGACGGTGATGAGAAGCATCTTTGTGTGGGAAGTGCAGGCATCTCACATGGGTGTACTTCCATGCTTTCATTACAGGTGTGATGGGTTATGGAAATGGATTGTATCTATCCAGTGACTGAAGACTCTCTTACGCCGTAGCTGTGCTCCAATTCCTGCAAGATGTCTCATGTCCATCCCCTTTCCCAAGCAAACTGTCACTGCTGCGTATTCTCTCAGCTCAGCTGCCTATTGCTCCCCATCTAGGTGGACCATTCCACTCACTTGTAGTCTCTTGTGTCCTAAAAAGGACACTGTGTGTTGCCTAACCCAGTATTGACCTGCTTACCAAAGGAAATCTTGTTTGTCTTGATTTAGGTTTTTTTTTTTTTTTTAAACTGCATTTTACATTCCACCTGGATTTTATAGTAGGCAATTTCAGCAAGAGGCACAGGGAACCAAGAGACCTGGCATGTCTTTACTTGAGGAAAAACTGTCCTTCCAACTGCTGCAGCAGTCTGGCTCCATGTCTGGAGCTTCCTTGTTTTTTGCTGGAGCTTCTCTCCTGGCTGCTCACAGGGAGTGGAGCTGAGGAAGGTGCATGGCCAAGGGACATGGGCAGCGTGGTGCTCGTTTGGAACAGTCGGGTGGCAGCTCAGACGAGCGGCTCATACCTGCGGGTTGGATTTATGCGCATTTGGGAAACCACAGCTATTCTACTTCCACCAAACCCAGGTCTTTGCCAGTCTAATCCTCTTTTTCTCCTGGAAGGATTAGTTTCTAAGTTTGGGATAAATCTTTCTGGGGGAAGAAGAGGAGGAGTGTGCAAACACAACTGTCGTTTGGAACAAGAATTAAGAAGATAAAATGCAAAGAAGTGCTGACTTGGACTGATCTAATCACCAAACTGTAGTTCAGGGATGTGAGCCATGAAGCTGAGGCTGGACTGCAGAAACACCTGGACAGGTAAAATACAATATTTCCTCTCTGTGCTGCTGAGTGAGTGTCCTTCTCCTGGTTTAAGGACTAAAGGTCTGGCAGTGGATGCCTGGTGACTGAGGTTACAATGATCCCCAGCCATGGCACCACTGCTCCAGGCCACTGAGCAGAGAGCTGGAGGGATGGGCTGGGAGACTTCCTAGGCTCTACCAGCCAGGCTGAGACCCAGCTGTGATGCCCCTCCTGCCAGGGAAGCTGGGCTGGGGACACTCAGTCTCCTGTGCCCATCAAGGTGATTTCTTGCCATTAATTATTGGTACTGGCAGATGTAAATTATTGCTTGTTCCTGTCGCTTGATGCTTTTAGGTGGGGGTGGAGAGCTGTACCCCGAGGGACAGCGCCGTGGTTTATTACTCTTTGTTATTAATGATTCGTGAAGCACCGATTAGGCTGGCACTGTGAACGCTACCAAAGGGTAGGTAGGAGATCTGCGGGGCGTGGGAGGCCACGGCACCTCCTCCCCTTCCGTGGCGGCGGAGTCGGGGCTCGAACCCCCGTCTCTCGGTGCCGCCGCTACGGCGGGTTGACGGCAGAGGGCGCCGAGCCCCCAGACACGGCAGGGAGAGGGAGCCAAGGGCAATTCCCAAGGGCTTCCCGAGAACCACGGGCTGCCCTCCGGCCGTCAGCACCCCTAGGGACACCACCCCTCCCATTCTCGCCTCGTGTGCCCTTCCTTACTGGCATGGCACCAAAAAAAAAAAAAAAAAAAAAAAAGAGAGAGAGAGAAGAAAAATTAAAAAAAACCCCAAACAAACCGAATTTTAGCCAGACCAAACTGTTTTTCCCTGTGGAAGCGTTGCCCCGCTGTGAAGGGCAGCGTGGGGATCACTGCAGCGCACGGCCGTGGGACTGCAGAGCTGCTGCGTGGGCCGGGGCTGCACAAACCCAGCCGCGCTGACGCTCAACCCGAACCCACGCAGGGAGCACTCACCATTATATATATTTGTTGGACCAGGTTTCTGGCACGTTGGGGTGCTTTAAACTTGAGCGGATTCATGTACAAATCAATTCAGAATTGGGAAACCATCACTTCCCTTATGTATACATCTCTCCTGCGTTACCAGTTTTCCAGCTGGGAAGGCTGGCAGGTAGACAGCTTCAGGGGTGGCTGCCAATGCTGATTCATGACCCAACCCACAAAGGATATTAATATGGTACCATAAGAACATTTTCCCCTCAAAGACAATGAATGTGTAATTTCTGTGATGCAAGTGGAGGTCAGTCTGATGCTGCTCTCCTGCCAGGAAGTTATACAATAAGTTTATAAGTGTACTTGTTGGACAGAGCCAAAACCTCAGAATCCCTTTCAAAGCCAGTTTTTTACCCCATTTGGTTTACTGTGAGCCCCTGGGTTTTGGCCAGCTATAGACATACCATAAATTAATTTTATTCTGCAATTTTAGAAGGCACTGTAAGGTTTAAGAATAATTTTTCCAGTTGTCACGTTTCTAAATATGCTCTTTTTTTCTTGCCGTATTCAATGCCAAAAAGCACAGCTTAGGAATGTAGTAGGAACATAGGAATTGCCACAACAGTCCATCTTGTCAGTCTCCTGTCTCTGTCGGCTGCTGGTGCCAGATGCAAATTCTTGAAGCAACTATGTAAAAGAAGTTCTCCTAAAATAAAAAATACTGAGGTGTGGCAGGAGGGAAGGAAAATAAGAGTTGCAGGAGGGAGTGGGCAGAAAGACTTCCAATTTATTTATTTATTTGTTTGTTTGTTTGTTTATTTATTTATTCCAACTACCTACAGATTTGCTTTACAGAACTTTAGGCTGATTTATCGTTTTACCTTCTCTTGCTGAGTAGTCCTCAACTGTGCCACATATGGGAGGCAGCAAAAAAAGAGAAGGGAGCTCCTTACTTTTTGTTTCAGGAGAAGGGAGCTTACTTTCTGTATCAGGAGGGGACGTAAAAAGCTTTAAAAGATGACAACAATTTGTCAAAGATCATGGGAAGATGGAGCAGATCATTTAACAGAGGAGACAGCCAGGATGCCTCGTGGAGCACAGTGCCGGGAAGCAGGATATGCTGAATATCCTTACGGCAAGTTCATCTAGCCTGTCTAATGGCTAGTTATTGTTTGAAGTGCTTGCATGAAAGCACAGCACCGTGTGAGCGCTAGAAAATTCAGTGGTACAAGGGAGTTATTTAGCTTATGCCCTTGAGATTAATCACAGGCTCAGTAACTTAACTCCAGAGCGATCTCTTCCTGCTGTAATGTGACTTAGATAGCAACAGAGCAGCCAAGGACCGGGTAGTTTGCAAAAAATCATAATGTCAAATATCTTGATGCCAAACTTTTTTGATGTGGAGTGGAATCGCCAGTTCCCGACGTGCAGCTTTGCAGCCAGCGGAGCAGCAGGACCCGCTCCCTGCCTCGGTTAATCCGCTGGAAAACTGTGTTCCTTATCGCCCTCGGGAGCCCGTCAGGATTTAGTCACGACAAGGCAAGGGAGGGAGGAAGCAGGTACAGGTCTCGGGGACGCTGCTGTGAGCTGTGAACGTTCCCGCTGATGTCTGTGGAATCATTTTCCGTGCTGCAAAAGAGAGTGAAATATCCTCCAGGTGTTCGGTGTCGAGGACTGTGATCTGATCTTTTAGCATGTTCATTAGCTGGACGAAGGGGACTCTCACTCACGGCATTTCCTGGTGCTTTCGTGTGCAGGAAGCTTAGTGGAGACTTCAGACGAGTATTTCGGTGCGAAAGCATACAGAAAATGCAGTGGATTAGAAGAGGCTTCTGTATAGAAGTTACTAACCCTGTGCTGGATCATATTCATAAGCGATTTTAGGGATCAACATATTCCTTGTTCAAGAATCTTTCCATCCTTGCTGATAAGTGTACTGGATGAAGGGCATAATTAATTTAAATGAATGTCTTCTGCTTGTGTCTGAAGCTTATCCAACACGGATCTTGTTCACTGAGAAGGAAAAAAAAATGCTTTTTTCTTCTATTTATTGCTACTCTGGTGTGGGCCACCTACATACAAGGAGAGATTTTTTTCGATACACGTCCCCCCAAAATGTCACCCTAAATGATCAAGAGGAGAAAAAATAAAAAGGACATTCCACATACATAAAATATGTAATTAAAATGATGAATTATTGTAAGATAGAATATTAGCCTTTTGACATTTTAATCTGAGCAGAAGAGAGTGAGAGAGTGAATTCGGAGCCGCTCAATTAAATTTAGAATTTTTTCCCCTCCATTGTTATGAATAAATAGAAAGATTCTGTAGCAGTCTGCGGAATTATTAATTGCAAGTACTGTAGAAGGTGCATGCACCGTATCATGAAATGGAGTATCATTGTTAGTGTCTATATTTCTTGGTAATTAAGGCCCAGACTAATGATGCAAGTTTTCTTCAGCATGATTTTCATCTGATTATGAGGCTGCTTCATTAAGAGCACTCAGACTAACGAGCTGTAGCTGTAATAAAGTAATTTTCTGTCTTGTGCTCTGATTGATAAAGAGTTTCTATAGCTAAAAGGAATTGAAAATATAATTATAATTAGAAATGGTTGAATAAAGTTATTACAGGATTGCTGAAGGGTAGTGCAATTGACACCATAATGTTTTTTGGAAGTGTGCATCTTAAAATTAGACTTTATAAAAGGAAGGGGAAAAAAAAAAGCAACCCACAACCCCAAACCCTCTGTGCTAATAAATGGGCAGAATGTTGCTGCTTCCATAAAATGAACTGTTAGATTAAAGTAAAATGAGGTTTTCCCACATTGTTCAGAACAAGAAAAACATATGCAGGAAGAATGCTGTTGCCTTTCTTCCCAGCATTCCTCTTAAGTGAAGTAAAGCTTATGAAAGTGCTTTTTACTCCATTTATAAAAATTTTCATGCTGCCATATGTTACAAAAAAGATCTTTTTGATTAAGCTGATGTGTTTTGAAGCATACAGTATAATTTTGGAGTTTCCCTTTAAAAAATGTGCAAAGAGTTATGTGAGTTATGTGAGTCTTTTCTATATATTTGCATACGGTAACTAGTGGTCTTTAAATATGTTTTTTTGAATGGAGAGGTTTTCCTTTCTTTCTCTCTTTTTTTAATCTCCTTGCATTGGCCAATATCAAAATATAACTGGGTCAAATACAAAGTCTCTCTTTTTTTCTCCAGGGGAAGCAAATCGACTTTTTACCCCAGAAACCTTATTCTTTTTTTATGATGTTCATATTATAAACAGCACAAACTCTGTTAGAGCAATCCTTTGTGCGTATGTCATGGGATATATATGCTATATTGATAGAAAAAACTATAATAAGGGTTTTATTTAGAATTAGCTGATGCACTTTACTACTCAGAAGTTGTTTGACTTATTTAATTTGGAGGCTTTCTGTATTGCTGTATCTCCCTCTTTGGAAGTCATGTATATATTTTAAAGCTACAGTTATGCACATTTGGTTATGTAAATCTGTCCCATGCAGACTCTGAGGAACTTTATTGTATTGGATTGAACCAAACAGTAGATCATCTAGATGTATATTTATGCTAATTAACTTAAATCCAGCATTTTGCATTGATTGCTCAGTCATAATGCTTTTTGGAAGATTTTTAGAATTTTTGAAAATCATTCTTAACACATTATATGGTGATAAAAATGTGTTATTGGAATACCATTAGCAGGAATAAAAAAAGAGCAGAATTTTATTGGTTGTTCATTGAAAATGTTAGCTGTGATTAGTTACATAATCCTACATTAACCTGTAAATTAAAATTCCTTGGTGCAATTTGATGGCTGATTTAATTTTGTCTTTCTTTGTTTGCCGCAGGCTAATTCCATTATGAATTCTTTATACAGCCTTTTCCCTCAATGATTAGCAGCTTCTACTCAAGTTCTGATTACTATTGTACACTTAGCACTACATAAAGCTGGGGATTAATATTCCCCTGAAGAATTGTTGCTATGGATCTGCTCTATTCCTTCTAAGAGATGTTTCTGCAGCTTCAATTGTCCATAAATTATGATCTCTAGTGAATTATCAGTGGGAGTGAACTAAGCTTAACAAGCTGAAGAGAGCACTCTAGTTCTGAAAGAAAAAGGGAGAGAGAGATAAAAAGATTCTCAATTATTAATTGCAAGGTTTCCATAATACAGAAGTGGTGATATTTTCTCTATCTTCATTCCTGTGAGCATGTAAGAAATCAGGGTGAGTCAGAAACACCGAAGTCCTGACCCCCTCCAGCACTTAGAGATAAAACCTACAGGAGGATCTTAATTATGTGGAGATGGAGGTGGAAAAACCAGCCCTATCACCCTGGGTTTTAAGTTTGTATTTTGGTTCTTCTCATTTCTGTTTCACCATCTCTGTCCTCCTGGTATAGTTTCCAGTCTGTCGATAGCCCGATTAGTAGCCTGGCTCAACTGCCTTTAAAATATAGTCGGGATTAAAAGGGGATTTAATTGTAGATGTCTGAGGAGCTTTCATATTTGGAGAGGTTTTATTAAGAGACAGCTATTCCAGTTCAAGTTTGTGAGCACTTTGCTATGCTCCCATCTGTTCTTCTTTGTTAAGGCTTTAAAGTCATATTTCTCATACTGATTCATGGCTGTTTTCCTTCTCCTCCCCTGAAAAATGTGTTCTGAAGGCTGGACTGCAGTGTTATTCTTTCTTGCTGGGTATGTTCGATTTTCCTAATTGAGAGGATCATGTCCTCCTGCTTTCCAGCCCTAGCCAAGCCCCCTCCTGCTCAAACTTCAGACTGCAGAGTGCTTGGGGTAAAAGGCTGCTGCAGACCTGACTTTGCATGTGCCTCCTTTTCAGGGAAGTCCTCGGGTGGCACAAAGCTGGCCTTGCAACCCCTGTGCCTGGTTTCTGCCAGGTGGGAGGAGGCAGTGACTTTGCATCACTGCCCGGCAGATGCAGAGCTACCTCGCCTTCACTCAGGGTACTGGAACAGAATGTCTTTGGCTGTTCTGTGCCGAAGGGAATGGAAATCTGTAGTTCAGTTAGACTGAAGGAGTGTTTTAGGCTGTCTTGAGACTCCTAGGTATTTTTTTAGGTGTTCTTCAGGCTAAAGCACTGTTGGACTGCATCTGCTAGAGCTACTTCATGCATTGTGGTGCATTAGCTGTAGTGGTAAATCATATTTAGTAACACACAGTTAGAAGGACTCAAGGAGTTAGTGTACTTTCCTGAGTGCTGTCAAGTAACCTGTGCTAGCCCAAAAGAGTCGTTTGGGCACTGAGGTCTGATAGTACCTCAGTCCCATTTCAGGAGAAACAAATAACTTTTAAAGGTGTTTTTTCATCTCTCTTTTCAATGCCCTGCTTGACAATATTCAGCAAAATCTGTATATGTTTTAAATTAAAAACAGCAGCTGAGTCCAACTGGTGTTTTGTGCTTGGAGCTAGGGACAGGAAAACAAAGGTGGATTCGTTAGGTGACAGGGTCTGAATTCTCTGGTCTGCTAGTCCACTTAGTGCTGCTTACTGAAACTGCTGGAGATTCCCATCAAACAATTCCCTGTGGAGCCACAGTGTTGCCTATTGTCTCAGCCCATAGCACAACCAACAGAAGATGATGTATAGAGAACAGTCTTTGATTATCCCCAAATGCTAGATGTTGGGGGTAGGAAAACTGAGGAGATGTTAGGGTAGTCCCTGCAGAAGGGCAAACTGGATATTCATGCTTTTTAAAAATTTTTGTTTCTTTCTCACCTGTGTGTTCTCTGCAGCGCTCAGAAACTCAGTGTAATGAACAATTTAACCTTATAGTTTCCATTCAGTCTGTCATGTTGAATAACCACTAACACATTATTCTTCAAGAAGCTGATCTTTTTTCTCCCAATGCACTCTCGTCTTCATGGCCTCCTGTTGGAATTTTACTTCTTTTGCTAGGATTTAAATCTACCTAATGGTTTTGGGTGTTTTGGAGCTCTGTTGTGAAACATAGTGTCTTGCATCTTTGCCTCCTGTGTCCCCTTAATGATTTTAAAAGTCTCACTGGTACAATCTCCTTTAGATAGCAATTTTCCACCTTGAAGATTACTGTCTCCCTACTCTGAATGTCCCTTCCTGTGCTCAGGAGTTGCCTTTCCTTCTTTACTCCTTCCCAAATCTGCTGGAGATTTTGGCAAATTTTTCCCAAATTTGCCCCACTCTTTTCCAGGTGGGGGAATCAGAAACACCTGCAGTACTCCAGGCTTGGATGTGCTGTGAGTTTGTCATAATTACGTTTTCCTGTGTTTATTGGCACTGCATTCCCAGTTACCTACTGCTGAGCAAGTCTCGAGGACTTTTAGTAGGGTAGTCTTAATGTTTGCTCTCATGTGCAGACAATGATCCATCTGTTACTCCTGCTATATTGACAGTGAAGGCAATAGAATGAATGCAAAAATTTCCTTCTTGTTTGTTACTTCTGTTAATTGAAGATAAGGTTGCCACAGTAAAGGTCTTAACTTATACTCCAGGCACAATCATGTCACTGACATCAGTGCCGTACTAGACTGTGATGACAACTACTTCTTTTCTTGCTTCTTTTCCTTTAATTTGGTGATGGTAATCATCATTCTGCTGATTTCTCTGTTTTCTAGCTGAGATCCTAGTTGTAGGATCAGCTCCAGCATTCACCTTGCACATCACTAGTCAAATCATCATGGAAGTGAAACAGTAATTGTTCTTATTCCTTTTTTGGGAGTTTTGTCTAGCTGTGACTGAAGCTGATTTTGCTGCAGTTTGAATTCAGTAGGACTTTTACCCAGACTCAGACCAGTAGAATAGAGGAAATCTTGGTCTGAGCTTGTTTTCAGTTCAAATTTGGCTTACTGGAGGGACAAACCCCATAAGGTTTCTACCCAGTCCCCTCTATCCACCTCCATTTGAGCGCTTGATGTCTTTCCAATGTTATCACTGCCTCTCTCCCCTCCCCAAAGTGCTGTCTTCTCTCTCTCTCTCTGCTCTGTCGCATTCAAATGGACTAATTGGTGAAAGAGGGCAGCAGAGATCCTTTTTAATAGTGTGTCTGTCTCAGCTATGAAGAGGAGAGCTCCTAAGCAGAGAGGTGTTTGTGAGCAGCCCAGTGCAGGGCTGGGGGGGGATGCCTGTGCTGACTCCAAGGGAGGAAGTGTGAGGATGAAGAAGGGTGCAGCACAAGGCAGAGATACTCATGTGTACCTGTGAAGCCAAGTTAGCAAAAAGCTGGGTCAGTCCTTAATTAAGAAAAGGCCTTGGAATCGTGTTGATGATAGAGTAAATGGGATGCAGTCCCAGAATGCATGAAATACTCAGGTCTAAATGTGTGTATGTGTTCTGTAGGTGTGCCAAGCCAAACTAAACATTGAAAATGATGTTCAGTGGTCTTCTCCAGCCCAAAAGGTTTTCTGAATATGAAGGTAAGTGTGACCTAAAAGAGGGCGAAGTGTGAATTATGTTGGAGAGAAAGCATTGAATCCCCTCCCCTCACTCCCAAATGATTCCTTTCCAATTCCATGGAATTCAGAATCCATTAAAAGTTGGTCTGGAAGGTGTCCCTCCCATGTGTGGGGAGTTACAACAATTGAGGTAGACTGGATGGATGATATCCTGTGGCACGTTTTCTCAAACCATTCTGAGGGACAATCAGTGATGGAGGTTGTGTAACTCCTAGTGTCCGTTCTTTCTGGTGCTTCTTTGTGTTTGCTCTAGTCCTTACCTTTTATGGTTGTGTCTTGAACCTTCCAGAAACTCCATCCCACTGCTGCTCAGCTGCATCTACTCTTGAAATGGATGCAGGGTTCATGTGAAGCCCTACTGACACTGCAGAGAGTAGAGGGGTTATTCTGTGTGTATTCAAGGCTGTATACCCTGTTTATCTATTCCAGCACTGTATTTTGCCTTTTCTCAACAGCAGAGCTACGTTCACTCTGATCCAGTAACCCCCTGCACATGTTTCTGGAGAACTGCTGTTTGGCCACATGCTTCCTGTGCTTAAACAGTTAAATACTCCAACATCACTTTGTACTTGTACTGCTTGTACTGGTTTAATTTTGCCCCTTTTTATTTTTTCTGTCTGTTTCTCTGATTTGTCAAAAGCATTTGAATCTTCTCCCTTCTGCTCTCTGCTACTCTGAAGTGGGTTAAACTTGGTACAAACAAGTTTTCTCCTCCTTCATTTTAAATTGGAATGTCAAATCATAATTCATCTTCTTATACCATGAGCAGCTGATGTACATTGTTCTGTAGGTCCCATTGTCCATGTAACCTTAAAGGAAAATTTTTGCTGCTTTGTTGGTGGCTCTACCTCTTCCTGCAGGAAATAAACCTGGAATTTTAGGGCCAGAGGGCAGTTTTTCACATTGAAGCTGTCTTGATTAATTTACTGTTTTATTTGTTTCTAAGTCAGATCATAATGACAATGTGGCATTTTTCATTAACGGTGTATCTTCCTGTCCAAAAATTCATATGAGAGTGAAAAGTGGCTCCCTAGAAAACTTCACCCACATCCTTGACTGTCTTTCTCAGACATTTTTTAGTTCAGAGATTTACTTCACCTCCACTCCTCTCCTGCCCTCCTTTCTAGGAGTGTCAGTAGTTTATGAGAGATCTAGATGGCACAGGTACTCCTTGAAAGTTCCTGGTTGAGCACCTAAAAATGTTTAAGCAATATGACACAAGAGGCAGTGCATTTCTGAGCAATCATTGCACATCTCACACAGCAGTTTAAGGGCAGCAGCCGAAGGTCTGTAAGCAGCCCCCAAATGTCTGAGTACTTGAAAAGGGCACAGACTTGCTGTGAAGAACAGTAATAGAGACAAGAAAATGAGAGTATGGAGGCAGCCTAGACAAGAAGATTTACAGAGTGTTGTAGAAATAAATACACTGCCAACAGCTTGTCACATGTTCCATTCACGCATTTACTGAACTCTGCAGAAATAGATGTGTTTAATCAAAGAAGTGGAACTTTTTAAGATCAGTTGGCAAGTGAACCTTTGCCAGATTTGTTTTCTGGACATAAAGTTATGTCTGTAGCAGGGTGGAAAATATTCCTTGATTCAAAGATTTACAGCAAGGATGAATTTACCAGTCAGGTAGATATTACAGCAGAGTTTCACATGTATATTCCGAAGATTATCTGTCTGAAAATGAAACTTCTAAACTTTGATTCTAAAGTTTTGTGGGACTTATAAATGATCTATAGAGATGTTTAGCCCAGAGCACCTTTCTCAGAGTAGTCCTACTGCATCTGTTTCCCCATAGCTAGTTTAACCCAAAAGTGAGAACTTCTTTTAGTGTAATAGTACTTTTAAGTGAGAGTGGCTGATCTGGAGTGCATGAAAATATGATAATTCTCAAGTTATTGCCTCTCCTGGATTTTCATATTCAGTAGCTCCCACACTTCTCTGCAGCAGCACTGATGACCAAAGACCTAAATTCTGATTGCTGTGGACTTGGTGCTAACATTCATTGATGAAAATAGGCTCAGGGCCAAGAGTCCTATGTGAATATTTGCAATTCCTGTTAACCTCAGCAGTGCATAGCACACATTAAAATTACTTCAGAGACCTTCACCATCTTTTCAATTAAATTACTTACCTGTAATCTGGTCATTAGTGGTGTTCCCCTGTGGTGTTCCCCAAGGCTCAGTATGGGCCCAGTCCTGCTTAATATTTCTGTCAATGATCTGTATGAGAGGATTGAGTGTATCCTCTGTAAATCCATGGACGACAACAAGCTGGGTGAGAGTGTCAATCTGCCAGAGGGCAGGAAGGCTCTGCAGAGGGATCTGGACAGGCTGGAGGAATGGGCCGCAAGGCCAGTAGTGTGAAGTTCAACAAGGTCAAGTGCCAGTTCCTACACTTTGGCCACAGCAACCCCCTGCAGCATTAAAGGCTGGGAGTTGAGTGGCTGGAAAGTGGCCCAGTGGCAAAGGACCTGCACATACTGGTCAACAGTAGCTGAACATGAACCAGCGTGTTCCCAGGTGGCCTGGAAGGCCAATGGCATCCTGACCTGTATCAGGAGTAGTGTGACCACCAGGACCAGGGAGGTTCTGGGCCCTTTAATTCAGAAAGGACACTGAGGTGCTGGAGTGAGTCCAGAGCAGGGCAACGAAGCAGGTGAAGGGTCTAGATGGTAAATCTTACAAGGAGTGTTTGAGGGAGCTGGGGTTGTTTAGCCTGGAGAAAAGGAGGCTTTGGGAAGACCTTATCACTCTCTACAACTACCTGAAAGGAGGTGGTAGCCATGTGGAAGTTGACCTCTTCTCCCATGCAACAAATGACAGGATGAGAGGACAGAGTCTTAAGCTGCACCAAGGGAGGTTCAGGCTGGACACCAGGAAGAATTTATTCACAGAAAGGGTTGTTAAACATTGGAATAGGCTGCCCATGGTGGATCACCATCCCTGGAGGTGTTCAAGAAATGCCTGAACATGGCGCTTAGTGCTGAGGTCTAGTTGACATGGTGGTGATCAAAGGTTGGACTCGATGCTCTCTGAGGTTTTTTCCAATCTAAATGATTCTGTGATTCTGTGTAATGATGCCATATTAAATGTTAATGTCCTCTGCTCCTTTTTATTTGGTGTTATTCACCATCTATTATCTTTCTCCAGTTTTCAGATTTCTGTCTCTGTATTTTCATGTATAAAGGTTAAGTAATAATCAGAATCTCCACAGACATACCGACAGAATAAAAGCTGCTGTACTTCTTCAGACCAAAGGCTCAGCAAATCCAGTGTCCCCTTCCCATTGATAGCTGCAAATGGATGCTTAGAGAAGATTGTATGTATGACAGTTCCTTTTCAATACCCTCCCAGTCCTCTAGTACTTTCTAACCAAAGGATTGTTGATCCTTGTGTGGTGTGTACATGTGTAGTTTTCACCTTGAACCATTGTGAATATTATAAAATATTCATCCTTTGTTAAGGAGTTCTCCAGGTGGCTCTTTATAGAACAGAGGTGTTATATATCCTTTTTTGTGTTTTGAATTTATCTTCCCAAGCTTTATTTGATGACGCTTTGCTCTAGCACTGGAAGATTTGGTAAAGTCCTTCCCCTCAATCTTCTTGAGGCTATGTGCAGTAGTTTAGGCTCTTACCATGTCCAAAGTAATTTCTCTTGCTAGGTTGAAGAGTTACAGCACATTCTATTGTGTGTAGAAATATTGTTCAACGTGCAAGTGGATGTGGATGAAATCTAGCTTTCTGCCTGCGGTGGATGGCAGGTGACTGAACCTTGTATGAAGGCTGCTGCAAAGGAGGTGGCTGAATCCAAGTTTAATTCATCCTTGTGTCTGTCCACTCTAAGCAACTAATTTCTGGAATTAATGAAATGTTTGCTGTTCTTTCCCATAACTTCATCATAGGGTTTGTTGTTGACCAGTTCTCCAGCACAGAAGCTGAGTGTTTTGTTTCTGCTGTGTTCCTGCCTTGAGTTGGTGTAGAGGAATGAATCGTGGGCAGTTAGTTCTTGGGCTGATATTAATCAGTACAGCCCTGTTATTTCAGAAAAGCAGTGCAGCTGAGTTAGCCAAGTCTTTTGATGTGTATGGGAACTGCTTAGTTTCCTATCATAAAAGTGGTTAAGTGTGTGCCTGACTTTAGGCATCTTCCAAAGAATCATGCTGAACAGGACTTGATGCAATAAACCTTCTCCACAACACAATATTCTTTCTCTGATGTTTCAGTATATGCAGTAGTCAGAATGTTTGCACATGCTGTATTATTATTATAACCCCCAGTGAACTTGTCTCCCCAGCTGGAGTTCAGATATACAAGATAAAGTTAATTGGGCTCCCTTTCAAATGGAGAATTTAGACCTCCTTCCGGCTTTTCAGGTAGAGGAACGTGTTTTGGACTGTTGTTATCTCTCCCTCCTCCCTTGGGCAATGCTAAGTCAAATACTGTAAACTGATAAACGTTATTCTAACATTGGTAACACTTGTATAAACTCTAGTGCCTTTCCCTTCTTAACACCTCCCACTTCCTTGCATCCGTGTAAATTCTTTGCCCCAGCGTGGTGCACAAAGGTCCGATACGGATCATGTAACACACCCGATACAATGAACGCTTTCTTTCCGTCTTTACTGGACTCTGGAACTCTTTTGCTTTCCTTCTGTTCAGCGCTGAAGCCCAGGCCAGCTTGCCAGTGATTTATTGGGTATTCAGGGTTTCCAGTGATTTACATTTTCCATCTTCCCTTGAAGGCATTCGTGCTGCTTCAGAAGGATGTGGCATTTGGCTTAAACGAGAAATATTCTTTGCAGTGATTTGGCTCCTGAATTCAATAGTCTTACCTTCTTCATAGGAGTTTTAAAAGCAGTACTAGCTGGATTTGGGCTTTATAAACAATAAAGGGAAAGTTTCTATTTGGAAGTATATAAAATGCCTAATGGTTTTGGTTTGTTTTTTCTTTGCTCTGGAAAGAGAGAAAGAAATCTTGGTGTGATTGACCTTGACGAATTCATTTGGAATATACAATGAAGTCCACCTTTTCATAGTAACTCATCTAATTGGAAGATGCTCTTTTGCTTCTGCTTAAGATGCAGGCAACAAGGGAGAACCCACTCTTCCCTTCCATACATAGTCCTTAATGAAGGATCAGCTTTTCTTTTTAGGAGTATTTCTGGGAATATTTATGAAGAGACTGCATCCTTTGGTTAAAAAGCAAGACCAGACTATTCCCTTCTCTCTCCCTGCCCACAGTTCATTTCCAGGTTGGTTGAATGAAAGTTGTCATTTAGCCTTTGGTTCAGAGAGCCCCAGGATACTTGTTTTAAGAGATTCACCAGCAACCCCTAAGTCTTGTCTTTCTAAATCTGCCCATAATGATGTGTTGGGAGGCCCTCTGCACACTTCAGGCAGTCAACTGCCAGAAGCAAAGTATCCACCCTAAGAAGTTCTAGATTCTTAGGAGCATAAATTAGAGCTTCCTGCTGTTGTAATTAAAATAAATTTGGTTCTTCAGCTGGCTGGGTGTCTGCAGGGCACACTCCCCTTTGTCTGGAAGGTCCAGCTGACCCCAGGATGTTTATCTACTGGGAAAGTAATGTGGGCATCACTGAGGCTGTGCTTCCCTTTCCCTTCTGCTGAGGTGTGTCTTGCCTACAGGCACTGCCTGCACAGTTGGAGGATGATTTACACATTCCCTGAGAGAATAAGAGACAAAAATGACAGCCACGGCATAAGGTTTCAAGCCTCTGAGATGCTGGCAGCTTCATAGGACTGGCTGTCCTCCCTCTGTGCCTGAAATCTCCCAAACACAAATTGGTTTGGCCTCTGCTCCACAAAAATGTTACAAAGAAGTATCTTCCAGGTGTGACAACTACTGCCCTGGGTAAGACTGTAAGGTCAAGTTAGTTGCTGGTGGACCTGATCTTGCAGTCCAGAGTGGTTCAGTCTCTTGTTTTGTATTGTACTGTCAATAGACTCTTGAGCATGGAGGAGAGGGGTAGCTGGAGAAGGTGGGAGTTAGTACCATGGAGTGGCATCTGCTTTTGTTGTGAATCCAACAGCACTGAAATTAAACCACATGAGAACACGATTCTTCCTGCACGCTGGTCTACCCACTGCAGATCCATCGGCTTTCTTCAGCCTCCTGGCTCAAGGGAATGAAAAGATCTCTTCAGGTGCAATGAGAGTTTGTTTTATTTATCTCTAACATCATCTGGCTCTAAGTGAATATCTAAAATCCATCAGACAGGATCACTTGTAGTATTTAATAAAGCTGTTGAACTTAAGCTCTTATAAAACCTATAAAGCAGTTTGTCTTTCTTTTAATATCATTGTTGCATGCTATAATTTTAATTGCAATATTCTTTCTTGTGAGGCTTTTAAGGATTACTTCTTGAGAGGTGTTGGAAAGGTGAGAATGATAATTAATCTTATCTCAAGTGTAATTTTATGGTTATATTGTACTATTCCCCAGAAGTATGGTTTTGAAATTGTTGTGGGCTGTGAGCAAATCTCTGGGGCATAACTGAGAAGAAAGTGCTAAAACATGACTCTTCAACCCAATTATTTTTATGTCTGCATTGGAATGAATTTTCAGCTTCTGGAACTTCTTTGATCGTTTCACTAGTGTCATTAAGTAATTACAGTAAAAGAAATAGTCCTATCCTTAAATATTGCTATGTTTGTCACAAATTTTTGGAAGCTAGAGAGCTGAAAGGATTCTGTCTGAATTCCCAGAACAAAACTTTCTGTGTGTGTACAACTACAGACTTGCAAAGGCATCTGAAATGTCCCGTGCAATGACTTCAGCTCTGAGCATGACTTATTCCTTCTTGGTGTTCCAGTTAGAATTATTTTATTTTTCAGATAAGATTATTCTCAGCTATCCCAAAAGAAAAATGGAAATCCAGTTTTGTGGTTATTGAAATTATTTGCAAGTCTGGATGAAATTCAGATGGTAGTTTGGGCTGAGTAGAAGGACAAAATCCCAGGAAAGTGTAAAGGAAATGTTTTAATATTGATCTAAATGAAACTTTCTTTCCTTTTAATAACATTTCTCATCCTTAAAGAGTATATTGTTTTTAAAACACTTTCTGGTGCAATATGACACTTTTTTTCTACCCTCAAAAAGATTTTCTTATTTATTTATTTTTGCCAAGAAAAATTTGATTTCTGGTCATCCTGAGCCCGTGCATTTTAAAACTTTCTTTCATATTCATAGAGGTGTAGTTAAATTTGCAAGGTTAGATCCTGGGAATAATTGAATGAAAGGGAGAATCGAAGGGCATTGCTTCTGCAGAAGCTTCTCACAGCATGGAGCTTGCCTCAGATCAGGCAGTTTGTTAGTTCACGCTTGTGCCCAGTTGGACCTTGAGCCAAATCTGCCCTGAAGTCCATCCACCCCATAGTCCTGATGGTGTCACTTCTCTGTGGGTGACCTGGAGCCAACATTCATGACTAGGCTCGAGCATTTTTCTGTGTGCAGATCTGCAGGGGCAGTTTAAAAGTTGAGATTAAAAGAATGACTGAGCCCAGAAAATCCATCTGCAGCTCTTGACCAGAACTGGACTTTTGGAGAGGGATTACCAGCAGCATAACCTCTCTCTTGCTGTGAAAGAACTGTACAGGAACTGGCAAAGGTGGATGGTAAATCTCAGATTCTGATCCTAGAAATAATAGCTAGCCAGAGTCTTACTGGTTTCAGACTCAGCCCTGGGTGTCATTCTTCTGAGAGTAGGAGGATACTTTGCGTTTTGGAAGGATTCTGATTGCACAGGGTGTAGTATATGTACCTGCGTGTGAGCTCAGCCTGATTAGGTCCCAGGTAGAAGAATATTTGGAGAGGCAAAACCCCAGGAATAATTCCTACACTGCTATGTATGCTTTGCACAGAGAACAGGAAAGAAACCAAATGTTTCTCCTAATCATATTTAAGCATAATATTACATTTTCATCAAAAGCTCACGTGGAATGTAATTTCTTTTATTCTAACTTTTCTCCTTTTCTCCTGTGTATTTTAGACACTCTCAAGATTATACTTACTGTCAAAGTGCTTTACAAATCTGGGGAGTTTTACATTATTTTTTTTCTAAAAAGATTTTTGAAATTTTGTGTGGCTAACTCGTATTTTTTAAAACTTCCTAATGAAATCTAGGTTTAAACAGAGATTGATTTTGTAGACATTAGGCCATATTTCTTTTCCCCTCTTTGCAATCTCACAATTGCATGACTTCTCCCTGACACATTCATAAGGAGAAAAGAGCACATTCCCACCCTCTTGCTTTAAAATGTATCCAGGAGATAATATGAAAGGCTTTATAGTCCTAATGATTTTTTTCCCCCTAATGTTTATTTTAAAAAGTGTTCCTCTGCAGGGGGTTGATCCAAAGCCCATTGAAGTCAGTGGGAATTTTTCCATAGAATTCAATGAAGTTTGGATCTGGTCCTCAGATAGCTCCAGGAGGTAGCCTGCTCATTTTTTGCAGCTGTCCTTGGGGGTGTTGGAGGAGAGCTGCTGCACTGGCAAGTCCATCCAGTGTGGAACATGCTATTGATTATAAAGCATAACTCCTGCAAAATTTCAGCTGGAAGGGAGTGGGAGGTTCCACACAATAATCAATAGCACAATATGAGACTCTATCAAGGAATTGGCTTTTTAACAAACGCTTTTAAAACAACAAAGGAGATGAGATGGTTTTCATTTAAAGGGCGAACTCCCCTTTATTCTTGGGATTCCAGGCAGATTAGCCCTGGTATGTCCTCGACTCCGTGTTGCTTTCTGTTCTCTTTGCAAAAGCAGCACATGGAATACACACCTTCTAAAACGTAGCAGTTAAGTTACACCTTCTTGTTTGCTTTGTAAAGCTGCTGAGCGTCTTGTGAGTGAGAGAGCTTGCAAAAGACAGAAGAGGAGAGTTTTGAGGGGAGCAAGTTGAAGAAGGTGATGGACCTGCTTCTTCCAGTTCTATGTTTTCACAGCACCTAGCGGCATGAAAGTCTTCTGTGACTCCAGTTTCATGTCTGTACCACTGCTTATTTATTCAGTGTTTGCTTAAGTGTGTTAATGAAGGTAGATTCATAAGAACAGACAGTACATGTGTACTTGTAGGGGGCATTAAGTTAAAAATCTTAATTTGGACCCAACTTTAACCTTGACGGAGATGCTTGGGCCCATTCTGCTCATGGCAGCTCCCATGCACAGTCCTGTCAAGGCAAATGTCTGTAAGAGTTTGCACGGAGACTGCAGAGGTTTACCAGCTGGATGTAGCCAGATCTCTGTGCTTGCAAGGAGTCCCATGAAATTTTGCCTTTTTTGAGGTGCTGCTCAAGTTCAGCACCAGGTGTGTAGCTGAGAGCAGAGCATGTCTTTGTAGAAATGTATTCTTCCACCTTATCCCAAGTGTCAAATGCATATCGTGGTTGTGGTGCCCTTGACAGTAGAACTGTAATTAGTTAAGCACAGAGGTGGTTCCCTCCAACACAGGGTGAAAAAAACCCCCTTGTTTTTCTCTGCACTAGTCATTTGGTATTGAAATGCAATCACACAGGGCTGTGGGTTTTTTCCCTTTTCCACTGCTCATGAAAATACATAACAAAGACCCCCAAACATCTAGGTCCTGATGTTAAGGTGAGATGGAAAACTAAGGCTAAACAGTAATAAGAAGGTAAATTCTCAATGGTGATAATCTTACAGAAATCAATTGTATAAAACATAATAGTCAGAGAAGGCCATAATGCAGTTCCATCTAGTGCAGCTGCTTGTCTCAGACAGTGGGAGATAGTGTGTGGCAGGGCAGAGCGTGAGCAGCGGGTGAGCAAATGCTTCCTGTACAGGTTCTCCTAACCTACACAAGCTTGTTGCAATGGGGTTTCCTGAAGTGCTAGCCTTTATTTAAAACTCAACAGCAGGGAGTTTTTGTCCCTTTGTGTCCTCTGCCGTAACTTTTCTATTCCTCCTTTGCCTGTTAGTGTTGATGGTGTCCTGGGGCAGGACCACCAAGGTGAGAGTCTCCCTTTCATCTTATACCACTCCCTTTGAAGTTCATTTGGCATCCCTCAGTTCAGGGTTGGAAAAGACTGACCATCCTGGTCACTGACTTCATGACAAAATTTTATCTCTTTTTCCAAATACGTAAATGTCTGAAAAGTGGGAATTGGAGGGACCAAGTTTAACACTTTTACATTTGTACGTAGGCTAGTTTTGAAACAAAGCCATAATTTTGAAATATTAGTGATTCTATTTACAGAAAACTGTAGTACCTATGTAGTAACTTGTACTTTTGTACTAAAGAAGTTTCCTGTAGCTTAAAGTAATTTTGTTTTTGAAATTTAGCCCTTGGGAGTTTATGTAGTTTTGACTGAGAAACTGTTAAGATCCTTATTACTGTCATTTTTTTCTCATCTGATAGAAAGATTGTCCCATTTTATTAATGTTCTTATTTGTCACAGCAACATTATATACAATAGATTTGTTTGTATCTGTTTTGTATTTCTGCTTCTTCAGTCACCCAGCCTTCCATAACAAATGTCAAATTCCTCCAAATGTTCAAAATATTTCTTCTCCTCCTCTCCCTCTTTTTTTGGCTTGGGTAGAAATTGAATAGAGCTGATTAATGGTTGCGGGGGAGAGAGGGGATAGGAGAAGGGACTGTGTGAAACCTCTAATGACTTTAATCCCTTTTCACATAAAATTGGAGAAAAAAAAAAAGGACATTAATTCCCAAATGCAAAATGAAGAAAGCCACTGGCTCAGAAACAGCAAAACTGCCTGCAGGGCTCTGGGGGGATGGATGCAGGAGGTTGGCTTGGCCTGGTGCTCCACCAGTGGTGTGGTGGGATGGTCCTGGGTGGTAAAACACTTGAGGAACTGCTTTTGGGGCACTGATGGTGTTCGTGCTGGTCGCTGATTGACATTTATTTATTAGAGATAGGCTGGATACTTGGGGCAGGGGAATACAGATAGATAAACACAGGTTCTGGACTGCATTCTAGGTTGAAGGTTACCTGAGGAGCTGCAGCAATGGTTGAAACAATGCTTCCTGTGGCTGTGTGTGTGCTGTAAGTCCCAGTGATGATACCTGTGCAGATGCTGAGGAACAGATGTTGGTCAGTGGGGTAAAATGTTCCCCCAGTGAGAAGGGGACAGAGTGCTGAAGTACTTCTGAAGGCCTTATGCACCTTCTACATCTCTGCTTAGCAGCTGAGAGGGCAGGTGGTGTGCTCCCTTGATGTTGCTTGGTTTTAACATCTACACTGGCAGTATGACCTCTGTGTGTATGACAAACCACATTTATTGTATGCCTGCATATGTATACTCATATCTGGTGCATGTATATTATAGCTAAATGTACAATATGTTTTGGATTTAGCCTTTGTCTTAGTTTGTTTCTTTATCACATGTAACTCTCAGTTCTTGTACATTCTTGGCCCAGCTGATTATGTTTTTATTTCCAATAGATGAGTCTTTTCCACCATCACTGTGAGGTGTGAAGGATCAGTGCTCTCAGTTGTGTTTAAATGGATTTAGGGAGCCAGATGGCATTGACCGTTCTAGAAGTGTGATACATATTTACTTATACCTATAGATACATTTAAATCTCACTCGTAAAACCATTTCCCCCTCTGTTGAAGACATAAATGCTTTCTCTCTTTTCATCAATAGCTCTACAAAAGAAGGAAATTTATATTTAATGAGGGCCTGTCTCCTGGTGTTTACAAATTCCTCTGTGACGAGACTATAGCACTAGCACATGGAGACATTTATACTCTAATAGGATTTACCTTTACAAATATCTGAAAACCTTTTAAAGCAGAGATTAAATTGTTTAGCTCAATATTTAATCTGTTACTTCCTCTTTAAAGATGCCCAGTGGAATTTGTCATACACTGAGCTGATAACACGTAATATTGATCAGTCATAAACATAAAACAGAGAAATCTCAGGAAGTCTTCTGCAATCCTTTTCTTTTTAATTAAATTTTGATCTGAACTGCTTTTGATTAATTTTCTTATTTGTAAGTATGTGAATTCTGGGGGCCAGCAAGTTTCTTAAGTTGCCTGGCATTGGTCTCTGGTGAGTGGCTCAGCTCAGGAACAGTGTGATTGCATTTTTATGGTTTTCAGATATTTAATAGCTTCTTCCTGTCATTTTCTGAATGAGTGAATAAGGTTTAGCCCTCTGGGAGCCAGCGCAGCATCGGAGAGTGGAGAAAATGACTCGAATCTGTGTACTTGACTGATTGCCTTAGTCTTAATTGTTCTCTTAATTAGCTGCAGTAGCAACTGCATCTGGGGAGAGATCACAGTATTGGTAAACAGCTCCACCTTGGAGCCCTGTGTAATGCCTTTTGGAAACATGACAATGAGCTCTGTATCTCCACTGAGACACAAACCTGCCAAATCTTCAGCCCCTGAAGTCTTTGGTCTCCTCATGTGATCTGTCACTCTCATCTGTGAGATGCAGGCCCCCAACTGTTTGTTCTTAAACAAATTAAGCTTTAATATGCCAAAAGCCAGCTTTATTGAGCAGAATAAGGGAAGAGGAAAACAAAAGAGTGTTGGTGGAGGGTTGTTCAGACAACCTGAGGGTGTTACCCAGATTAGAAGAGGGAGACAGATGTGCTTTGGGGGGAGTCGAGGCAGGCTTGAAACGTTTTATGGTGGGAAACCCAGGCAGTCTGAGGTCAGAGAAGATGTCGAGTGTCAAAGCAACCTTCTTCCTGTGGAGGTCAGTTCAAGCCATCAGTGAGAACTGGTGCAGCCCAGCCATGGGCTCCAAAGGGAGTTATTTGGTACGTCTGTTGAATGAAAAACACTGTGTGGTGATGGAATTGCCCACCAGTCCAGCTTCATTTCCCATCAACTCAGTGACTCTCTCTGAACTAAGCTGAGACTTGCAAGGAGAGGGGTGAGGTTTAAGGCTGCATTAAGATTTGTGTCATTTAATTTCTTCTTCAGCTTTGTAACGTAGTCTTGCTACAGTACAGAATGTGCGAAATTAGGCATGGTGGATCACTAAAGCTGGTGGGTTTTAACAGTATCTGCTAATTTTTAGGAGTTTTCACTGCTTAATACCTGGCTTGAGATAAAGCCATCCATTTAAACAGAGATTAAAATGGGTTTTATTCATCACTGCATCCACACTGTGAGTGCCTATTACAGTGCCTATGGCATTCCATGCAACATGGCACTGGCAATAAAAAGTGTGAATTAATCGGATTTCTAAGTCTGACTGAGACAGGTTTCGGTTTGGAGGCAGACAGTGACCAGAATGTTCTGTTATTTTTAACTAAATTATTCTTTCTTTAATCCTGCAAGCAAACAAACCTACAGTAATATTAAAATATTCCATTTTCAGTAAACAGCATATTCCTTTTTGGGCTTATCCAAATGAAGAGAATACTGATGGATTTTTTTTGGTTTTGGTGCTGCAAAAAGGAAATGCATGGGAAGGCATGAAAATGTTTGTTGCTGTGTCTCACCTGAGTTTCAAAAGACTTATTTGTAAACCAGTGGGTATCTCTTTCTAAAGTGCCATCAGTGCCGGAAGTTAGGTGTTTTCTACATCTCACAGAGGTTTAGCTCAGAGCATTGTGATTTGATTAATATTATGACTGAAAACTGATTATTTGCAAGATTACACTTAGTCTACACAGCTGACCTTATCCCTATTTAGCAAGAATTTGTGATTATTTTGAATTGTAGTGGTGTTGGATTTGCAACATTCCTCCTGCAGCAATTTTTTAGATATCCTTCCTCTGGAAGCTTTTCTGTGCTGAGTTACCCTTTGTAGCTCTAAAGCTTCTATTGAACCCCTTACTGAACTTTAGCTGTGAAAGGAAGGCAGATTCAGGCGAATAATGAGTAGATAATGCGTATGGGATAAAAAAGGCCGTTTAGTCAGGTTTGTAGTAGTTAATTCTGAAATTAGTAGTGAAGGTTAAACTACATTTTATTATATTAGGGGCAATAAAATTCTGTAGGGAACTATGGATGCTGGAATCTGGTATCAGCAGTGGTTGAAGTTTTATGGCAAATTAACTATCTTATGAAAAAAGCAGAAATTAAATATAGGTAGCAAATGCAAGCTATTTATTCTAAGCCTGGCTTTACTATTTTTAAATTCTCATGGAAAACTGAAAGGGCAAATCAGATGTTTAAAAATAATATTATTGGTGTGAAAAAAAAATGAATGCACTCACTGTAACTGTAGCAAGTATCCCTCTTGCTGTTCTGTGAGCAACATAAGCATGAAAACTATTTGCAGCTGCAACAGAGAGATGTGAGGTAAGAGGACATTCAATAGGACATTCGAATTTGGAGAAAGGGGGCTCTAAATGGATTGTCCTTCCCTTTTTCTGCTTAGCCCTTTGGATCAAACACAGGACAGATGTAGAGGTAAGAGGCACTGAAAGAATAAATAAAGTGGATTCTATGCCAGGACTCTGAGATGAAGTTTAGTTAGAGAGGATGTGTAGAATAGAGGTGAATAAAACATCCGATTCTGTTTTTTACTAAAACCTCCCAACAAAAATTTTAAGTGCTTCCTCCTGATGCAGGCACCCAGTTATTTCTATGTGTACTCACTTCTGGAAGACACTTATGTCAGCTCATTCTCTGGTGATGACTAATGAAAATATCAATACTCTGCTGTTTAAACCAAACCAAAACCCTTAGAGCCAGTGAGCAGACTGTTACCACAGTTGTAGTAGTATAAATCTGGAGTTACCTCCACTAAGTAAAATTAGCAATTCTTGGAGAAACTTTCAACAAGATCATAATGTGATCTAATGCAAATACTAGTTTTAAAAGCCTTTGTTAAAAGCCATAGATTACTGAGTAGTATGTTCTAAGGGCAAAACAGAATTAGCAGCAATATACCTTACTCTCAGTTTTCTAGTTTTTAATTTATAAAGGTTTACAATTTGCTACAGTGTTTTTAAGCTAACTTGGGCGAATTCAGCTTTGAATATAATTTGTCCAGAGGGGGTGAAGAAAGCTTTTGTTGGAAATAGATAATTGTGCTTATTAGAAGCTTTTTTTTGATAAAGTGAAATTAAGAAATGGTTTACTGGAGATGTCTTGTTGCTTGATTAGCTATGTGCCTTTCTCGTATCTCTAGCTCAAGATGCCCCTTCGTGTTAAAGAGGATGATTCAGGAAAGGTTTGTCTACCCTATGAAACAAAAAGAGCAATCCCACAGCACTGCCTGTGCCTGACTAGTTTCCTGGTTTCCTAAAACCTTCTTTTGGATGTGGTAGTCTGTGTTGCTGATGGAGAATTATGTTATTAAACTCCACAGTGTTTGGAGACCTCAAGGGCCATAATCACACACACACAAAAAAAAAATAAAATTGACAGTCAACCCTTGATTATTGGGAATGAGCATAGCCATAGATTGTTTCCCTGCTGTGGTCTGGGAGCAGCAGAGCCGTGTTTTGTGGGTTGCTGTGCTCCCTGTTGTGGCTTTGGGGTGTATTCAGGGATCCCCATGTGCCCCAGCAGCGTCATAGATGTTCTTTCTCTGTTGTGTGCTCATTGTATATCCTAAATAATGGATCATGCAATTCACCCTGTTCTTTTTCTGGATTATTCTACTATGTTATCCAATGTATTGAGAGTTTACTGTAGTGACATTTTAAACCAGTGTACTAGTTGTAAATGTTAGCTGTGAAGGCAGAAGGCATAGGTTTATCAAGAAGGGAAGTTAAAAGCTGCTATTTGTAATCTTGTTTTATAAACATGATGCTCATTCCTAGAAGTCCAAGTCCCATACTCTGGCTTTCAAGCTTGCTATTGGCTGTTCATCTTAAGCCCTGATCAGCCCAGTGTGTTTATTCTCCAGCCCAGAGAAGTTATCTTCCTTAAAGACCAGAGCAACTGAGGCAAAATGAGAACAAATGACCTCTAAGTTGCCAAGTTCACCCAGAAAGTCTTGGAGGGCAGGGAATATCTTGGAGGGCATACTAAGCAAATCAGTATAAACCACCTCTTTCCTCTCCCAGTTTTTAAAGAGAATAAAAGGCTGACCTTGTTCCCAAACCTGTTTTGCATTTATTTTCATAAGTGATATAAATGCAGTTATATTTGGATTTTCTGAGGCAGTCCATTAATTGCAGGTATCCAACATCCCTCTCATGTATCACTGTGATTCTAAAGTACACCAAATTCATTTTATGGTAAAAAAAATTGGAATAGGTTATGGTTTAAATGACCTCAATATCTTTCTGTCATGTTCTTGACTACTTCTAATAGGTAATTCACATCATAGCAATAGAATTAGGCAGATTTTTGGTTAATCTTCATAGTGATTAACCAAAAAAAAGAAAGATTCAGATCCGAGTGAATAGTTGATTCCCAATGAACAATTTATTTATTCAATAAATTGTTTGTGCAGATTGCAGAATTCTCTGATTTATTTGCTGTAGGAAGTTGCTCACAAAGTTCTTCAATTAATAATTTATTGTTTGAAGATTGTTCATAAATACTTGGGTTTGTGCACTCGTGATTTGCAATTCATATTTTATAGTTGTTAATCTTTTTTAGCCTGCTACCTGGTTGGACAATCAGCTTTCCTAACTAATAAGTGTAACTTGTGAATATTGTAATACTATATTCAGGTGGAAGTAGACACAATGATTTTTTTGTTGTTTTGTTTTTTTTTTCTTAAAATATGATATTTTCAATATTTGATAACTTGTGCTATTCATGTCCAAGGATCAAAGTTTGGATATGAATGCCTACTCATATATTCAATTTCCATGTGCATGTAAAACTGAGGAAGGATGATACAAAAGGTCAGTCAAATCAAACCCCAAAATGACAGCAAAGGCAGCAAAAAAAAAGTTAGCAAATCTGCTTTGCTGCATTGAAATGCATAGTCATGGACAGGTTCCCCCCACCTGCCCCTGTCCATTCAGCTCTACAAGAATCATACTCAGATCAGTATAAAAGTCTGTATTTGTCATTAATTCACATGTTGATAATAAAGGTGTCCGAGGTTTTGCTCAAGGCTTAGAGCTGAAGACATACTTGGTAACATACTGGTTTTGTAGTGACCTTTTTTCTGTCTGGAGATGAAAATCTGGCTTTGTTGAAGGTAACAGCAATCACCATGATTTTCAGATTTCTCTTGGGTTTAAGAATGAGGACTGATTGTTAAGGTGGTGTAATGGTTAAACTTACGTAACCTGCACAATCTGGATTCTGAGAATCCAGAGTGTTTTACTCAAATGCTGATTTTTACAAATTTTTAAACATATGCTTAATGCTAGTACCTGGCAAAATTTTGCCAATCAGAGCCTATGGAGAAGAATTTTCCTTTTCTATGATCAAATCTCCTGGATCTTTGAATGTCTTCAGACCAAATCTCAGCTCTGGTGGTGTTGATCAGAAGCCAGAATGCTGTGGTGAGATTTGGTGGGAAGAGGAGGTGTATTAAAAATTGTCTTAGTTGCTTGGAAAAGATCTCCGTGGATGTGTGCAAAAAATAATTCTCACAATGGTTCTGATTAGCTTCCTACTAAACCAGAAAAAAAAGCATAGCATCTTTTTTATATTCAAATTTGAATCCCTGCTTGAATACTATTAATTTTAGACAAGAATGACTTAACCTACTAATGTCAATCTTCTTTGTTTTGTCAAGAACTGATTTAACCCTCATAATAATTATATAAACAACTGTCCATTCTGGGCCAGATTCCATCCTTTAGTGAAGGTGCATTTGGGATATAACAGCCCAGAGCTGTTTAGTGTAAATGTTCCTGCAATTCTGACCATTACTTTTTTTATTCCCGCTGACTTTCTATTGTATTATCTTTGGAAGGGTATAATGTCAAAAGGTTTTAAAATATATATATATATATTATTTTAGTGATTATGTTATCAAAACCCCTCTGGGATATCCTTGCTTGTCTCTCCTTAACACACTACTTCCCCAGGCCCCCCTTCCCCTGCTGTCTCTGGTGTTTTCTCTGAGAGAGCAAAGTAAAAATTAAATAATAGTTGACATCATTTGGTTGGACTTGTGCTCAGATTCTCTCTATTATTCATGTGATCTTTCTTATTATTTTTCTTTTTCATTCACCGTTATATTTTATTTACTTTAACGAGCTGGATGCTGGGCTTCAGCCTGGGACTGTAGGGAGACCTGGCTTGCTTTCAAACTATTGTTTCGCTGTGGTTGAGATTAACGTCATCAGGATTTTCCCCTCTGTTATTTATTAAATCTTTTCTTTCCTTTCTCCCTCCCTCTCTCATGTGTGAGGAGTACCTTGGTGATGGCAATGAAATAGAAGCTGCATAAAAAATGGTGAATGCAGGTTTGGAGTCTTTCATTGCCACCTTATATTATGGACATGCTAAGTGTAGCAGATCTCCAATTCTACTTGTTCCTCTTTTCAAGTCTGAGTCAGCTTTTAGCAGAGGAAATACATACATATAAGCGGGACTTATGTGTAAATTCCCTAATTCTCATTTTCTGAAGGAATTTCTGGTCAGTGACACCTCTGTGCAGAGGTAGCCCTCGTTAAGCCAGTATATATATGTGGTGTTAGTAAAATAGTGACAGAGGACAATTAAAAGCCTCTGTATCTTGGCTACCAAGGCCAGAATGGAATGGAATTGCCTTTGCAGATCTCAACTGCAGAGCAAGTCTGTCTTTTGGTCAATGTGTTGAGCTACATGTGCACTTAGGGCTGGCTTAGATTCTCCCACCTACCTTTTGCTGGCTCTAAGCACTCAAAGGTGCCTATCCACTCAGAATTTTAGACAGAATTTAGGCTGTTGTGTTTTGGGTAAGGGTGTATAATTTCAGAGAAGGGAATATTTGAGCCTAGAATTTGGTATCCATGGGATAGTTTTCATCTGAAAGAAATGTTTTCAGCGTGTCTGGAAAGGAGCGTCTTATTTTTTGGTTGATGGCCATGAAAATGAAGAGGATTTATACCAGGGAGTTCAGAAATATTTCAGTTTTACTTGATCTGGAGATAGACTAAATGGATTAACAGCAAAAGGAAGCAGATGGGTTGACTGCAATAGCTGGAAAAAGGATTCTTTCCTCCAAGGGTCCTCTGCCTGTGCATGACTCTTTGGAAAGGTATCTGTCTGTTTTGGTTTTTTCTGATTTACTGCATCAGCAGTCTTCAGCATTGGAATAAAAGGATGTGCTGAGACTGTAATGAAGTCCATGGCACAGTTTCTTTCCAAATGAACAAGTACTCAAAATTTTCAGGTTTTTTTAGGCTGTTTATAACATGAGAAAATATTTGATTCTCAGATGTGTTCCCACATTCCCAAGCTGTGTAAATCAAGGTTATTTTGCCTCTGTTTTTGAAGAACTTGATTCCTAGTGTATCTACTCAAGCACATTCAGGGGCATTGATACACATCCCCTTTTTCTGTTGAACTACCTTGCTATCTGAAATTTCAGTCGTTGTAGAAGATTATTTTGTATTTTGTTTGTATTTCCTCAGTGTTAGTCTTTATTCTTAACCCTCCTTGACCTGGGAAGATGTTTGTATTGATCCCAACATGTGGGTCTCACTGTGAAACTTAGGAGTTCAGAGCTGACCTTTGGGTGTCTGGTGACACTCATTCATTTTAGCACAAACAGGGCCTTGGAATTTATCCTTTGGAATTGCCCTTTTTTCCCCAGATGCTACATCTGGGTTAGATAATCTTATGACTCTTCTTTTGGGTGGGAGAACTCTACACCATTAGGTTTACCAGTCGTGTGGAATAGCATGACTGCAGATCTTCCGATTAGATATGGGCTGAGTTGGGGATGTGTTGTGAAGGCACCAACCCCAAAAGAACTTTAAGGCTTTAAGAAAATTCAGTCTAATCCAAAAACTTCTGGAAAGCAGAAGAACCCCTCTTTTGAGGGGCTGTTTTGAGGGGGATGACTCAGTGGAAGATCTGTCACTTGAGGCTTTCCTTTGTGTAAACTCCTTTGCAATGTGATTCCACAAATGTTGCCTCTGCTTGCAGTGTTAGGTAGTTTAGAATACCTCTGTCTGATTCTTCTATGTGCCACTACTGTGGAAGGCACTATTCAAAGAAGTATTTGATTTTAACAGCAGCTCTCTATTCAGTTTTGCCATTTACAATGTTTTCTTTAGTGCCTGCAATTGAAATTACAGATCAGTTGGTCCATGATAATTGATCTATAATGAAGCTGGACCAAACTTGCTACTCAAAAAGCAATAAAGATGTACCCCTCAAGTTTCTGCTTTCAAAAGATACAGCTAAAGATAAAAGCATGGTGATGACATTTGTGTTTTATTGAGTATACATTACCTTGGGCTTGGCACAACATAGTTTTCAGGTCTTAATGGCTTGGCTTTATTCTGAATACATTGGCAGCTGTGGGCACCTCCAGTAGCACCTTGAGCAAATCAGGCCATGCACCAGAATGGTCCATACCATGACCATCTCAAGCTGTTACAGGGGAGTTCTCCCAAATACTGCTCTTCCTTACTGCCATGGCTCGCTCAGTGGAACCCTGAAAAGCTCAGGTGGTACTTTTGGCCCAGGCCCGCAGTGGCAGCTGATGCCCATCAGATGGCACAAGGCAGTGGAACAACATGCAATGACCAAAATGTACAATTTTTAGTCAGTAATTAATTTAATATAAGTGGTGCAGGGGAGCAACTGCAGCACTTGTTGTAGTACTAGTTCATAAAAAAATACCATTTGCACGTTAATTCTGTTCATGGATAACAACCTTTTACCCATATGTTTCTGGCTTATCCTTGCAGCTCATTTTATAAATAAAGTTGAAACCTAACTAATATGGTATTGAGTCTCTTGCTGTTTCAGTTTGTCAGACTTTCCAATAAAAAGGCCTGTATATGATGGCTTCATGCTTTTGGTATGTGTCAGAAACAGTTCTATGCATATACATTACAAAATTAGGATTCAATTTTTGTTGTGTAGCCATAAAAAATTAGATTATATAATTATTATGTTTTCCTTTCTTATCTTTTATATTTTTAATATAATTTTTGAGGATGCCACAGGGCACTCCTGCTGTGAATTAGCTGCAATAAACTCTCTTAAACAGATAAACATCAAAGAGCAGTAATGTTTTAAAATGAAGAAACCTGCATTCAAAATCCAATTGCTTTATGTTGTAGATCTTGAATGCTTCAGCTGCTCAAAGCGAATGGGGTTTCTCAAGGGCACAGAGGAGTTGCATTACTGAGATTTTAATGCAACAGGGATTATTCAAGTGAAGTTGCTAGCAAAATCCATTTGTTTTCATAGGAACAAGCTTCCTTCTATTTTTCTTGTTCCTTATGGGGAATATCAAGATGTGAAGAAATTCTCTATTACCAGGAATCCTACAGTTGTATTTAGACTGTTGTTACTGGAGGAGTTCACAAAGTCTTGTGGACTTTGTGGTGAATTCTGGTGAATAATTGATTACCTGCAAACTTTGGTGGGAATATTAAACAAGTCAGTTCTTTTTAAATAGTTTAGGGGATTTACTGTAAATCTGGCATTAACACTGAACCTAGAACTGCTACCAGAACTGAAGTGCCAAGCCTAGATTCTACTCAAATGCTGTCAGTGTGACAGAAGGTCCCAAACTTGAATTGTCTGCATTTCTGGATATCTGCTTTGTATAGCTACAACATTTTACTTCTCGAGGCTAAGACTGCTTGGAAAAACCACCTCCTGATGGTACTGTGAATACAGTATCAGAAAAGCAGGCACCCATGTTGCCCAAAAAATACTCTCTGGAAGTTAATAAGACCTCACGTATAGACTGTAGGATATTCGGCCTTAACTCTCAAAGGTTATGTTTTCACTGAGATCCTCAAGAATTCTCCTCCAGTTTTCAAGCTGTCCTTGGTAACAGTTGTTCTTTGCAGGTGCAAAGGGAAAAATATTCGTATTTGGGTATGCAGCTGCATTTGATTGCTCTATATTTTTGATGTTGCTTTAGCAGTATTGCCTATTTTGTACAGCTTTTGGAAGATCTGGGGTCCTGAAACAATGATCGATAAATTGGTATTGATTTAGTTTTACCTTGAAATAGATATGAGGCTGGAGCAAAATCAGAGCTGAATGAAGTTCCCTACTTCCAACCTCTCCAATACAGTAATTATAGGGTGCTATCCTTAGTGATGTTAAATAGCTCCCTTTAGTGTATCTGTTTGATCTTGAGCTGTGAATTCCTATTCTTTCCGTGGGTGTAACTGTAAACAAGAGGATTAACATTGCTTCAGTGATGTTTTGCTTAAGTGAATCAAAGTTGAAAGGGTGTCTTGAATATCTGTAGAAAGCTTTGTGTGTTGCAGAGTTCCTGTTCTATACGTATGCACAGTGCACCTTTCATGGTAAACTCCAGCGATGCTTTAAAGTTTTGGTTCACTTTAAGCTTTTTATATTTTGGATGTTTTTGTGGAGCATTGTGAGCGGAAGGCTCTGTCTCTGTGGTAATGGGGGACCACAAAGAAGCTGTGAAGTTCCAATCTATTATATCCATCCTTTTAGCTACGTAATTTTTTTCAAGACCTACCATGGAGAACAGGACTCTCACCATAAGATATATGCTAAATTTTAGGCTTTTTTATAATGCAGTGATGGCAAGTAGTTACCACACCAGGGATGCGGGGCCACAACAGACTGGAAATCCTAAACTGCTGTCTTCCATTGGTGCTGGGAATGCCAGCAGAGAAAGGACTATTTGTTGAGGGGAAGGTCCACAAGTGTGATGGTACTCAAGCCGTGGCTTGGTGCTGGTGTGGGCTGTGCATCTTGTCCATGACACTCCTTGTATTTTGTTGCTATCCTGATGCAGGACTCTGAAAAGGAAAAAGAAAACACAGAGAGAAGAGCACGAATATTTTCAATGCGATCCCTACCTGGGGCTTGTGTGCCATGTCATCAGCTGGGAGAAAGTAGAGGAAGAATCATCATGCCTGGAAACTTGTAGTTCCCCTGCAGGGCTCCCACCTGCTGTTCATCCACCTTTTAGCAGACCAAATCTGACGTTAGAGCACTTTCTGGACATGCATTTTTTTATCAGGACTTTGTTTAATTAGAAAATACATTCCTCCTCCCTCCCCCGGTTATCCAAGGAAAAACCTAGTGTCATGATTCCTTTTTTTTACCTTCAACTCAGCCCAAGTTCTTGCTGTGCATGGTACCCTCTCTCTGTGACATGATTGATGTATCGAGGGTTTCCCTGTTATCTCCTGCCTTCATCTGATATGGCACTCAGAGCTTGTCAGTGTCAGAAGTTACATCCACCTCTTTAGTTGTGGCAGGAGCCCAAAACACGTCTCTTGGATGGGACTCCTCCATGATTCCTTTCCAGGTTGTCAGTTAAGCCCGTTGTTTTCATCTCAGCATGCCTGGTTGCTCTGATTCAAAGGGGACACTCTGCTCTGCTCAGAAGCAATACTTTCAGAAGGACAGCAGCAGTTAGGTGGGCCCTACTTTCCTGTCTGAGTCCTGGGGAGGAAGAAGCATTCACGTTCACATGCTATTTGTCATTTCAAGATTATTTAAGAAAGCACCGCTGTTGAACTAGCAGGGGTTCTTTCCTTCTGTGACCTTTGCCAGAGCAGCTGATTGGTGTGCCCCAGCTGCAGGCCATAATTTTCTTGGGAAAGTTTTAAGAGTGTCTGAAAAATGACCATCTTCTTTCCTAGCCCTTACTGACGAGTATAAGCTTTTCTGGCCTTTCCAACTGCAGTGCGGGAGGGGTTGTTTGTTTTCTTTTTAAATGTTATCCTGCCAGCCGCCCTTTTCAGCAAAGCTGTATACACATGAAGACTTGCTGCGTATTCGCTGTGGCACATGGATGGAGTGGCCGCTTTGAACTGCTTTTGCAACAATGGATTCTGCTTGACTGATAATGAAACCATGGGATAGACCTCAGGGAGGTGAGTCATATGTTAATTTGTTCTTGACGTTTCCTTGGTATGTTAAAAGCTGTGATCTTTCAGAAAAATCTCTTATTTTATTTTAATTTTTTTTTTTTTTAAAACTACTTCCTGGGGCAATGGCAGATGCTGTTTTGGAATGGCACCCAATGAGTTGTTCTAATGTATTTCAGTGCTTGGTTGGCATTCTGCTATTGTGCAAATATTTTTGGTACTTCTTTTACCGCAAAGATATTTTATTAAATGTGGCACATTGTTATACACATGTGGTGCTATGGAGCTCCAGAATATGCATGGGACATAATGTTGAGCTGCAGAAACACAATAGCAATGAGTCACTGAAATCCCTTGTTGATCACAAGAGTTTGAACAACTGCAGTGATAATCTTTTGAGACAATGTACAACTCCAGTGGTATTTGCTATCTGCTCTGTGGTCTCCCTCAGTTAGCTGCTTGATTGGCTTGGCTTTGTGGGTATCCTAATCATGTTGGCACAGTCACTTTGATTAACAGAGACATGCAACTTGCAAATCTCTGGGCTTGTGCCGACCTCAATAAAGTTGTGTGCTTTTTCTCTTTTTAAATTTCAGCAGCTTCCTGAGGGCACAAGAAATGTTTTGCACAGCTCTCCATGATGGTCGGTGAATTATGAAGTGTGGGGTTCAGAGGAGTCCATCTGCTTCTCCCTAACTTGAAGGCTGAGAAAGAGTAAATTAAAAAAAAAAAAAAAGAAAAGGCAGGGAGGAATGCGAGATTCTTAAATTTATGTTAATTTTTTTCATGGTCTTTCAAGTAGGTCCCAGGTCAGTTTAAGCATCAGCTTTAGTCACTTCTTTGGTAAAACCAGAGAGAGTCTCATCAATATAACTTCATTTGTGCCTAATCTGGCTGATCTTCACCTGTTACGTCTACAGTATGTTTCTAAGAGGCATGTTGAATGCTCTGTTGATCTTACTTAATTTCTGTACTGTTCTGTCTTTTGACAGAGAAGGAGTTTGCTTTTACAGTCTGGTAAACAGCCTTGCATGTCTTTTGGCAAAATGACTGAAAGCTTAATTCCTATTATTCCTCAGACCAGAAGAAACAGAAGCTCACTATCTCATATTACACTTAAGGAAACTGATGGGATATGAAATCCATGTGGTGGTTTTAGTAGTGGTTATTCCTCCGCAATTTGGTTCTTGACCATATTCCCCAGTCTTGTGCTGCTGTTTTTTAAGGAAATACAGTATTTTCAATGGCCATTACCTATTGCCATGTAGTCCTTGAATACCATCTCCACCGCTGTGAGTAAGGATGTCCTCTAAAAGACAGCTCAGTCAAGCCGGAAGGGTACTTAACTTAGATACCATGAAAGGCAAAGTGTCCAGTGCTCAAATTTGGAATAAGAGGAGATTTTGGAGGGAGAGATCCCCATCTGTTCACATATATATATGTATTTTAATATGCTTTAGATGGAGCAGTGTTCCCAGCTGTTGAAAGTGTTGTTTTAACAACAGAGAGTCTGTAGATCCCTGCAGTTACATTTAAGGTGGTTTCCAAGACACATTTGACTAATCTCTTTGTTTCTGAAAATCTGAAGCTTGTTTCTTGGAGCCCTCTTTCCTCTTTAACTCAGCTCTACCTTGTCTTACAGGGGTTACCAGGTCAAATGCGCGTTTTGGGGGAGTCGTCCTTCAAACTTTAAAACCTTCCCATCCCCTCTCTGTGATGTTGTCATTAGGGGTCAAACCTTATGCTTCCATTTTTCATTGAAGACAATGTTACTTAAAATATATCACAACACCTGCTTCCTTGACGTTCTTTTTTAATAAGATTTTTATTTTTTTTGTCATAGTGATAAAGAAATGAGGGATCCTGAGGTCACTGTGCCACATGGGTTGTCAACTGAATGTGCCAAGGAACGTGAACATGAGTCTGCTCACAAGTGAGTAGTTCCCTGGTGGTAAGATTTCACCTATTTACAGTTATCCTCCAATTCCTCAAATATTTTTTATGTCTTAAAAAAAATTCTCATGCTTCAGTTTGGACTTATAGTAATAACTTGTTCTTGTCCAAAATAATTTGGTTTATTAGTTATTACTTTAATCATTCTAGCAATAGGATCTGCATTTCCAATCTTTTAGGAAAAAGAAGAGAATCACATTTTTAGCTTGTTTTTCCTGATAGTAAACAAAAGCCCACCAGTTTTATTTACTTGTATTTCATTCTGGTTTTTTCCATCTCCTCCTCTTTTTCTCTCTTCATTCCAAAGAATATTTGGATTTGTAGACATAAATATTTTTAAAATGATTTTAGTTTTTATTGTCAATTATAGAAGCTGCTGTCTTGTCATACATATTAATTTGACACTGTTAATCCTATACAAACACATTTCTGGTACTGACTTCTTAGGAATGCAAGTCTTTTAAGTATATAAATGTAAACAGAGTTTGTTAGCCTGTTAGTGTAGTGCATAAGTCATTATTTCACTTGGCTCTCCTCAGTCACCACTTATTCCACATGACACCTGCTTTTGTGTTCTAAATTATTTGAGTTGGAGAAAGTTAAGCACAGAGTAGCTATGAAAATTATTTTGTTTTCAGCTACAGGTGCCATTATATCTTTAAGAAGGCAGATTCTTTGCCTCTCTTTGAATAGTCTAGCTGTAGAATGAGGCATTTACTTACTTTGAAGGAAACTCCTGTGAGACTGCAGAAGAATGTAAGACATTTGGATGATACGATAAGAGAGGATATATGAGTAGATGTATCAGAAAATTATTGTTTCTTTAAGAAAAGATCAAAAAAGGGGGAGAGGTGGAGCTTTCAAAATGAACCCTAAAATAATACGAACTGTAAAAACCATATAAGAGGTTGTGGTGCTGGTACTTAATATCTTCTTCCTTCTCTGCTTCTTGGCAATACTCTTTGCTTAAGTCAATGGACCATTTATGTTTGTAAGAACAGTGTTGGAGGACTCCTCCTGGAATGCTTCACAGCAGAAACCTAGGAAGGATGCTCCCTTGCACTCTGGGCAGGAGTCTGTCTCCTGCCACAAGGTACAGAAAAAGCCCGGGGGAATCTACACTCACAAATTCAGAGCATGTTTTTATATTGCTTTTGTTAACTGAAGCTGGAATTGCCCCTTATTTTAACAGAGGATATTTTCCTGTTACCTTGGCTCTGAGTTCAGTGTGCAGTTGTATCTCAGTGAAAGGCTACTGCAGATGCTGGATGGGAAAAGAGGCCTTGATGAGAAATGGAGTTGAAAATACTGCAACCAAAGCTCTGGGCAGTTTGGGCTGCTGAAAACCTTTCTGCATGAAACTCTGGCTCCCTTAAAGTGGCTGGCAATGCTCCCGTTGAGTTCAGTACAGCCAGGATTTTGCCTTATATATTTATTCTGATTTATGAAAAGCTCAGTCATCGTGCTATCTAAGCGCTGAGATATGGTATTTAGTTACAAACAATCATTTTAAGAGTGATGCCAGAATCTACACACGCATTAGACTTGGAGATTAAAGAACATGGAGTTTTGGTTGCATGTGCTTCTCCAGTTGTAATTATTCTTCATCCTAAACACTGCAGACCTCCGAGCTTTTGGGCACAGAGGGGCTCCAGACTGAGACAAATCAGAAAGATTATGCGATGTAGTACATAGCTATAAATTAATGGATTTTGCTGAGGTACCAGTAACTACCTCAGTTTCCCTGTCAGCCCCAGAGGAATTATTAATTCCTCAGATTTTAGGGAGCCATTGCAGGAAAGAATTTTAATCTTCTGCATTTTTTTTACCATAACTGTTTACCTTGCAGTAACTCGTACAGCACTGTGCGCTCTCCACTCTGATGTTGCATTACAGTAATGTGCTGCAGAAGAAAGCTTGTTGAGTTCATGTGAAATCTATCCCAAGGAAAGAGTATCCAGAGCAGCTGGTTTCATTTATATGTTTTATTTCTGAAGCTCATGAGTGTTCCAGTGAGAGATGGAATAATTGATTTAAATCAAATTATGAAACACTATACTTTTTATTATAAAATGCACTTTTCTGGCACTCAATTCTGTAATGTATCACTCACAGGTAATGCAGAGTGAGGCTGAAGAGGTTGAAAAATACTCCTTTCCATCATGTAGTCCATTGCTACATGTTCTTGCCTCGGAGCTGAAGCCAAAGTTGCTCTTTATAAAAGAATCATCATATCATTGAAGATTTGAGGCTCCATTGCTTCAGGTGAGATACAAAACCTTATTCCTTGAGTTTCTTGGTAATAGAACTGCTGCTGATTTTTTGGAGGAGCACCACAATTCAGTGTTTTTTTTTCCTGGCTGAAATATATGTACACGGAACAAATAAACTGCAAGGAGAGCAGAGGTGTTTTTAGCAAGGGATAATATTGGTCATTCATTGCAGCACAGGTTAATATGCACTTTAAGAGGTTCAAAATATTCAGTGTTTAATTGTTCACTCAATTGTCTAAGTGTTTGCTGGGGTCAAAGCCCTTGTTAGTGTCTTAAAATCTTGCCGGAGTGTTTGTTTTTTTCCTAACAACTTCTGAACCGGCCAATATAAACTAGGTTTTTATGGAGGTAATGAAATTCCTATAAATTTTCTGAAAAATTTTGGCTGAATGAAAAGAAGAGAGAACAACCGGTGCTACCAGTAATGGAAAGGCTACAGCTGGAGCTCAGCCGTTCCCTGCTTAGGTTTGGCCACCCAGCTTGGCTTGCTGGGAAAAACATCAAGGTGAGGTGCACGTGTGCAGTTCTGATCCAGGGCCAGCACATACCTGCCTGTGCAAGGGCACGGGGGAGGGATCGACCATGAGAATGTAGGATGAGTATGCAGAGGAAATGTGTCTTTCATAAACAGCACAACTAAGGAACAAAGGTGCCAGAGCCAGTCCAGAGAAGGGTAACAAAGCTGGTGAAGGGTCTGGAGCACAAGTCTGATGAGGAGAAGCTGAGGGAGCTGGGTCAGGGGAGACCTAATTGCTCTCTACACCTACCTGAAAGGAGGATGTAGCTGGGTGAGGACCAGTCTCTTCTTCGAGGTAACAAGTGACAGAACAAGAGGAAATGACCTCCAGTTGTACCTGGGGAGGTTTAGATTAGATATTAGGAGAAAAAATTCACAGAAAGGGTTGTAAAGCACTGGAACAGGCTGTCCAAGGCAGTGGTGGAGTCACCATCACTGGAAGTGTTCATGAAATGCATGGATATGGCAGTTGAGGACATGCTTTAATGGTGATGGTACTGGGTTGATGGTTGCACTTGATGATCTTAAAGGTCTTTTCCAACCTTAGTGATTCTGTGATTCTATGTGAATCTTGCACAAATGACAATGTGATGATACACTTTAGAGATGTCTCTAACCTCACTGACTGGTCTCAATCAGCCTCTGGAAGATGACAAGGGACATGTGCCCTGTGCTCACTGGCACCGTGCTGCTGTACACAAGCATGGGGAAGTCACCTGTGACTCACATTCTGGGTTAGAATACAGGACAGCAGATTTGGAGGTGATATTGCAGCCTGAGAAACAATTATACCTAGAGGTATATTGCTTCATTAGGAGATGAGTGTTACTAGCTTTAAAGAGCTAGTCATTATGAAACACCATGACAACGGATTTGTATTTATTTACTGGCAGCCGCTCAACTTGAATGTGTATCTATGAGCAGCGTCAAGTTTCAGAAGTTCTGGTGCTTTTTCATGGAATCCAAGTGCTGGCTGGTGCATGTTGACATGGTCATGGTCCTTCTATCTCTCACTCTTTGCAGAGGATGCTGTGTGCCTGTGGGCTTGGGGGCATTAAGTTACAACTGTGTTGCTCAGATGGGCTGGTGAGTGAATGGGAGATTCTTGCTTTGAAAAACATTTTGCTAAAAGCTGTTAAAGCAAATGCTTTATGCACTGAACCTACCCAAAGTCTGATGTGGGATGAAGGACTTTTCAGTTTTCTCCTCTGATTTTGTTTTCCATTCCTGTAGGAACTTTTCTGCCTGGCTATATATATTGTGAGCCAAACTTACAGGGCATTTCACAGGTGCTCAGTTTAAGTGTGTTTGGAAACCACACAGGTAACTTTTGTTCAGTTCCCTAAGAAAAGTCCCCATCAGTGCTAATGTACCCTGATTCCCTTCAAACTCCCTCTTAATCTGGTTAGAGAAAGCATTTATCTTGGGCAAGACAGTTCTCAGCTGCTGGAACTCTGTAATCTGTGCTTATTTGGGGGGACCTTCCAAATAAGTTTCTTGGTGGTCAATAATTGTATTAGCTATTCCTCTCTGCTTAGGAATAGACTAAGAGATCTGCTTTAAAAAAAGGCCTGTAGCAGAATATAAATAATCCGTTCTGATCACTGCTTATACCATCACTAGCTGGATTTGAACCTGCTTTCACTTCAATATCTGATTACTAATACTTAAGCTATCTCCCAAGGTCAGCAGAGTGGCATCATAAATGAAGTATAGAGTGTATCATACCAGTGGTTTAAAACAAGTCCACAGTACAGTTCAGTTAGCTGATGGGCCATCTCTGTTTATGTCAGCTGTTAAACTCATGCACACAGGCGCTCTAAGTACTGATGCCATCAAATGTGGTCAACACAGACTGTTCAGCCTGCAAAAGTGAGCCAGAAAAGGCATTAAAATGCTTAGTCTATGACATACTTCCTTATTTTTGTCGTTTTGACATTTATGTGTTGTATCACTGAGGCTTTTGAGAAAGAAGACCCAATTTCTGAGGCAAACTGAGCTGAGATGTTCAGTTTATAATGCCGCAGCCGTCTGGTTTGCGTTTAATTCCAATTGACCACCTGCATGCTGTTAACCTCTGGAAGGTTACTGTGATCACAGTTGTTGTTGTTGTTTGTTTAAAAGTTTTGCAGCTCAAGGAAAATATTAGTAACCAGTTGCTTAACCTACACTGTTTACTGATCTCATTGAACTTGCAGATGTAGCTTTGCTGGCCAGTGAAAACCGGGAGTTGTCTGTTGCCAGTAATAGCCTGCACTCATTTTTCAAACAGGAATAGGTTGTGCAATTAAAAGAATTTTTTTTTCATAAATATGCTCTTTGTCTGTTGGCTATTGTCTCAAATATCAAAATATAACTTAGAGGATGTGGAAGTAGCTTTAAATGAGCCAAACTTTCACAGAAGCATACTTGAGTTGTGAGTGCTGCTGCAAACCCCTGAGGTGCATGTGAAAATGTACAAGAATTGCAGAGGCAATTCAAGTGAATAAGACAGATGTGTTCACATTAACATTCTCCAACCAGGAGTATTTAAGTTGCTGCAAGGAAGTATTTTACTAAATGAAAGCATTCAAAAATTAGAAATTACTTCTTCAAAAGTACCAGAATTATTTTTTTAAAATATGCTTCTTTGTTTTTAAACCTTTGAAGTTCATTCAGTTGAGAATTTCCTGCTTTCCTTTAGAGCAAAGAATAGAAATTCACGTGCTTTAGAAATCTCATTTACTCCTTTGATTCTAAGAGGGGGAGCTTTACAGTGAACACGCTCAAAATTGCGAGGGTTGGCAACATGTCTATACTTAATCCATGACGTTCCCTTGAGGTGGGCTGTCTTCTTGCTTCTCAGGTCTTAAAAAACTATTACCTATAGAAAATCGATTCCTTTTACAAACCCCAGAACTACTCCAGAAGCAGGAATAGGACCAACCTTCATTCCTGTTTGTCAGCTACAGAGCTCTGCTTATTGCCAACCCTCACCTAGGTCTGTGAGCAGCGACTCCCATTCAAGCCTCCCCTTTTGTCAGGATTTGGTGACTCTTAAACTATGACTTCAACTGCACCCATGTTCCTTTAAGAGCTTAGCACACAGATGATACAGTGGATGGTCTCCAAATAGAGGACAAGTGTTTTTATTGCAAGTACCACCTAAACTTTCAATTTGAGGATGCTCTGTGGGTATGGGCTACTGGAAAAGCCTTTTCAGGTAGGACTAATTGGGGGTGTAGGGGTTAACGGCAGAGAGTTATTTCCACAACAAAATCTTGAATTCCAATAACAAATCAAATTGGTTTGCTCTAAGATAGCAAACATGCATTCTGGCTCCAGATCCACTTATGTGAGGAACCTGCTTTTATCTGTCATGCTGGTCATCCCTGACCACAGTGTGCTGGGCCAACTACATGGACTCCAGGCTATGGGAATACATGATGGTCAACCAAATAGCACTGCAGCAGGAGTTCTGAATTCTAGAAGAAAGGGTATTAAGTTTCCAGTTGAAATTTAGGAGCACTCAATGTCAACACTTTCTTCAAAGAGGCTATGTAGTTGAAAACCAAATTTTCCACCGAAAAGCCATGAAGTAAAACTTTCTGCCAACCTACTCTTAACCTCTCTACTGCTTTACTGGGTTTTTGTTTGCCTGTGTGAGTGTCTGTGGGGACACTTGGGCATGTGGATTCAAATGAGCTGTTCAAATAGATTAAACAACTTTAAACCCCTCTGTGGTCTTTGGAAGTGAATTAGATTAAAGTGAATTAGAGCTATTTTAATTCTGAATGAGTGAGTCCACATGGGCTTAATATAGTTGTATATAGAAACCCACATTAAAATCACATCCTTAGTTAACTCAGATTGTTTCCCTTGTAGACAAACCCATCCTGTCTGTATTTAGCAGGGAGTACAGAGCTTGCTTCATCCGTAACTTGCACTATTGACAGGCAAAGGAGCTAAATCAAAAATGATTTTGTACTGGTATAAATGGTTTCACAAACAATAGGTCGGTAATGCATCTGGCCTGTGACGTGTCCAGGGAAAGAAGCTGGGCCCGAATAGCTTTTAGCTCTCATCATTGAAATCAACAATGCTTGCCAGAAGAAAGCCTTCAGCATTAATTCCTTAAGCTATAAATTATTACAGGGCTCTGATTCCTTGGAATGAAATGCGATAGATAGATGGCAGAGAAATATTATTAATGGATAGTTTGCTACGTTCCTAACTGCACTGACTTCATGAGAATACATTATATTACTATCTGGAATAGCAATACTAGGGATTTATTAGAATGACTGAGTACTCATTGTTAGCTAGAATACCATACTATATTGGAAACATAAAGTATTCTGCATCAAAGCATGTGATCTACATCTTTTCTTTTCATCCTTAATTTGATTATGAACTATTACCATGATTTGCCATAAAATAAGAAAGTTGTACGTTTTGATGGTTTCTCAAATGCTGATTTTACTTTCTGCACAAATACTTTGTATCTTTTCAGCATAATTATTTAGCAGCCATTTCGGGTTAATTATTGTCATTAACAATATGAGTCCTATGAGGGAATATCAATTAAAATATGCACAGCTGAACTTTCAAATGAGTAAATAATTTAGTTTTTGAAAATGACTGGAAACAGCAGGGTAACAGTCAAAAGGGGAACAATTATTTTAATGCTTATTTGACAAATGAGTAATTTTTACAGCAAATTAGTTTCTTATCGTAGCACCCCTACTGGTAAGAAGAGAGAAACTGTTAACATGAGTTTTAAAAATAAAACCTGCTAAGATATGCATGCAAAGTTAAGGAAATCATTTGTATGAAGAAAAGGTGATTATGATACACATTGTTAGCTGAAGAATGTTGCCATGGGAATCTAATTAGGGATATAAATCACACAAAATTATGTTTATATATAGGGCTGGATGCATTAAACTCATACGCACAGTTATACATCAATTTCAATCTTCTTTGTCAAAGTATTGAAGATAGACCTTTGTTGCTCTTTATTCTTGACCCCACTAAATACAATGATTGAAATTTAATATTTTGGGGGAATTGCTTGTCACTGTAGCTATGGCAAGAAAATTTAACAAATGAAGTACGGTATTTCAGGTGTGAATATATGATGCTCATTCATTTGCATAAAAAAAGACTGTAGAAAAACTTCAAAAGGTGATTGAATTTTATCCCTGTTTTGGGGGGAAATTTTAACATATACACTGATTTTTTAGCTATGTCATCCTGGTTTGTTGATGTAATGATTGAGGAGGGGCAGGATGAAGAAGTGAGAGAAAGTGTATAGAAACTAGAGCTATTAAAGAGGTTTGGGGTTTTTTTTCAGAGCACTGAGAAGGTTTTTCAAGGCTTTCTCCATGTGTTAAAACAGAAGAGGAATTTCAGCAAAGATATCTTTTGTCTTTCCCTTATTTCCATGCTCTGTTTCATTTCTGATTTTTGTGCTCAGCCTGATTACTGCCTTAGTCAGCCCCATTGCTGCTGCTGATTTCCCACAGCTATGATATGGAGTAAGTAGGTAGTTTATAGTGAAACGGTGATCACCAAGGACAATTCAGAATTTCTCTTTGGTTTCAGTGATTTTTTTTTTTTTTAATCCATCTGTTGAGTGTCAAATTGCACTACTGAGCTGCAATGAACGCTATTGAGACTTGTGCTCAAGGAATTTTCAGTGAAGATGACTAAACCTTTAATGATACTGGGCCCTGCTGGGCCAAGGAGTGCAAAGTGGGTAGCTCTGGCTATCTTACAAGGCCCTGGCGCGGTAAGAAATTGAAAAGAAACTTAGGGAAAAAAAAGTGTTATTTTATTTTCTTTGCATAATGTTGACCAAAGCTGAGTCTAGAGATGATCCAAAACTTACAGTTCAAAATGCCATGACAATGAAAAACTGGATTTGCCATTTCTTGATAGGAGTGGGCAGTTGTTTCTCTTCTCACCAACTGGTCAAATTCAGTTTTAAACTCTGTTACCACCAAACGTTTTTCACCTCGTCCCTTCTGGTCCAGACTCACATTTTGGGACTTCATTCTAGCTTCTTAGGAACTAATCTTCCTTTTCTACATGACCTCTGTGCAATAAAGGGAATTGCAGTATTCCCAGTATGGTCACACGCCTTCTGTTGACATCCAGAAATGAGTGTGTAATTAAGGGTGTAGATTTAGTGCTGTCTCATTTGAAAAGCTGCTGGAATTGCAACATCACTTTGACAGAGGTATTTCCTTACTGGGGTGTATCTTTTGTATCTTTTTTTTCACTGATGTAATTGGACAAAGGGGAAGAACAATATAAGATGTTGAGAAACTTAACCTTTTACGCTAGAGCTAGGACAGGGCTGTTGAAGGATGGAACCAAGGAATGACTATGAGCCAAAGAACAGACTGTCTGGTCTGTTTTTAAGGAAACTTTCCAGTTTTTGTGTAAACATTTATTTCACAGTAGAGCCTATTTAGGGCAGTTTCACCTTTTTTATTTGTCCACTTCACAGGGCTGTCTCTCACCCCACCTCAAGCCACCACACAGTTTCTCCCTGAAATCTCACAGCACAGAAATTCCATAGGAAAACACAATGATGTCATTTCAGTCAGACCATAATTTTCCAGCTGTTGGAAGAAGGCACATTGTGGTGTTTATTTCACTACTTATAAAGATTTGTGGCAAGCAGGGAAATACTTTACTTCCAAGATCATTGTTCAAGTAATTGAAACTGCTCATCTGGAACTTTGTGCCAAAGTAGGGGGAGGCAGAAGGGACGATGCGGGAGAGCAAACTGGGTGCATGGCCTGTAGGTAAGTGCATGTACGGAGCCTCAGAGGAATTAAGGGATATTTTTCACTGTTCTTATGGTGAGAAGGAAAGAGGCATGGAATGGGCAGCTTTTTCAAAGCATCTGTGTCACTGCAAACTGGCACCTTCATTACTGGCTTTGCATTTGACAGGGCTTGGCGTGAATCAAGCAAGCTCTCACCTTGATCTGGTGAGAGTTGTCAATCTGGTGCCAGGTTGTCCCTTGCATTTAGCATGGACAAGGCTTTGTCCTGAGCTGCTGGCTCTGCTGTAAGCCAGAGCTCTGTAGGTGGTGGAAATGGCTTATTGTAACATCGATCAATGTGAATTTGAAAACCTCTTGGCAAAGACTTCCAGGGTCAGCGGGGACTTTCAGCACCTTAGATCCTACTGAAAATGATCCTTGTATGTTGCTTAAAAAACCCCAAACTGCTGAACAACCAGTCCTGAGCCCCAGATCATCTCCTCTGTTAAAAGTGGCAAAGCTGCATCGTGCTGTATTACTGGCCCAATTTTTCCTCGTGCTTTACAGAAGCCCTTGCATGTGTGGCAGTCTACAGATGCATCCTCTCATCTTTGGAAATGACCAGGTGTTCCCAGGCAACGGAAGGGAGAGGAAGGGGGCAGGTATCTGAGAGGCCTCACATACTTTGATACACTCATTTCTCGTAAGTTAAGTAGCATAGCAAAAAGTGGAGTAGCTCTGACGTGTGAAACCTTTGAGCCAGTCATTCTCTGTACTTCAGTCAGAAAATATTAGCCAAGCTCGCCCTCCAGTTCATCTGAGAACTCCAGAAGGGCTGGATGCAATAACGAACAAAAGCCTTTTGGATGCTGCTGTTGCTCATTTTTTCACTGTGTGGGTCCATTAAAGTATTGCTGCCTTTTGGGAACTCAGCTGGAAGAAGAAAACAGGCCTGGAAAAAATAACTGCATTATGTGAGACCACTGGCTACTGCTGGAATTGTGTCAGTTTGTAACATGTTAGGCAGGTTCCCTGTGCATCCGCTGCAAAGCTTCTGCTGACAGGACTTGAGCTCTAGCAGTGAGAGAAGCCAACAACTGCAAAAAAAAAGCTGTGGGCTCTCAGATCCTGCGTGATCCCAGAGACTGTGGGCAGTGTAACTCAGTAGGAGAGAAAATGAAACTGTTGAAGTGTTCTCCTGATGTGCCCTTACAGCTTGTAAAGACGATCATCTGTCCAAATGGGTGATTTCTTAGGTGGAGGGAAGATGTGTAGGTGAGTGATAGGCAAAATAGCTGCAGGTTTGATTTAGCCCCCAGATTTTTCGTTAGGGTCAACTACACATAATTTAACTTTACTCTTTCCCTTCTCCACTTACCTTTTCTGTCATGCTTGGCACCACACTTTTCACTCAAAATGCCAGCCTAAGAGAATAAAAGTAGTCCAGCACAGAAATGTGTGCTAGCTAGACACGCAGTAGCCACCCCTCACAGGCTATTGAAGCGTGTACAGAAGCAGAGCTGAAGTTTGTCATCATTGATTGCGTCTAGAAATTAAAACAACCCCTTGCACTTGACGCATAAATATAGTCACTTCAGCTTTTAACCCTGCTCCCCATTACCTCATCATATTTTACCATGAAGGAAACATATACTATAATATATTCTTTGTCACATACAGTCCACACCCTTATGTAAACTGCATTTTTAGTCCTCTTCCCATGCAGACACATTCCCCATCAGGCATTCCTCAGACATGCCAGTGAACGCTTTACTGCTTAGCAAATCTATCGGATTAACACAATTACAGTAAAAGCGCGGGACAAAATAAATATTCCCCAAAGAACCTTTAGGAGGATTTTGCCATTTCTTGGTTAGTAAGAGATGATCCCTCAACAGACATCAGCCTGACCCTGTTTTCGTTTCTCTTATTTCATCTGTCCCAATGGAGCAAGAAAAATATATCACTGTATGGGCAGCAGAAGAATGAGCAGCCTGGTATTATCTGTACTTTTCGATTCAGTCTGCAGGGAAAGCTGAGAGTCAGGGGAAGAATCAGGGAACTTTGTGTTCAGCCAGCTTCCAAAGCCTTTGGTGTCTGGCCAGATTTACAACACTTAATTGTACGTTTGCATTGTGTGTTGCAATACCTCGGAGATTTGCAAAGTGGTTCTGGTGTATCCCTTTTGGGTGCTCGGCTGCTCCAGACATTCCTGTTAAACTCACAGTACAATGTCCAGTGTCCCCACACTTACTGGCATGGTAGTCCCTTACCTGTCCCAGTCCCAAGGGAAACACAGAGGGAGGCTGAATTGCTCTGTTGGTCAGCCCAGAGCTCCCCTGAGGCATGTTTTTCCCTGAGATGCTGGCATCAACTCCCGCTTGCCCAGCAGGGATGTAGCAGAAGTGGGTGAGAGCTGGTCATACCTGCCCCAGTGTTCTCTTCCAAAGTGCCCTCAGAAAACTTTAGCCATTTCAATTGTTCATTGTTTGTATTTTCCTTTGAATCCTATTGCAGTGGAATGGCAACGCTGCTTTTCTCCTTACAGAGACATCACTATATGTCTTTTTTTCCCCACCACTCTTAACGTTTTGGTCCAGTTTGAGTCTTTCAAACTTGGAAATCTCCAGTGAGCTTGGATTTGAATGTAGCTGGATTGATCTGTGCTACTTCCAGTACTTTTTTAGGGGATGGGGAAGAGAGAAAAGGAAAAAAATTAAGGCAAGCATTGAATTTATAGTCCTCCAGATGTCAGAGAAATGAACATAACAGTGCAGATGCCTTATAGTCAGACAGACTGCTCAAATGTATGCAAATGGGTGAGAAGTTTATGTGAACATGGTTGAAAAAAAGAAGGAGCAAGGGAAAAAATCCTTAAATAATCCCATTCTTGTTGCTATGAGTCTTGGACATCGAGTTTGGTAAAAAGTGATGATTGTGATGACCCAAAGAAAGCCAAGGCCCTGGTAATTGTGGTCAGCTAGGTAGACTTTGATTGGTCCTAATGTTCTTGGATATACTGTTAAAGTAACATAAATTCATACCTTCTAAGTTATGGGGCCTATTGATCAAGCTTTTCCTTGCACAGCAGTATTTAGATTATTCTGCAAATCATCTTCATGGCTGGCTATGAGAGATGACCACAGTGTCTTCAGTTAGGGTAGTGTAAATGTATGGGATTTAAGTGAGAGCAGATGTACTTGCACATACATTTCACATATGAGCTTTTTGATTGTTTTGGGGTAACAAAACAATTCTTTCTGTCAAATATGCTTCCAACTTGTGAATTAATTATATCTGCCTCCCTGCAAACTGCTTAAGAGCAGCTGGTCTTCCTGGCATCTTTATTAGCCATGTAAAGAAGCTTCTCCAAAGCATGGAATGCCAAAAGGAAAAGCCTCTGGCTAAGTCCTACCATGGATATTTGGAATTGAGTAGTGTGTGTCTGCAGCCAGGTGAAGGAAAGAGCCAGCAATGGTCATTCTAAGGCATCCCCCTGTGCAGGATCTTGGTTTGCTTTCTATGCATTTCTGCTGTTGAATAAAAGCAATTCAAAATTATAGTTGTAGGCAGACATAATGTTGAGGAAAACTGATACAGTCTGGATAATCTGCTGCTAAACAGCTTGCGTGGGTCTGTGTCCAAACCCCATGTCTTTAAATAACATTTCAAGCGGACTGGCTTTTCTGGATCCCTTTACTTGAAATGCAGAAGGAATTTTTGGATGGCAACTGCCATTAATGTTGCTAAGCATTGCTTGGATGTGTTCTTTGTTAATTTTTGAAGGAAAAGACCTACCATATCCATAATCCCATGATGCAATACTAGAACCTTTTAAAAGTTATTAAACAGGTAGTAAAATCCCTTTTAAAAATATGCTTCTATTTGTACAATTTTTAGAAATGGCATAGGACAAAACCACATCCTTAACCCCCTAAACTCCCAAACTTCCTCTTCCCCCCCCCCCCCAAAAAAAAAAAAAAAACCCAAACCCCCTTAATTTAGAATAGCTTGGTTTTACTATACAGGAAAGGTGAGAAAAACAATACAAGTTATACAACACACTTAGAAATACCAGCTTATATGAGCTAACACTGGCAGTTAACATCTTAGATTTTTCTCAGCAATAATCTACATCTGCAGAACTTATGGGTTGGGTTTTATAAAGTTCACAATTCAAAAGTGTCTCTGTGCTAAAGGGCTTTGGCTCTCTAGCTCAGGGCAAATTTTATATGCTACAGTCTGTAACCGTCTTTGTTTCTAGAGAAGTATATGCATGGATCATGGATTAAAACATTTTACTACGTGCCATGTGGGTTTTATTATCTGAATAGATCATATCCTAAACAGGTCAACTGCCTCTGATTTAAACGCATGGAGAATGGGAAACAGCGTTTATTCATGCGGTGGGTTTATCGCGGGATACTGCAGCTATACTTCACTCCCATCCGCCATCCGAAAGTGAGAGCAGGATACCGGGCGTCTGAAATCAACATCAAAGCTATTTATTTCAATAGATGCAAGTGTTGGTGTAAAGAAATAAGTCTCAGCAGTCTTCGTGATGAGGCATTATATGGGATCCATTATATATGGCATTCTAATGGAGGCTGATGTAGCGTTCTGTCTTGTTCATCCTGTTTCCAAGATCATCTCTGATGAAAGCTTGTCTCTCCACCAAGAACCATAGTAGAGAACAACGAGAGTATGAGAGGTACTTGGTATAACTGCATCCAAAAAACAGAAGGTCGGGCACTCCTGGATGCTCCAGGTGCCTCTGCAGATGCCAACATGCGTTGTGATTGTGTTCAATGGAAAACACAAAAAAGTATGAGTATTTGGAAATCAGAGGTGAAACAATAGAAGCATAAGTAGGTGGATGGATACAGTTGTATCGACGGGGCAAGGCAAGGAGTGGTAGTGTTACTACTACATATTTATTGTTGCAATTAGCTGCTATTAAATATGTTTCAGTATTGCATTATTGTTTTCAGTGAGACCATATTGACTATTATATAGCTGTGCAACAATTTCCCGAGGGAAGTAGGGGGAAGCTATTTACTGATTTGCTTAAATCTCTTTTGAACGAAGCAGTGGAAAATACTTTGTAGGAAATAATCATCCACTGGTAGGAGGCTGGGAGAGGTTACATAATAGGGATCGTATTTCTGTGACAATGAATGATTCTGTTTATATAATATTAATTTCTGGTCATGTACCCTAGACTTTGCTTATTCTTGTCTCATCCCAAGATGATTAGAAGATAAATTCAACTTACTGGTTTTGCCCAAGCTTTCTAGAAAATAGTTAAATGTTTCTTGTCTTAATTTGTGCACGGGACTATCACAATGCATACAAAGTCTTGCTTCTCTTGGAGGCATACATGTTTTTCTGCACTGATTTCTTAACAGACTGTAGTATCTATCTCTAAAAAGGGAGAATGGGAGAGTTTTGGGAATTATGCACTGGTCAGTCTAACCTTGATATCTCAAAGGATATTAGAACAAATTATTAAGCAGTCCATGTGTAAGCACCATCCAGATAAAAAGGTGATAAAAGAGAGTCAACACATATTTGTCAAGAGCAAATCATGTTAAACCAATCTAATTTCCTTCCTTCCCAGGGAAACTGGCTTAGTGGATAAGGTGATAGTGGTAAATGCGATACATCTTGACTTAAGCCAGGCTTTTGGACACTATGGAACATAATATACTCTCATGTAAACTGGACAAATTTGGCCTGAATAACAGGGAAGAGCTTGATTCTTTGAAAACCCATCCTGAGAAAGCAGTTATTAGTGGTGCCCTACTAAAAGGAGAATTAACTTTTGCTCTCGAAGAGGCTTAATTATGGGCCTGTTTCTTGTCAATACTTTCATTAGTGGCTTGAAAGATGGAACAGAAAGTGAACATATACAATTTAGGCTGAGAGGATACAAAAGTGCTTTAGAACGCAGGATTAGAAGACCAAATTAACATGATACATTGGGAAAAATTTATCAGTATGATTGCATTCAGATTATAAAACTGCAAAGTAGGACGTGTCAGAGAATCTGTAACCACACCAAGACTTGGCAGCACAAGAGAAGATGGAATTTTAGTGACTGGCAAGTGGAATGGGAATAAAAGATGTGATAATTATATTAAAAGAGCAACGCTGTGTGCGCAGCATGTGAGCAAAGCTGTGATGTGCAAGACATCTCTGTTGAGTGCCGAGAAGTCAGCAGCTGTGTTTTTGGGTCTGTTTTCTTTTTTTTTTTAACTTCTTTTGAAAGTGATGCAGACAAGTGGGATGTAATCTAGAAAAATTATTCAAATGATTTGAGACTTAGAAAATATAATCTGTGCTGAAAGATTGAAAGATTTGTGTGTGTTTGTCCAGAAAAGATATGTCTGAGGAAGGGTATAAGTCTTCTAGGCAACTGTTTTTAGAAAGAGGATGCAGATCTATCAGTCACTGTGGCTGTGGAGTGTAGGATCAGAAGCACTATATTTTCACACATGTTTAATAGAAGGCTCTCTGAAAAAACCAAACTGAAGTCAGATTTAGGAGATCAGTATTTTACTTGCTCAGGCATGTGGAAAGTGTATCACACACTTACCTCTCAACAGTGCTACTGACCCGGATCTGTGCTTGTTGCTCTCTCTCCCCAGATTGCCATTGTGTCGCTGTATTTAATTTGATACCTGTAGGTGCAGTGCATCTGTATCCTTCTGTTCATCTGTCAGTGTTTCCAAAGGGGAGGGGTTACCCAAGGTGTAGATTAAAGATGTGAAAATAAATTCAGATTGGCTTCATCAGTAGCAAAACAAGGCTTTTGTTTGTTTAAAAAAGTATCTGTCTGGGTAGAATTGTTAATCACTGGCATAGGTTACGTAGAGAGGTTTCAGACTCCTTAAAACCCTTTTGAAGGTTTTATGAAGTTTGATGGACATACGTCATGGCTGAAATTAAACTTGATAGTGCTTCTGGGTGACAAGATAGACTGGATGCTCTCTTAAGATTCCTTCTATTCTGATGTCTTTATGTTTTCTGCGACGTAGTGTTTTGCAACAATATAATATATTTTATATTCTTGCAGAAAAACCCAGAGAATTGACATCCGGGCAGTTTTGTTTTAAGATGAGAAATGAAAACATTGATATAAATTCAGAAAAGTCTCAGGAAAATAAATGCCTGATTTGACTTTAAATATAAATGAACATGGAAAGAATGATATGCTGAATGATGACCCTGCAAAACAAAACTAGCTCAGTTCCTCAGTACTAACTATCACAGGGCATTGATTATCTATCATGTCTAGCTTGTGTGATAACATAAGAACTTAAATTGTAGCCTCACCCAGAGAAAACACAGATGCTTTTTCTCTAGGTGTTAATCTCCCAAAGGCCCACAGTCTTGTAATGTAAACAGACCTTGGAGCCCCAGCCTGGTTCACTCTGTATCAAATAAGCTGTATTAATATCCTGGGTCAAAACTTCCTTCAGGCAGCCTGAGGGCAGCAGCCATCCAAATCCATGTGCACTGACACCTTTCCAGCAACTAGCCTCTTGGAGCTGGACCCAGGATTTATGACTTGTATGTTTTCTGTTTGTAAGAAATGTAGTGTTTATTTGACATGTGAGGCTTCTGATAACTGCTGTTGTTAAATTTCATCCTGCTTCTGCTGGGAGTGCTTACCCTGCCCCAAAAAGAAAGCCAAGGTGAGAATGAAGAGGAAGGTTGCGAAGAAATCAAACTGTGCTTCTTAAAACACTGCTTTGAGAAAGGGCTGTGGAGCATTGGTGACTCAAAAAGATCTCTGCCCTTTCAAAGGAGGGAGAGCTGGAATTAGTCTTGCTATGGCTTCTGTGGGCTTTTACGTTAAGAGAGCTGAGCATCCTCAGTGAATTGCTTTCTCCAGCTGCTGCAGACGCCTTCTCATTTCAGCTTCCACCCTTTGCATTTTCTCTGAAGCTCAACCTGGTAGTGATGAACTTAATACATTATGGGTGTGGGACTGTCCCTTTTTACTCCTGATTCACTACTGTATAGACTCTGGCTCTTAGATTGGAGTATATTACTAAATCAGTGATCTAGGGTGATCTGCTCCAGGTGCTCTCCAACTCTTCCATGAAGGCTCCATCCGTTGTTGCCATGCCAGCTGTAAGAATTATCTTGGGTGCTGTTGGGGCCTATTTTTGGAGGGTAGTACTGTAGCTGTATTCTGGTGCCTTGCTTTGTTTGTGCTATGAGTGGCCTCTGAAGGCAGAAAGGCAGAGGGCAGCCTTTGTCTTCTCTGTGCAAGGCCTGGGAGCTCCCTTCGCTCTGCTCCGGCTGTTAATACATGGCACACGTCCACAGAAAACAATAGCTACATGAGAGATGGCTGTGTCCCATGGGTGGCCTTTCAGGAGCAGGGAGATTTTGAAAGAAAATGCTGTTGTGCCCAACTTCCCTTGTGTACATGCTGCTACCAGAAGCTTCCCCTATGAATCCCTTTTGTTCAGAGCCAAAGCCAAATTCTGCTACAGTCCATAACCAGAGGAGCATCCTGCTGACTTCTACAAGAGACTTGTCTGAGGGTGGCATAAAGTGGCTCCCAAACAACAAATCCTTTTGGCTCCCCTCTTGTGAATACTGTATACTACATTGCTAATCTGGAATATGACCAGCCCTTGCCCTCTGAACTGGTTGTGGCCTTTGAGATCTGCTAATCCTGGAGGTGGGTCCTCTGTCTATGGCCATTGTGGAAAGGTGGGGATTGGTGCAGGGTTCAGTACCAGTGTTTGTGGGCCTGGACTCGGCTACAAAGCATTACTATGGCTGGATGTAGCTGCCAGCTGCAGCTGCCAGAGCAGTGCTGATCATGTCTTCACATTGTCCATGTCCTCTCAGGCAAACCCCAGGAGGGCGTTACTTAAAAGTAATCTGGATGAAGTCCCAGACTGCTCTTCTCGAGAGGAATCAGCTCCTGGGTCCCTGTGTGGAGGAGGAGTAGGCTGTCCTCTGCCTGCCCTTCCTCAAAGACAAGGTGCAGCACTGCTCACAGGGAGAAGTCACAGCCTGATTTAAACTCGGCACTTGGACTAAACTGTTGCATCTACCTGTTTGCTGTAGGGTGTCATTATATCCTTAAGTCCAGAAAGTGATGCGTTTGGGACTTTCTCTATTTGTCATATAAATATTGTGTTACTTTTATTAATTCTTTGCTCTTAATACAGAGAGCTTGCAAGCCCTGAAAAAAACCTCCAAAAAATTCCAGGTCCTACATAAAGATAATTTATTCAAATTTTAAGAAAATCCTTGGAAGATTTGACCCAAAGAAGAGCTTGCACTTGTTTTTTATGGTTATTTTTGGCACTGCTTGTCTGACTTTGAAGTACTTTAAATATTAGCTCAGTTGGTTAGAGCATGGTACTATTAACACCAAGGTTGTGGGCTTGATCCCTCCGTGGGCCATTCACTTCAGAGTTGGACGGGATGATCCTTGTGGGTCCCTTCCAACTCAGAATAGTCTGTGTCTGTATAAGAAATGTCAGCTCTGGTCTCCCATGGCTTCAATGAGGGACCCTGGGCACTTAGGCAGCAAGTTACTGTCTGTTAAGTTACAGCTTTCTGGAGTAATGTATTAAATTTTCAGACTAGGCTTTCTTCAAGCAGAGTGTTGATTAGCACTTGGAGTTAGATGAATATTTACTAAAGTAGTACATCTTAAACAATTTAACAAAAATGGAAACAAGCAGAAAACCTCAAAACAAAATACTTTTCCGACAGATTGGTAGTTACTGTCCCCGTGTGAGTGACTTTGCCCTTTTCCCAGTCATTGGTGTTTTTTCCCCGGGACCTTTGTTCTTTACCCCCAAAACTTCAAGCCTTCTAGTTACACGAAGGCATAAACAAATAAAAATAAGGACAAATAAAAGGCAAGAGCCTGATGTGTTTTCAGTTGTACATTGCTCCTAATGAAAGTCATGTGTATGGAAACCTCAGTGATTTTGTCCTGGCTTACTGAAATTAAACAAAGACCGATACCTATTTATAATCCTGAGACTTCTGCCAGTAATATATTTTATCGCTATGGTTGCAAAAAACCAAATAGCCACTAAGGAAGTATTTTTCACCAAAATGAATGAGCTCAGAGGGTTCCATGGAAAGACTTGCTGCTTGTGGCAGAGTAGCAGGGAAATGTGAAGCAAGTGAGGAGAAATAATTTAAAAGCAAGAAGGGACTTTACTTTTGTTGTGGTGCTGATATTTACTGTCCCCTTTCATTTCGTCAGCTTAGTTTGCAATAACCTTCTGTCACTTACATAGGCTACTTTTTCTACCGTAGTTTTGTCAGGGGAGAAAAGTAGGATATTTAAAATAATTTTGTTTATTTGTAATTAGAAAGCAAGTAACTTAATTTCTTGTTCTTTTCTTGACTTCATTGCATTTAATAAATACAACTGAGCACTTACGAAAGTGTTCTCAAAGTTAACGTAAACCACATGTACTATCCCACACATAAGGGACATCAAAATTGAATTTCTGAATGGTTTTATGTAGATTTATTTATTGTGGCTGAATGCAGCCAGCCTCCTTTTCTGCTGCCCCATTGTGCTCAGAGTTCCCCAGTCAGCTTTAGCTGTATAATATGGTCCCTAGGAGGGAATGGCTGGAACACCATAGGCTAGAGGTGAAAGCAAAGCAGGAATCCATCCTCAAATTCTGCCTAATCAAAAATAAAATAAAAAAAAGCCTATTGGAGACAATATGCTTTGTGTGACAGGACTGACAAATATAATAGCAAGATTCAGACCTGGTGGTCACCCGTTTCAGGGGACACGCACAGAGTTCCTTGGTGGTGGCAGCTGTTCTGGGCAGACTTCTACAAGCTGTTTGAAAAGTGAGACTCCAATCTTCACCAGGGCATTCAGGGTATGAGCAGCACTCATCAGCAGTGGTAACGATCCTGAAGGTGCGGTGTTCAAATCCTGTTTGTCACACCTGCAAGGACTCCTCCAGATGAAATTTTCTTTACACTTGTAATCTTCTAAAAAAAAAAAAAAAAAAAGTGGTTTATTCCTTGGGAGGGAAACTTTTAAAAGAGAAATTGCATTTTTTTTTTTTTGGTGTTGCACCTCTTTGTCTTTTGCAGATGTGAGGAGCTTGTTTAGGTCTGGCATCTTCCATAAGCCCACATTAGTACTTGCCTGTCATATCAGGTGTGTAAAACCAGTCTGCCTATTATACAGTGAGCTGTGATTGAATCCTTTATTTATGACTTCTGCCCCACATTGCATTAATTAGAATGCAAATTAGTGTTTCCTGGAAAGCTGCTGTTTACTTCTGCCATACTTTACATGTTTTATTAGTCTTAGGACCCTGACAGTCAAGTTATGTCAATTTAACAAGTTATCAGTCAGCAGAGCTGCTGTAATTGTATGTACACATGCACATAGACATCTCGGGCTGCAACGAGATGCAGCCTGGGTTTTGCCTCCAGCAAAAGGCATTTAAGGTATGTTATCTTGTCTTTTCTTAGCTACTGGGCTCAGCTAATTAGAGGCAACTTTTTTTCCAGCAGCATAGCTTGATCCTGTGCCCAAGTCTTTAATTTATACCAGTGCTTCTGAATTTGACTTTATAAGATGTTTTTAACTGAGTAGTCCAGTTTTCACTAGTGAGGAGGTTATTTGGCTGGTGCTCTTGATAGTAGCTGTGAATAGTCCATACCCCTGACTAGCAGGACGTAAGAATCAAAGAATGGTTTGGGTTGGAAGGGACCTTAGAGATCATCTAGTTCCAATCCCCCTGCCATGGACAAGGATGCCACCCACTAGATCAGGTTGCTCAAAGTCCCATCCAACCTGGCCTTGAACACTTTCACAGATGGAGCACCCATAACCTCACTGGGCAACCTGTTCCACTGCTTCACCACCCTCTGAGCAAAGAATTTCTTCCTAAAATCTAATCTAAACCTGCCTTCTTTCAGTTTAAAATCACTACCCCTTGTCCTGTCGCTATCTGTCATATTAAAGGTCCCTCTCCTTCCTTTTGATAAGCCCCCTTAAGGTACTTGAAGGCCTTAATGAGGTCTCCCTGGAGCTTTGTTTTCTCCAGGCTGAACAACCCCAACTGTCTCAGCCTGTCCCCAAAGGTGATCCTCTGATAACCTTCATGGTCTTCTTTTGACTTGATCCAGCAGGTCCACATCTTTCTTCTGCTGAGGACCCCATTAAGACCACATAAACGTGGGTTATGACCGACTAGACCACAGATTACAGAGGGTTGTTTCTGTTTTGTTTTTAACCAAGCAGTTTAGCACAGTCTTCATTTTCATGTATTTCCCTGGTTACCAGTCTTTAGGACCTGACACTTACTTGAGGAAACTGGCCATGTTCAGTGTCTCTCTAGGCCTGATGACATCTGCTGAGGCTTGGCAGTGTGGCTGAACTTCTTGTGCAAGGCTCCCTTGCCTTTCTGGAACAAAGTTTTGTGAGCACTGGTGTGCTGCATGGAGCTTCTCTTGCTTCTGCTTGCCTGTGTGGTGATGAGTCTAGAGGAGAAACCATATGGGGAACAGCTGAGATCACTTGGCTTGTTCAGCCTGGAGAAGAAGAAACTGAGGGGAGACCTCATTGCAGTTACAATTTCCTCATGAGGGGAAGCAGAGGGGCAGGCACTGATCTGGTGACCAGTGACAGCACCTGAGGGAATGGCCTGAAGCTGAGTCCCTGGGGAGGTTTAGGTTGGATATTGGGAAAAGGTTCTTTACTCAGAGGATGGTTGCGCACTGGAAGAGGCTCCTCAGGGAAGTGGTCACAACACGAAGACTGACTTCAGAAGCATTTTGACAACATTTTTCAGGCAAATTATGTGATTCTTGGGGCTGTTCAGTGCAGGGCCAGGAGTGGGACTTCAATCATCCTTGTTGGTCCCTTCCAACTTGGAATATTCTATGATTCTGTAGCTGTGTAAAACGCAGATTCAAAAGATAACATTTTCTGGTTTGTAAAATATTGGTAATAATGTCACTATGGAGGGAAATCTATTTTGAGGACGTGGTTTAAAGGGTGAAAATTGTTGTAGGTTGATGGTTGGACTTGAGGATCTTACAGATCTTTTCCAACCTTAATGATTCTGTGATTCAAAAATAACCACTACTTTCTTAACCTTTCAAGGTGCTGTGATGAAAGACTTATCTCTGAACGTATTTAAACCCCAGAGGAAAAATTTTCACGCAAGAAGGAGTTTACGCCAAAGTAATGAAGAATTTGGCCCCTGGCACCATTATTTTCCTCAGCTCCTGCAGTGACAGAAGGGGGTGGAGGGAAGTAACCTATCCCATTTCTGTTTGAAAACATTTAGCTTGAGTGATGTGAAGATTTCAGTAGATCTGTGACAAGATCAAAGACTATAAATTATTTAACAGTGGTTCTACTTTTGTGGAATTATTTAAAGTATCATAATTGCAGCTCAGCTTCCCAGCCTTCATTTTCAAGTCTGGAATTCTGTTGGGAACTATCATAATCACTGAAGAGTATAATATTACAGGCTGGGTATAAAAATATCTTTTTAATGACTAGCAAATTAGTGAAATGTCTTGACCTAAATCTAGACCAAACAGAAGACAGTGTTTTTATGGAGGGGGAAGAAAGACTAAATTGTCACCACATTGTTATTCTTGTTAAATTCTCCAGTACTTAAAATGTCAGTTGATTAGATAAAATTTGTAACACTGTGCATCAATGCAAGTGATGAAGGGCTATGTGTTACATAGTATCTTGGCATTTCTGCACTTTTGTTTTCCTTTTAATGCTAGCATGAGCACTCTGTGACCGAAACTTGGAAAAATAAAGGCTATTCATTACTTTAGTACCCTGTGAACAATAGAGATCATGAAAGGCATCGCAGGGAACTCCTCTGTGTGTTGGCTCTTCAAGAAGCAAGATGAGCCCTTGGAGGGTTTTCTCATAGGCTTCAAGTAATTGTTGTGTGCATGATCTGCCTGGCTAAACTCTTTGTGTCTGACTTAAATAGGATCTAGAAGAGATAGGAGCTTCCCACTTCATTCCATATGATTTGTAGTGTTAACCAAGTCTCTGTTAACGTAGGAACGTGAATTTATTGTCCAAATTCTGGTTTGCAAATGAACCGAATGAAGCTGAGCCCTTATTTCCCACAGTTCCCGTGTGCAATCAGTTGTCAGTTGACCAATTTTGACCATATAGTGATGATACCATGTGGGTCTCTGCAGAGGAGGACTCTATTTCAGGATATGTTACCAATTTTCACTCTAATTTGTGGCAAGTCATTGACCTTTCTACTCTTCGCTGCCCCCAAATTTAGCCAAAAGTAGTAACACCAGCTGGTTTACATGGCAAGCGTTGTGTTGCTGCATCAGCATTTGCAGTGCAGAGTTTCCATAACAAAGAAGGGAAACAAGAGTGGTGTTGCAGGCAAGGTGTCTGCATTTTGCCTTCATGGCAGGGTACAAAATAGGTATTTTTGAGGCAGAGACAACCTTAGTGTCCTGTGTTCACAGAACTCCTCAAGCAATGAGGTGTAGCCTGTAACCCTGAGCACCAAAGGTGTGCTTCAAAGTGAGCAATAGGAGCCTAGAGGTAGCATGAGGCAGGAAGAGAGGTGGTCTCCATTCCTGCCTTTCTCTCCACCTGGCCAGGGCCCACGGTGCTCTGCATTGCAAAGACAAATGAGAAATTTATTCAGCACCTGGCTGCAATGAATGTGATTAGTCTTTAATTAATATTAATTAAAGCATGAAGCATGAAGGAGATTGATAAATTAAATGAAAAAGACTATCCTGAGACTTTGTATCCTGGAAGGACCTGTGTAGCAGGTTGGAAGCCATCTACAGCAAGGTTACACTCAGTACCTGCATGGATTGTGGATGCATGTCAGATGTGGAATGTCTCCCAGAAGACAAACACAATGGGAACAATCATTTTTACTGGCAAATGTCATCTGTTAGATATCAGCCTAATTTTCTGCAGTGACACAAAGCAGACTTCACCCTCGCTGTGTTGAGCATTTAGCTCAGCTGTGTGCAACCTAGGGCTCTGGCCCAGCTACTCTTCCAGGCTGCGTGTTGACATGCACTGGGGATCTGGAGTCTCCAAGGCGTTTAAGCAAGATTGTATCGTGGTGCAGCCATTTCTTTCACTTCTCCCCACTGAATTACATCTTCCTACTCCTTGAAAATACGGTAGAAATATGTTGCTGGAAATATGTTGAAGAACTTACTCATTTTGTTACAGTTCCTTGCTACCTTGTTTTGCTGAAGTTGTGCTGACAGACCAGGAAGGGCTTAGAAAAGGACATTATGAGAATGATCATAGGCTTGGAAAACCTACACACAGAGGCTCAGTCTAGTTAGTTTATCCAACACCATGACCTAATAATATCCTAGATGTACTTTGGATTAAGAGTTTTTTGATTAGTGGGTAGCTTTTTTGTCTCCCAGAAAAAGCTGGACAGAATAAGAAATTAATTTTTTGGGTGGTATTTTTGGTTTTGGTTTTATTTTCTCTTGTTTTGTGGGTTTTTTTCCTTTGAATTGTAAGAGTCATTAACCATTGGTCTCCCGGACATGTGATGAGGTCTTCATAACTTTCAAGCTTTTAGATTTAAGCTTTTTATTTCTGGAGTCAGGAGAAGGTTTTATGGTCTGTGGTTGTAGGAGCTGATGTTCAAGCAGACCTGAGTCTTCAAGTTGTATATGATTGGCTGCAGGGACCTTTCTGGTCCCTTCTAGCACAGCATTCCTAAGCCTGAGTCTTCCAAAAAAGCCCTGTCCTTTGATTTTTCTCTACATGAGAATAAATCCATAACTCTACAAACTCTGCTCATTAAGTGGTAGAAACTCTCTTCCTCTGAAGAAGCTCTAAACTCCTTGCTTTATCGATAAGATTTTGCCAGGAACTCTCTTGATGAGACTGTGCTGTATGTAAGCAGACTTTGGAAAGCTCCCAGATACATTCCACACTGTACACAAACTACATAGTGCTGAAATCTCATCTAGTGTGTGTCCTGGAATTACTACTCATCCCTCTTTATAATAAATGAGTGCTGTTTGGCTATAATCTTTCTAAGCTGTAATGCACTGGCATCCTGGAGTGCAAGAGTCTTATCTTAGATGACTACACTCAAAACATACCCTAGGGACTGTTAGAGAAATTTATAATCATCCCTTTAGAATCCCAGGATTAAATTCTAAGTGGCAAGGAAATAAATAAACAATGTTTCTCCCTAATGCCTATTTATTTACTGTAGATCAATGGAACATTCAAGGATGAAATTGGTTTTCTCAGAGGATTAAAAATATATTTAAAATAGGCTTTATTATGAGAATTAATAGTGTGAATTCTTGGGGGGTGAAGGGTTAGTGTGAGACAGGTTATCATAAACTGTTCCATTCTGAAAGAAGCATTTAGGGGTAGGAGAAGAGAAATTAAGTTAAAGGGCACCTCATTTTGGTTCATCAGCTTGACATCCTGCTAAAAGAAGTCTTTGAAATTGCCTACTTTTGCTGGGTACTGGGCAAAAATGTGGAAATACATTGACACATGACATGTATGCCAACACGTGGGATCGCAATACCTGTTTGGGGCAGGAACTTCTGTTTGCCCTCTTTTTGTACCTGGTCCAGAACAGCAGATGATATCTGTGTGCATAAGAGGCAACCTGGGCAGGTGCAGAGCCCAGCTGCTGGACTGTGCCCCACTCTTATCTTCTCTGACCAAAACACACCTGGGCATCAGGCAGGTTCCTCCTGCTGTTGGACTAGGCTGTGACTATTGATGCTGTTTCCTTCTCTGGTTTTCCCTGAATCCCTCATCTGTCTGAGTTTGGAAGGGAACGAACAAATTCTTTTGATTCTGTCTTGCCAAAAGGAAGAAGAATAGCATCAGCAGAAGGTTTAGGGCTGTTTAACTGAAGTGCAGAATGGTGTGCAGTGCTGTGGATTGGGGCACTGGCTGCTGCCACCTCATAAAAAAAAGTGGAGTGCTCCCTTAAAACACAAAAAAACAACGTTGGCAACCACAGAATGAAAGAACAGTCAATGCAGTCTATAAAACCAGAGTTTTCAGACCACAACATTAGTAAATGTCCAGGTGAACCGAAGACTTGCAAAATGAAAATCTAATATTGAAAATATATTGTGTTTGTACCGGATGTTTTTTTCTTCCCTCTCATTTTGTTTGTTGTTCTCCATGGTTTCTGAGTGAGTTGTAGTGTTCTTGAAGGCTAACAGTATTGCAGCTCTGTTGACCAAGATTTAGATGTTGAATGTAGTCTCCACTGATGAGAAAATGAAGTGTACTCTGTACTGTACACATGGAATCTAAATGCGTATGCATAGAGCTCTTCTATATGCTGCATGCATCTTCTGTACTCTTCCATTTTTTAAACACTGTTTTCCCTGCAGTGCCTGAATATGTCCTTTTTTTTCTTTAGTCCCATTCCTACTACAAGCTTTATCCAGATTGTTTGTTTTTCTGCTGTGATGTGGGTATCACCTGGATGTTTCACTTCCAGGGCTGTAAAATCCTCCTGATGAAGCCGTGTCTATTGTATTGCTCTCTAGTGCACAGGCAGTGGAATTTGCACCTGGAATTCTTGTCTTTCCAAGGTAGGGGAGAGTCTGTTACTAAATTTCACAGAGGCTGTAACAACTCATGAACGTTGCAGGTCATGAGAGAAAGTTCCTTTTGACTAATTCTTTGAGCACAGGTCTTGTTTTCTGATTTAAAGCTTGTGTTCCACAGGAGGTGATGATCCTACCAGACTGCTATGTGCCACTCCAGCCAGGCAAAGCAAAGGAGTTAAATATTATTGGGTAACTATGAATAACAGGCTTCATGTGGAAGACAGAGATGACCGTGACTGAAGTAACTACAAAAAAGGAGCATTTGGTTAATGATAGCTGAATTCTTCTGAAGAGGAAAGAAAGCAAGAAATTTAAGTACTAGATAGTGAAGAGGAACGTGGAAAATATGTACAGCGGCAAAGAGAGACACTGCAGAGGTCTATAAATGATGCAGGAAATTGTGAAGGCTAAGATACAGTTGGGGGACTGATTATATGTAAGTGGTGGACTTAAAAATCCTTACAGGTGTCTGAAGAGGTTATGTGAAAAAGAAACTTTACATGATGGGACTAAAAGGCATTGCTAATTGGTAACTATAGGCTCTGCTTTTGAAAGGCCATGAGAATTTTCTAAGGTGGGAGGGATGATTTCAGGCTTTGCAAATGAACCCTCTGCATGTTGGGGGGACATGAAATATTTCTCTACACTTTGTTTTAGGGCTGGAGTTTTGGGGTTGTTGTGAGGGAAATGCTTATGGCTGTAAACTGCATTTTTTTTAAACTCTCTTTAATTTAAAAGTCCTTTGTCCCATTTGCTGTATTAGTCTTACAGCTTTTGCTTTAGGCTTATATTAAAAGTTGGTAGTCTCAGCTGGAGGAAAACTAGGGGATAGGTCAGATGCTAATTAATTTCATGCTAATTGTGCCATAATTTGAAATCCAGTGGATTAGTTTTCTGTGGGAGAGCTGGAATATATGGAAAGGCAAAAATGAATAAGGATAATTAATCTCTGTAAAATTGCTTGGGATGCTCTAAGAAAAGAGGCTTTTGTTGTTGCTTTTATTTTTTGTTTGAAGTGTTTTAAAGGCGACTGTGCCTTGGATTATGTGAAAGATTCATTGCTACTGAAAAACACCTCTTTGTTCCTAAGACACCTAAAAGAAACACTTCAGCAGCTGGCTAAGCTCTTGCTTAGGATTGCTCCCCATAGGAACAGTGATTGGTTTTGGACAGAGCTCCTGTTGCCCCTCCATGGGAGGGTAGTTCAGACCTTTGAGCTGAGTGCCCGGGAAGAAGAAAACATTACTTATCATAGGATCATAGAATAGCAGGTTGGAAGGGGACCTTGAGGGTCATCTGGTCCGAACTTTCTTGGCAAAAGCACAGTCTAGACAAGGTGGCCCAGCACTCTGTCCAGCTGAATCTTAAAAGTTGTTTATCTATTTCTTTTCTAGAAGTAGACAAGGCTGGAATGGACAAGGGGTGGATGCCAACCACTTCTCGCTCTCTGCATTTCCCTCCCTCTGAGTCTCCAGTGGCTGGTTGGAGAGCTTGATTTGGAGCCAGGCTGGAGGAGTAATTTACTGCTGGCCTCTAATGGCTATAAATTACTACATGCCCAGGAGAATAGCAGTTATAAAGGTAGAGCTGTGACTCAGAGGAGGGTCTCGTGGTCTCTTGCACACAGAGCACCAAGCTTTGACATCAGAAAAACTACCTCTGTGGTTCCAAGCTGATCCCATACAAAATATGTCTGATTATAAAGCTGAATACTTTCCTTGCAGTTTTCTCCCTACCTCATTGTCAGCCTACTGAAGTTCAAGAATGTAGATCTGAACCATCAGGGAGCAGCAACTTCCTGAGAAATCGTCTCTTGCTCTGAAATCCAAGGAACACCAACTCAATTAGGAGGTGGGGGGAGTGGTGTGGTTTTCACCATTAAACTCTTTTTGTTTTGCTTTTTACTTATGAACACCAAGCACAAGTTCAAATAACATCACAAAGCAGAAAGCTTTATGATTAATTATGCCTGGTACAGGTATAATTTAAACATATTGACTTGTCTGAAGTAAGTGCCAGACGGTGCAACAGAGGAGACAGGAAGTGGCTGGTCGAGATTGCTGAACCAAGCTGGAATAAGGAGTCAGGGAGAGGAAGTGCATCATCATTTAACTTTGTTTGGCGGCTCAGCAGAAAACTGATGCAATCGCTTATGGACGCTGATATCAAAGGGAGAAAAATCATGACAAATTTTTTGTGCTTTTAAAATTAATGTAAAGCTAATCAATAGCTTGACTTGGTGCAATATAAAAATGTAGTACTGGGACCTCCATTACAATGATTTTTCTTTAAACCTATATTCTGAGATTGCTGTTAGAGAGGCTTTAGAGATAATAATGGCAGTTAAAAGACAGTTTTCTAATTCCCACCAGGTTGTTGCATTTCACGGCAACTAGTCTGTAGCTGCGCTGGGAACTAGGTAATGTCAGCCCTTGAAAGATTATATTTTCTTTAGATTTTTTTCTTTATGGACCAGTGGGTCCCTAGGAATATTTAAGATAGCACTTAAATGGGGTCAGGGATGGAGAGAAGGAGAAATTGTTTGACTGGATTAGACTCCCTGTGCTAAAAGAGCTCTTGGCTTCTTTTTTCTCCCTGCTTTCCAAAAAGCTGTGACCAAATGCGAATCTGTGATTCGAAGTTCAGAATCCAACCAGCTGCCTTAGGTTTCTGATAACAGATCATACTGCAGTGAGGACTCGTTTATCTGTGATAACCCTTGCATCTAAAACCAGAATATGTGTATTTTTCTCAACTTTGTGGGTGTATTTTATCACCCAGTGCACACATTCTTTACTGTCTCACTCAAGCTGGTCATAACTGTTTAATGGTTATGATTGTGCCATCTGTAAAAGTGTTACATCACTCGCCACGGTCCAACTCGGAGATGCCTATTCATCTCAAATTGTGTCTCTGTGGGTGCCGGTCACAGAGACTCCACAGCTCAGCACTCCTGGAGCTGACTGGTGATTCATGCCTCCAGAGTTCTGTGATGCTGGCTGTGCAGAATCCAGAGGCAAACTTTCTTTGCCCCCCTTCTCCCTCTTCCTTTCCTGAAATGCGCTGGATGTCATGAAATCGCAGCTATGCAAAACTTTTGCACAAAGTGTGAACATTATGCAACCAGGTGAAATTTGTCTGCTTGTGGCTTTAAAATGCCTTTTTCTGTCTATGCAGGGCACTATTCCAGGTGTTCTGGTTTTACTTTTCCTCTGCTGAGCAGCCTTTGCTATGAGAGAGCTGCAGTGTTTGCTGGACTGTGCTTATCTTCGGGGAATGCAAAGTAGGCTGGTCAGGCTTGCCTCCTTTATCACCTCAAATGAGATCTGAGCTACCCCGTCATCTCATACTAAATCTAAGCTTCCCTGTGGTGGTGTTCTGAGTCCTAGTGCTCCTGTAGAACTTTCCAAGGCTGAATCATGGTTCTGCAGCAGCTTATTGTCTTTGTTTTTCAAATGTTCTGGGGGAGATGATCTCAGGATTTGAGGTTTCTCATTCTCAGCAGCCATCTCCACTGTCTGTATGCGCTAGATAAAATTGTAAAATGTTCTGGTGTTGCATGCTGCACTTGTCCTGAGTTGGTCCTGTGAGCTTTTTGATGGTAAGTAACAACTTTATCAGAAATGCTTATTGTATAACTTCACTGCAGTTCCTTTTGACAGCAGTGGCCACAAATACGATGTCTCCATAAATCTGTTTTACCTTAGTGGGAATTGTTGCATCTGCTCAGGCCATGACAATGCTTATAACCCGTTCCATGTGGCTGAAGGAAGTTATTTAGTAACAAACTGAAATACCCTCCTTTGACTGCCTCAGTGTGACTCTGAAATGTGGCATTGGGTTCGTGATTCTCATCTTACTGAGGGTTTCATTTAGGTAGGTGGGGGCATGGGAATGGAGGGAACCTCCGAAGATTAACATAAGCATTTGGGTAGGATGGTAATGGGATTTCACTGTGGGAGAGGTTTTGAAGGCCTGGAGATGGCATTGTGAGTTGTTTTGAAAGCTGCCAATTGTTGTCAGTATGTTGACAATTATTTTCAATTTGTTTTGTTTTGGTTTTTAATTGTGAAAATGTTCCCAGAAGCTTAGTAAATGAGGACATGTCCTTATAAATATTCATCTAGTATGTAAAAGCTCACATGGCCAGCTTTGGTTATGAAACCTACTTATTTATGGTCGTGTCATTTTGCCCCTGGAAGGCCTGCCTTCAGAAGAGGTGTAGGATGAGGTGATTTCTCTCAATCTACAAAGAGGTAAAGCTTAGAATATGCTTCTTTTAAACTGGACATGCAGCCTTGCAAACGGATTTAATCCCACTCCAACACATGGCCCTGTTTGTGGACAGAGGATGCCAGAAAACAACAATGTATTCTGTATGATATTTATAAGCTTCATGCAAAATTGCTGAACCAAAAAACCTAGTCTTAAACAATTAAGATCAGGATTATGCTTACAAAGATGTTACATAGTTTGCTTTTATCCCTTAGGCATTTTCTTTTTCAAAGATAATGGAGATTTTTGAAACTTCCGTGTGTCCATTCCATTCAAAAACAGTTGGCAAAATACCATCCCGAGTGGCTCTATGAGGTTTTCTCCTCCTTTTGTGCATGACCAGGATCAAAATTAAGTGACTTCCTCACAGTAGATTAGTTAGAAATGTCCAGCAGTGTAGTGGTGATGTGGGAGCTCTGGAGAATCATCCCAAATCCAGTTTCTGAAAGCCAGGTGTGCACTGGCAAGATCTGAAACAAATTGAAGGTTTTCAGGTTCTTGCTCACATATTTGCATGAGTTCTATGTAAAATGTGAAACTTGTACCTTTATGTTATTTACCTGCTAATAACATCTCTGGCTGTTTCTGTCTATACAATGAGAGAGAAAAAAATGAGCAATGAGTGTACTGGAGACTAGAATTCCACATGATTTCTTGATGACTCTAACAAGCTGAAATGAGTACTGCTTAGAGAGTAAGTTATCCCTTGCTGTGAACATCAGTGGTAGAATTTAAGTCTTTTGTTTCTGAAAATCGATGTTTCTAATTCTATGCACTTTAATTCTGCAAACTGTTTTTCGTGGATAGAAAAACTAAACTTGCAAAAATGGTAAATTTTGCTTTACTGCTGTTAAACCTGATGCTACAAATACTTTTTTTTTCCCAAATAAAGTCTACTGACTTGTGCAAAGTGATACCTTGATTTACATCAGCCCAAGATTCAAAGCCTTCAAACTCATCTGTGGAGAGAAAATACATTAAGGATAGTTATTAGGAATTCCTCTCCTCGTGTTTTTTTCCATGTCTTCTGTGGCCCATCTGTGAAATGGACCATAAGAGGAAAGCATGGAGAGTGGGAGATCAGCATAGTGGGAAGACAAAAACAATGAAACCTCAATGAATTGATGATGAAAGGAAGGGAGACAAAAAGACTCTGAAGTGAGCCAGGGGAAAAGAAGGGAGAACATAATGTCCGAAAGCCCAGAGGAAAAGAAGGGACCACAGAACTGTTGTCCAGTTAAGCAAAATGAGGAAATGAATGAATGGGGAGAACAGCAATAGACTGGTGCAATTTGCAGCATACAGAATTAGAAACAGAGTTTGCAGACAGGAAAGGAATACATTTTGCCAGTTGTGTTCTTATTGAGTAGGACCTTGTCCTTCTTTTGCCTGGGATGCAGTTAATTTTCTTCTTAGTAACTGGTACAGTGCTTTGGATTTAGGACGAGAATAATGTTGATAACACTGTGATGTTTTGGTTGTTGCTGAGCAGTGCTTACCCTAACTCAAGGACTTCTCCATGTCCCATACTCTGCCAGTGAGGAGCTGCACAAGAAGCTGTGAGGGAGCATGGCCAGGACAGCTGACCAGAATTGTCCAACGGGATATTCCATACCACAGAACATCATGCCCAGTATATAAACTGGGGAGAATTGTCTGGGAGGGGCTCATTCCTGTCTGGGGTTGGGCTGGGGTTTGGTCAGTGTGTGGTAAGCAGTTGTTTAGTGCATCACTTGTCCATCTTGATTTTTTTCTCTTTCTCTTCTTTTTTTATTACAATTATCATTATTATTAGTAATAGTAATATTAGCATTTTTTAAATTTTTTTTTCAATTATTAAACTATTCTTATTTCAATGTGCAAGTTTTTCTTCCCCCCCTCTCCCCCCCCGATTCTCCTCCCCTTCCCACTGGTGGGGGGGGGTGAACAAGCGGCTGCTTTGGGACTTAGTTGCTGGCTGGGGTTAAGCCATGACAGACCTTAATCTTTGAATAGTTTACCTGTCTTCTTAGTGGCCCAACTGGAGAAATTGGGTGTGATTCGGAGCGAATGAGAGAGGCAGCATCTGGCTCTAAATCTGCTGTATTCCTTCTGCTTCATATCAATGCCACAGAATAAAGTTTTTTATTAGGGAAATTGGGACCTTCATTAAAAATGTATATCACATCAGATGATATATTACTCTTCCAAACCCCAGCCTCAAACATCCAAAAATAGCTTGCCATGGACATGTGGGGCAGATCGTAGACTCTGGTGAACAATATTTAGTGTTCCATGGGGAAAGGCAGAAATGCTCTAATGAAATCACCAGCCTTGAACTAAGCTGCTTTTCTTAGGTGGCTCCCCCAAACCTCAGCAAAAACGTGTCTGTGCAGGTTCAGCCAAGCTGCCTGTTGAATAGTTTGGCCAAATGCAGGAAGCAAGATCTTTGACCTTCTGCAGTGTCCTCATTGTAGACGCATGCATATAATTTCCAGTAATTTAACAGGAGCTTTAGTTTGAAAAAGATTTGGGTTTTATTACTTTCATTCATCATCATTAACTCATGCCATGTGGCGGAGAGGAGGGAATGACATATTTCCGCAATTAGATTCAGTATTTTGCATGAAAAAATGAGCTGTTACAGCAAATGCTGCTTTTGAAATAGGGACTAAAACCAATGGAAACAAAAGTTGTGATGTGTTCTTGGAAGAAAAGAGTTAAAAAAGGTTATTATTTTTACTGTGAAGTCTTCTTTAAGTTGTGGTTAGAAATGACTTAGCCTTCTAACCTATTCCTACTGTGTAGTTGGCTTATGTTCAAAAAATATTTTCATCCAGTACCTTGATGCACTTCTAATTTGTCTGTTAAAAATATGTTCTATTTCTGCTTACTCTTAAAAGGTGCACTGGCTTCATCTGCTGAAAGTACCTTTGTGTAGGGCTGCTTCAATGTGCTGGGGGAGTGTGAAATTTCATTTGATTTTAAGTTCTAGTGGGTTTGCTTTGCTTGAGTTTTGATTTAGCTGAGCCCAACAACTTAACACAAAACACAGGTAGGAAAATCCTATTTCCTATGGTGCGGAATGCAAAAGGGATCAGTTCTTTGGAGTGGCTTGCTTCTGGGCTGAGGTACATTTCAAGGGCTTTAATACACTTTGTTTTTTAACCCTTTGCTGAGCAAGCTAAATGGCAAGGGCCTGATCCTGTTCTCCATGAAGTCAAAGGGAAGTTTGCCATCAATTAAGATGGGAACAACATGAGGCCTGACGTTGGTAATGAAACCCAAAATCAGGCAAGCTTTATGTGGTTGAATGTTCCTGCCAGCATTCCTTGGGACTGTGAGTGTGACACATGCTCCCTTGATAATCTAATGAAGAATATGTGTACACTCAAACATGTATTTTATTTTACAGAGCAGGCTGCATTTTCGGTAATTTGCCTTTTCTCCTTGTATGCATCTCATTCCCGTGGATGTTCACATGAGCCAGTGCTCCTGATAGCTTTTCTGTTTTCCTTCTTGGAATGTTGGTTTTCTTTTCTGCATGTTCAATTACATGTGCACATTCATCTATCATTAGTTCCTGTTCACTGGAGGATATTTTGCAGAGCTCTTTACGCAGAATTCATAATACTCTTATCCGTGATTTGGATTTCTTACTGACAGCAAAAGTTCAATCCTTTTTGCTGCTGTTTTATTCATTTTATAGCTTTATCTAGATAAACTACTTGCAATTCTATAGTGGAAGTTTAGCAGTTTGGTTGATTTTTTTCCCTTCTAATTCAATTGTGCATTGAATTCTGTTCAAATTTATATTTATCTGTACTGGTTTTAAGGCATTTAAAAATGTAAGGTCCTCATTTATCAGGATTTCTCTCCTGATTGCATTCTTACGTTGTTGTCATAATTCTCACTGGATTTTTTTTGTTGTTGTTGCTCTCACTCTTCTTTGGAAAAATGATTCTCATTGTTTGATTATGCTTGCCAGCTCATTTCTGTTGCAGGAGAAAAAAAATGATCATTTGTGTTACTGCACTCAATTACCTACATTAGTAGTGAGAGTATATGTGTGTAGCTGTGGGTGATGGGGAGATGTACAGAGGCAAACTGCTATGGTTTCTCCTTGCACCAGCTGCCCTCAAGATTATTTTTGGTAGAATATCCACCACGAAGAAGACATTGAAAATATCACCTAAACTCAGGTTACAACATATTTTCTTGTGACCTCACCGAGAACATGTGAGGAAGAATTCAGATCTAGTTCCACTTCTTTCCTGCATCTTTGGAAGAGCATGATGCCTGCCTTGGACTCTTATCTATAAGAAGGTTAAAACTTGCCTTCTGCACAGAGGCTATGTGCGGGACCTCAGTTCTTACTCCTCATTTCAAACATACACGGAGGTCAGCACAAGACTATTGGAGCAAAAACTTTCTGGTTTGGATAGATTTTCATGATGATATACTAAAATGCAGTCTCTAACATTTGGCATAGATGACAGAGAAGAAATTACACTAATAATTTATTTCTTTGACTAATAATTCATCTGGCTATTGATCTAGTTTGAGTTTGGCTCCAGCTCTGCCCTTCAGCAGCTTTTTTGTAAACAGGTTTTTCTTATCTTCATGAGTCAGGGTTTGACGTTCCCACTCTGTGCTATAAATTACACCTGTGTCTCCAGTACCATGGGATTTAGTGACAGAAGGAAGGAATTTGAGCTTGACTTTTTTTCTTGGAAGACTTTGTCTTTTCCTTTGCTCAGGCTCTCTACCTCCTTCAGTGCCTTTACGGAGAGAAGAGCAGCCTGAATAAATTAATTCCCCACCTTTTGAAATCTGTCTTTCAGTCTACTTTCTTAAGTTTTTTGGATTAAGTTTTAATTACATTTAAAGTGCAGAAGAGCTGAAAGATTCCTCACATAAGAAACATATCCATAGAAGCAAATAGACTCACTACACTCAGGGAGATTATTAATATGAGGTGAGTTTACTCAAGAAATGCTAGGATCAGGCCCATGATATGGAATTTGATTTAACTCACTCATACATAATGATTACCCACAGCTCTAGCAGATGTAGTAATGACTACAATTACTTGCAGATCATTTTTTATTATGATTAAATCTGTACATGATATTATTCTTGAGGCAGCAGTTTTTAATATTCAGCTTACTCCCCTCCCTTATCAACATTGATTGTGTACAAGGTTAGAGGCAAATCCCCAGTTCAGCAGTGAGTAGCTTTTTGCCAGGAGCAATTGTTGGTTTTGGTTGGAGTCCTTTGGCACATGCATTTAATGCTCCAAGTTCAGCTCTGGAGCATCAAAACTGTGTGTGTTTTCAAATGTATTTCAATTGTGAAGCACCACCAGCTTCAACAGAGCACTTGCAGAATAATGCTGAGTGTGCAAATGGAACTGTCACCTGCAATGTGTCTCAGCGACCAAGGACTGAAGCAATGGAGTGACCAGCAACCTGACCTAGAAGTTTGATTGTCCCTTAGGAGCTTTCAGCTGACTCAGGTTGGTTTTGCTGGGGTCAGCAGATTTCTTGGTTCCGCTTGGTTCTGCCCGAGTCTCTTTGCGAAAGCCTCAAGAAGTCTGCCTTTTAATTTATTCTTTTGTGAGATGAGGGTAGCAGTTAATTTGAGAGCAGAAAGACTTGAATTAAGTTGTATTAGGGAACGCTGAGGATATGCAAAAGGTCTTGTGCTTGTGGGCATATGAGAGGACAGGATTATTTGAATAGGGCATTTGCCAAATGCTTTTCATTCATGTGTGATGTTTGCCTCATCTTTTGGATTAAGCACAGCAAGTATTGCAAATAGACTCAGTAGAGATAAATATAGCTGAACATTAAAAAGTCATTTTATAAGCTTGATTGTTCTATATTTCTGGTAAAAAAATATTATTGTTAATTGGAGGCCAGGTTAGTGAAAATCAGAAGGATATCATTGTCTGTGGACCAGCTGAAAATTTTCTAATTAAGAGAATAAGTTTTATCAGCCACCTCCTCCCTCAATATTCCCGTTTCAGCAAAATGAGATTTGTCAAAAAATACTCACCACTCTTGACCGTGGTTCTTTATCCACATAGGGAGGATCATTGCATCAAACAAAGGCATCTGTCACAGTCCTTGTCATCTGGGTTTGTTTCTGGGTTTGTTTTTGTGATGAAAGCCGTGACAAAACCTCTGATTATGATGAGGCAATTTTAAAAAACAATGAATTGTGGTTGGGAGGTGAAAAGTTGTTTGCCTGCGGAATTTTTATTCAGCTGAGTGACCAGGAAAGAACCTGTTAAGAAACATATTTTTCATGTTGTTTCATGGCTAATAGTCTTGATTTCTAGTTTGCAGTAATTTTAGGCATGCTCTTGATTGAAAAAGGTGACCTGAAAAAAAATCTGGAAAATTGCTACTCACAAACACTTCCTGTTTTTAAAAACTTAATTTTAAACCACTGCATTGCTCTTAGGGCAATGTGATAAAGGAGTAGAAAGAGAAAAATATAAAAAAAGACTGATTCGCAGCAAAATGCCAAATTGTAGGTGTAGGAATCAATTCTTTGCATAAAGCAGCTGAAAAGGAGTGTCTGTACTCTTAACAATTATATTTGTCTTAATGATTAGCTGCAGTAACATTCAGGAGCAGTGGACTCTGCATTGATCACAAGAAAATGATGCATGTTGCTCGATGTGGATGAATGATGTTCCAGAGTGACAAGTTGATGTCTTTAGATTGAACAAAGCCCCCTGTGTTTTATAACTTGGCCTATGGTCAGAAAGGGTTACTGTGATCTGCAGTGTCTAGAGGTGTGCTAATAGCAAGGTGGGTAAGAGCTGACATGATACTCAAGGTATGGTTTTATAAAAAGTCATTGACCACTTTAAGGGACACTCTTAGCACTCTCGGCATAACTGCAAACCAGGAGGCCATTTGTCATAAAGATTATTACTAGGTGGTTAAGCACTTGAAAGGCTACCACTTGATGCAAGACCTTCCCTATAAAAGCTTGGCTATAGGTCGGTAATTTGCCAATATTCCTGGGTCAGGAGAAAGCGCCTTAAGATCAGAAATAATAATAGAACATTTTAAAGCTGACAGTACAATGCCAGAAGTGGGGGAAGTATTAATAATTTTCATGGTAAAAAGACCCTATCAGGTTTAGGGGGAGGAAAAGAGTCACAAAGGAATCTAGTTGAAGATTTGAAGAGATACTTCAAAGGGCTTCATTAATATAAAAGCAAAGATTAGCCCAAGAACAAAAGGAGAGGAGTTGGCAAGTATAAAGCCGGTAGAAGAATTATAATAATGTCATACATGGGATATTTGAGTGAAAAGCTAAAGGGAAATTAAAACATAGCTATCTTTAAAATTTTCAGGCCAATAATGTCATTGAGGATATTCTCCAAAAGTTAAGATGTGGGTTTTTACGGGATATTGCTGTAAAACTTAATTTTCACTTTTGAACGCAAATGCAGTGCTGGCACAAGGAATGATAAGAAAAGCAGCAGAGGACGTAGCATGAGGTCGTGCAGGGAGCTTAGAGCTGCTTTCATACACAACCTAGGGCTGAATTCTTAATTTCTTTGGGAATTTCACTGCTTTTGTGAGACAACAGCAACTGTAATTTCTTCTTCTAGGGCTTAGAGTGTATTCCAAGAGCTTAATAAAACAACGTGAAGGAAAGCTCATTTACTTGACTTTGTATGCAAGTTCACATTTGAAACTGAAGAGCAAACAGTGCCATGAGATACCCATTGTGGCTCATGAATGGAAAATGAATTATGTTGTTCAAGTATCATGTTCACTTGCATATTTCCACGTTGCAAAACAATGGCTTACAAAATACTGCACACAGCATGCCTATAATTTTGGGTTGGAGTTGAAGGGCAATTTAGTAATATTTTGCCCAAAGGCTCCAAGCAGCATTGACACAATTTTGGCCCCTTGTGATGATCCCTTTTTGAAGACACAATAATGACCTGGTTTATGTCCCAGGGAGCTTGCAATCTAATTGAAGATCTAAGAATGCTGGTGACAAATGGGAAGAGAAAAAATGGATGAAGGGAAAAGGAGAATATCCATTTACCTAGTGGTAGCAACAATACCTGTCCTCTTTACTGCTGTGCTTACATTCAAGAACTGTCAATTCAATGCCTAGGACATCCATACTACAGCAACAAGACTAATTTGGAGGTTCTGCAACTAGGGTTAACTGAGCTCTTCAGTTAGTCTAGATGGCTATAATTTTTTCTGGACAGAGGGAAAAGCGTGTCTCTAATGTATGAAGCTGCTCTTCATGATTGTAACTTTTTGATGGAAAGAGCAGTTGAGATTGCTTGAGATGATGTCTGCTCTTGAATGAAGGGGGAGGTTGTTTTCCAAGCTGCTCATAGTCCAGTGCAAAAGCTGGTTCACATCTCCCAGGAAAAGGCAAAGGCTGTCCTGTGTGCAAAATTCAGATTAACAAAATATCCTTCTGGAGTAAATGAGCGGGAGGCAGCAGTTCTGTTGAGCAGACCCCGTTAATTGACTTCTTTTCCCAGTGTGCCCACATTTTTGGAGAGAGATGCATTTATACTCACATGCATCTCATTGGCAGCTCTTGTAAATAATTTTGAACTATTCTTCTCCATCAGCATCATGATTTCTGTGCAGGCTCTTTTCATGTCTTGATTATTTTAGCCCACCGTTCATTGTTTGCAGAGGTACTGTATACACACTATTTTTAATTGACTATCCGAAATGAATTACTGTTGCTGATTTGGTTACACTAAACCCTGTTCTATTATCAAACAAATTTGCTGTCAAATGAAAGATCAATGTTATCGTACTATGTCCCACTTCATGGATTAAAAAGGGTATTTATTCTAATTAAACTATCAAGGAAAGCACACAGAATGTTCAAAGAATGGGCAGCACTTACAGTCACAGCTGTTAACAAATGTGGTACATCTGATTTGAGATTAAGATACAAAGGAAGAGCGATTAGAATTCGATGAATTAAATAGGATCTGAGGACCAAGGTTACAGTAAAAGACAATAGTTTTAAACATACTTATAAGAGAAGGTAATTTACTATGTATGACTTAAAAGCATAAAATCTTTCAATGACGCAGTTCTGTATCAACCACATAAAATGACAATGATGATTGCCATTGTAAAAGGTTCTGAAGATGGTCATGTCTTATGTACTTTTTTTTGCTCTTGTGAGTAAATGTGTATGTAAGATTTCTTCCAAGATTAGAATGCATGGCTATCAATCATTTATATTAAGCACACACAGTCCTGCTCACCTGTCATGGCATAAAGTGCATTTTTTCCTTTTCTGAGCAAACTGCAGTAAGATGCTTTCTTTAATCATGGAATGTAGGCTTACTGGGCTAATACTGAACATTTTTTTTATTATTATTTTTGTTTTGAGTTGTAAGGAAAGAGAGAATAGTTAGTTAGTTTAACTCAGTCTCACAGTACACCACACAGAGCTGTATATTACCTTTAGGCTTTCTTAGCTTTACATACAGTCAGATAAGTTTTGGCTCCTTCTGTCTAATGCCGTTTCCTCTAATGGTTGAAGAAATGGAACATTATACTACCTAACGTGTGGGGGTCACATTAATCACAGAAAATTCTTTTAATGTCTCAGAAGTAACTGTCAAACTGGACATACTGAATCTATTTAAACTAAAGCATGCCATTTTTTATCTACAGTGATCTTTAATTCACATAAAAGGGTCAAGAAAATGTGATTAAGTGACAGTTTTAAAATGTACTATAATATTAAATAGCTTGATTAAGTGACAACTATAAAATGTAATACAATATTAAGTATCTGGCTATGTCCCAAAAGAACTTTAAAGTATTTTGAATGGTTTGGGAATTCTCTAGTCCATCATGAGTCAAAAAAGAGCATTTTTATTAAACATAAACAGGTGAACTCAGGAAAAAACCAACAGATAATGTCTTGTCATGGTGCAAAGTGTCAGCCCTGACTTCAAATTAGAATGACTGCCTTTCCAAACAAGATCTGAAGGAAACGAATAGGATTCCTTCTGGTGGTGCCACCCCCTGAGAACACAGAAACAAAGAACTCTCTCTCTGAGGATGTACACAGACTAGTGCAGTGGGTAGAGCAAACAATTTTACATTGTGTGGTTAAAAAAATAAGTTCATGTGTTGCTTTCCTTGCTTTCCAAGTGTAAAGTATCTGTACAGTGATGTGCTTGGTCACTCTGGTGACTAGAACCCTCAGAGATCTCCGGCAAACTACTGTTTGGCTGCTATGCTTTGCAGGAGCCTTTGTTAGGAGCCTGTGTGTACCTTTGGGCTTGAAAGGGAAAACTGATGTGTGGAAAGTGCTCTAAAGTGTGCAACTTGATCAGAATATGATCTTTGTGACTGTAAAAAGAAGAGAAAGGTGATCAGTGGGGAGAATGTGATTTTTTTCAGTGGGTTTATGGAGAGCTGAAGTAGTAGTTACCATGTTGGAGGAACCAAGAGAAGATGTGTTGCTCAGCACTTCACTCTCTGAAGTGCAGAGTTCTGAAACCTAGACCTGGGGTGCAAAGAATTGGCGAGATTTTGGGCTCAGCTTAGTGAGGAAATGTGGTCGCTAATGCACGTGCCTCTGTGAGCATGAACAGTTTTGCATGAAATGGGGAATGCTGTTGTCTCACTCATCTCTTTGTGCCAGATTTGGTTGTCCCTTTTTGACCAGAAATTGCCTATTTCACATGTGTTCCCTTGTGGTTTGAGTGCTGTTCAGTATTTTAAATTCCCTTAGAATTTTAGTTTCGCAGCTTTTCCCGAGGTAAATTTCCCTTGGCAAATTTGCTGAGTTTGGGGGTGGGAATTTTGAAACTCTAATCTGTAACACATCTAGTGGTTGAGTTTCATCTACTTTTGGTATTTCCTTGGTTTCCCTGAAAGCATCAAAATAGATCTGAGGATCAGCAGTTCTCATGCTAAGATATTTGGAGCAGACTATGGGAGGTATGGAATGGATTGATAGGATATGTCCACAAACAGGGTCGTGTAGTTTGCTTATTAAATGTCATCTGATTCTGGATTAATAGGAACTTCAACCCTTTTGGTGAGTATCTTTGCATGTGTCTATAATGTGGTTCAGGGTATTCACCCAGTGACTCTTCTACACGGATTCATACACAGAACAAATATGAAGGAGGAAAAAACTCCCACGCTGTTCTGACCATAATAATCTGGAGTTTTCAAGTCATATAAAAAACAATTTTAACATACATTTTCCAGTTTCTTCATGTTGAGCAGTGCTTTCCTTTTGCATTTTCACAAGGTCTGTGCGTGCAGAATGGGCATGGTTTTCCTTTAAATAGTGTGAGCCACTCCGGAGGTACAGCAGTATCTGTCACAGATGAAAATACTATAACTATGTTTCTTTGTAATCCATTCATTGGTTTATGGACCCCAAATCCTCAGGAGAGGGTCACAAATCCACATAATGTTCTTACATGCTGGCTTTTGCATTTGGATCTCTGATGTAGCTGACAGATGTGCAAAATCCCATCTAGCCAGATATCCCCCTTCTGACCACACAATCCGTGGAGATCGAGAACACACGTTATTCCAGCTAAAACCTTGAATCTAGGCTAATAACTTCCACTCCTGATCTGCTCATTTCAGGTGCCGCCCTATGAATTAGGTTTTTTAAACCTTAGTCTTAGTAAATTCAGGACAACATATTATATTTTCTTCCTCAGAAACTCAATAATTAAATGACTTGTCAGTTCAGTAAGTAATAGAGCATAAATGAGACTCTAGCTACTCTGCTGCAAAATTTTAAATATAAACTTTTATGTTACAGATGTGAGAAGTAAAGGAATTGTCACAGCAGATGAGCTGGTGGATTTATCAAGACTTCTGTGGCCTGTATAGAAATATTCAAGAGCTGAGGCTCCAAATCTAGGAAGGATCTAGGAAGTTTGAATTTTGGTCTCTGCCAGTCAGCATTGGGTTTCAGTTTTAAAATACAACTGTCCTTGTAAGAGGAGACTCCAAGCTTTGTGGTGAAGTCTCAGGAACACCAGCAGAGGTGCTCCAACCTGCTGACTTTGCCGTGGGCATGGTTACCTTGGGAGTTGGGCTCCTGGGCATGGTAACTCCTTCAATGTTTGCAGTTAAACATGTCCCAGATTGTCTGTCAGAGGCTTGTGTGGGTAGGAGTCACCTTTAACATCCGCCCACCTGCACTATAACATTAGCAAGGATAAGTATTGGAGTGGATTTGTTTATGACCTTAAAATATTAATTTCTACAATGGAAAACCCAAGCAAACCAAAAAGAATCCAACCCCCCAAAATTCACAGATTTCAGCAACTGCACTGCTCCTAAGTAAAAAATAAGAAACGCGGATTGTCTCCATCCTTAAAACAAGACTCCATATTTCATTTGAGAGGGAGAGCTTATGAATGCTTGAACCAAACAGGCTAACAGGAAATATATTTTAATTTTTGTAGGTAATGTGCATAGCTAATAGAAAATGCTACACTCATATTGGTGTTGTTCTGTGGGGTGTTTTTCATCATCAGCTGATTTTCTCTGAGGTGCTTTACCCACGGAGGGAGAAATGGGATTTCTCACATGCTGGTTAATTTTCACACAACTCCCTCCATCTCCACTGCCATTTGTGGAGATAAATGTGATCCTGTAGAGGCATAGGTGCTTGCTCCAGGACTTACTGCAGTTAATCTCAGTATTTCAATAGGCAAAAGGTGACTCATTCTGGGGAGAACAACTTGACTGGATTTTAAGGCTGGCCAAGCAATCACAGCTTGTGAAGAAATCACAGCAGGGTGAAGAAAGAAGCCATTGGAACAAACTCCGTCAAGGACTGGGTTGCTTGAGGAGTGCAAGGGAGGGTGAAGACAGTATCCATGTGTAGGGATTGACTCCCATTAGGTCAGATCCCACTAGGAATTACCAACCTGCTCTGCTTGTGGAGCATCACACGTATGTCCATGGGGGTGAAACGACCCAGCCTGTTTCTTTTTCAGCCAGTGACTGTTTGCTGGTAGTGTATGCACAGCATGGATGTTTGCTTTATGATGAATCCAGACAGTGAGTAAAGCTAAATACCTACCAAGTAATAGCCACCGCCACCTTCTTCCAATCAAACAGCTGTCACTTGTGTCTTCCATTATTTTCTAGGCTAACTAGGATGATCTTGAAAAATATGAGCTCCTATCCTTGAGTAATTTTGAAGCAAATTGAAATCCATGCTGGGAACCTGATGTGCTTGCTTTAGCTGACTTGCTAGCAGCATGTAAATTATTTTAATTACAACTTGTGTTTGATACATTACAAGACTTGGTCCTGCAATGCTCTAACAGTCCAAGTGCCTGACATTTGCTTGCAGGGTCATGTGCCCAGGTTTCTGTGAGCCTTTAAAACTGAACTGTAAGGGCCTGATCCAAAATCCTTTGAACTGGAGGGAAAAAGCCTTTATCGGCTTGGGTTCAGAGCGAGGGATTTGTTTTGACTAACTCCACCTTTTCTTCTCCTTCAATACTCTTCTGGTTTCTATTTTATGTATTCTGAGTTCAAGTGGATCTGATAGAATTTTTCCCAAATGTTCTTCCTCTGTGAACTGACTGTTTCAAATATGAGGGATATTATTTCTGACTGGCTGCATAAGTCACCTGCTGGTGTTTCTATTCTTTGATTGGATGTATAGAAACATTCTTCCAAAGTAAATAATGGCATTTGCTTTGACATTTGTTTTCTGCAAACATTTGTGCCAGGAAACCAGATTGTATGGCTGAAGTGAATGAATATTTTTATCTGCATTAGTCACCCAAGTCTAATTTTAAATCTAAGGAAGAGAGAGGTGGGAGTTTGCTTGATTTGTGCTAATTTTAGTTGAAGATGTATGTTAGTGCTTCAAAATCAGATCCTTTTAGTACTCGATAATCAATAAAAAGCTAAAACATAATGTGAAAATATTTTTACATTGACAGTAACAAATTATTTTTATTATTTTTTACTATACTTTCTATCTTTTGATTTTTTTTTTTGGGTGCTATTGACCAAGATTGCTGAAAAGACATTGGAGGCTTTATTAAAATAATAGAGGCTGGGGTTTTCAAAGGGACCCAGAAAAGGAGAGCCTTCCATTGAAATTCTGTGGAGTAACCTGTATTGTCAGGATCTTGCATTATAGCTTGTTTTGTGAATGCATTTTTGAGGCTGTGTTGTACTGCAGACATAAATATTTATAGCTGGGGCTCTGATCCTGCCTTTGCTTATGCATGTGTCTAACTTAAACACATGTGAGTATTCCCCTTGAGTCCAATAGGGCTATTTGCATTCATAAAACTGAGGATGCATCTGGTATTTTTTCATGGAATTGTTAATAATTCTACTGTGTTAAACTGCACAGTGAGTGAAAAACTGCACCTCTACCTGGGAAGATTAGGTTCTGTGTCAATTGATGCTTCTGTGACCTTTGCTTTTCTACTCCCAGGACAGCAAACCTGAGCTGCCACACCTCCTCGGACACACTGACCACTTATTCATTCATTCCTATGAATTTTTTATAACCACTGTCTTTGTAAGATACAAAGCAAAGAGACAGATGCAAAGTTGGCCATCAGTTTTCTAATGGAGCGAGAGCATAATTAATCAGAAATAACACCTAAGAATAACTGGTGCAGAAGGGTATTTCCCAGGGAGGTAACGTGGATGTAAGTCAACTTGTATTAATCACATGATAAGATTAGTGACAGTTTGCCTTTGCAACCTTTTAGATTTGTTAGCCAGCAACTTTCTAGCTAATTATTCAGATTTGTGGGTTTGTTTTCTGTTTCCTTTTTTTTTTTTTGATAAGGGTGAATGGAACATTAGACCAGGGATCAAAAGTCACCGAGTCAAACAGAAATGCTGGAAAACAATTCTGATGGTGATGAAAGACAAATTATTTGCATGGAGACAGGGACAGAACGTCACCAGAACAGCAAGTGTTGCGTCCCCTTGACAACTCTGACAGGATTATTAATGTACTGCAAGCAGGCATCAGGGCTGAGCCAGGGTGTGAAAACTGTGTCATGTTTACTGCCATTAGTGAGTGGCACTAAACGGGGTCATAACTTTCACTTCAGACTCCTGCAAAAAATCCCTTTTGGAACTTGTACCGTTGAGAATGGGCTAAAACTTGGAGCTGTTCTAATTTCTTTTTTACTGGCCCTGTGGCAATGCCATAAATAAAACCAAGAATATACTGGCATGCTGATTATACATTTTTTTGTGACTAGGATAATGTGCCTAATGTCTGTGTCCACCTTAGTCTGGGAGCAGTCTTGTATTAATTGTTTATCCCACAGTATTCCTGGCTGAGAGATAAAGCAATGGACAATCACATCTTATCACATTTTGCTTTTTTTTTTTAACACCTTTTTCTCAGAAGATTTTAGTTATGCTTTTCACTGTTATTCACAGCTGTTAGCAAGTGCTTTTACAGGTAAATGTGTGTTTTGAGCTGTTTTCTGAAAAAAGAGACCTCTAAGCACATGCTTGAGTGCTTTTCTGAACCCAGACCTAAGAGAGGTTTGATTAGAAAAAGATGATGCTTTGCCCACATATATAGTAGTGCTTTTGTTTCCTCCTGAACAGTAAGCTGGACATTTGGACTTGGTTCACTTGGCGCTAATGATACATGACCCTGCAGGCTGTGGTCTCAGCTGGCTTCCATTTTGGGTTTGCAATTTCCTCAGCAAATTTTATAATGGCTTTTTGAGTTGGTGATGAAATCTTATTTCTCTGTCTGTAACTATCTGAATGTGAGTGCTGGCCATCGAGAGATTAGCACGTAAGGAGGGAACGTGCCTTTTTCTGCAGGATGCTCATGTACAAAGGACAGCTTGGACACAGCTATCTTTTTGCACTTTCTGGTCTACTCCTCCTTAGGAGAACCCTCTCTTTTCCACTTCAATTTCTTGCAAAATCCCATGTGGAGATCTCCTTTGCAGTCTGCTCTTGGTTGTCCAGGAGTCATCTCTCTCTGGTTCATTATCATCCATCAGAGTATTCCATTTCATTTGTTGCAGCGTTTGTGTTGCCTATCTCCTTTCACAGTAGTCCTGGCAGTGACTTTCTCAGCTACTCAGGGGGCTCTGGAGTGGTGCAGTTAATGGTGTCACTCTTTTCTGCTCATATACTCCTGGATACTTTCCAGTCTCTTCAGAAGATTTTGTTTCCTACCACCCACAGCATGATGAGAAGTGTAATAGAAACACATATATTTGGATTGACTTCCACAGCACAATGTGTAGAGATGGTAAAAATAATTTTCTCTTGACCTTGGTTACAGAAAACATTGATACCTGCCACAAAATCAACTTGTATGTAATATCACCTTTTATGATGTCCCTGATTTTAGGGTGACTATATGTTGCTCTGTTTTCTCTCTTGTGTTTTCATCTGAACTGTTTCTTCTTCTCACTTGTTTACTGTGCTCTGTCTTAATTCCTTTTATATATCAATAGATATTTACGTGGCACAGCTCTTTCTCCAACCATATATTTACTGTGGACTGAAGTCTACTGTGCAAAGGTCTGTGACACTCAGGGTTAGAGCAAGAGAAGATTTTGGACTGATAGGCCATCTAATATAGGTGTAGTCTTTAAGGTAAAACTCTTGTTTTGATTGGATGGTGTTCCCACAAGCCATGCCTTTGGCAATATGGATAGGAACAATTTCTTGAGTGGTAGGGAATGCTAAATTCTCAGGAAAATTAAGACTATCCCCAATATTAATTTAGTTATTGTGCTGGTTTAAAGGTAAACCAGCAGGGGAAATGAACTCAACTCAAAAGAGAGATTATAAGTCAGAATAACAATTTAATAAAATAATACAATAAGTACGATTATACAGAGAAACAATTGGTTTTAACCCACAAACCCCAAATATATAACCCAGCACCCTGGGGCATGAACAGAGTGCTGTTCTTTGGGCCCCCTGGGTCCAAAGGAAAAGGAGAGGGGAAAACCTGCTGCTGAGAGTGCTGTTGCAGTCTGGTCAAGAGTGGTGATTGCAGTCCGGTCGAGAGTGATGGTTGCAGTCTGATTGAGAGTGGTGGCCTACAGTCTTCCTCTGGATCCCACGAGTGGTTAAAAAGGTCCCAAGACTCCAAGATTATATATCCTCCAGTTCAGGCAGGAATGCTCAGCACCTCCCTCAGGGCCGGGGGTTCCTTAATGGGCGTGAGGACAAGAGCAACTCCTATCTCACAGGCCTCTTAGCACCTAGTTTATAGCCTGAGGAGTCAGGCTCTATGTGCAGATAGTGTAAATGGTTCATTGATAACAGTTTCTGGGAAATGGCATGGAAGGCTACACCCATCCAGTGATGAACTGGTCTCAGCTGTCCTAACTAGGACAGTTATGCAGAGAGAAACCAAAGTGTGTTTTTTGACCCTGGTTAATGTGATCTAGTGATCTTGTTGGTTCTTCAGTTTATTGGGTGGTGGTGAGAAATTATTTGAGCAAGACCTGAATTTCTACTCTAACCCCCAAATTGTCAGGCCTTCTTAAAAACCCATGAAAACAGTGAAGTTGCATAAATTCTTTCTCTTTGGACAAGTCTCTGTTTCTACCCTAGGGAATGTGACTGCTTTTTGAATTAGTGTTGTAACCACAGAAGAAAGTTTTGGGTTTACATAAAAGTAGACCAGAACTAATAAGAGCCATGAGCCTTGTTGGGGCTACACTGATTTGCTTCAGTTGGAGGCCAGGTAGAACTACTGTCTCATTCTGAGACTCTCTTTTGTTTTTCTTGTTTAACTCAGACTGTGGCTCTACCATCTGATTCTCTATATCTGAGCAAATTCTGTTTCGTGTTCATGCTCTCCCCATTTCTGCTTTGCGTCTGGTACTTGGTGAAACAAACAGTTGATGAACTGTGGTACAATAAGTGTACAGATGTTCTCTCAGCATGCCAGCTGCACTTATGATTCTCCTCTCCATAACTGTATATCTCGCACCTTTACTATACTTGGGATTACTTGTAGCTGTTTAGCCTGGTTTTATGTGGGAGAGCTCTGGTTGTGCAGCAGAGGTTCATGTCAGCTTCCTGGGTTTTTCTCCCTAGGTTACCAATGCTTCACAGATTTCTCTCTAAACACAAAACTCCTACAAGAGCATCAAATGTTTTGCAGAACAGTGGACATGAGGAACGTGGAAGAGGTTAGGCATTGTTTTATTTCGTTATCTGCCCTCCACTTGTGTATGAAAACAGATGCCATCCGTGGCATACACTTACAGAAATATTCACCCTCCTTATACTCTAGAAGGCATTTTCACAGTAAGATCTTCTAGGCTTCTAACACACAAAACCTCTAAGAACTAATTTTCTCCTTAGAATTATTTGACAAGCTCATCAGTTGGGCAATGATTTTCTTTAATGTTTTTTTTTCTCTCTCTCTCTCTTTTTTTTTTCTTAATGTGATTCCTCTCTGGATTTTTATACCACAAGAGGTAGCCAAAGATCAGGTATTAATTTCCACCCAAGAATGTTTGTTTATATCTTCCAGATAAATTAAAATATGATTCAGTGCATCATCAAGCTGTAAATTACAATGCTAGGGAATGCTAATGGTTTTATAGGAGCCAGGACTAAAATTTATATGAAGACTGTTGATCTGTTTGGGAGTGTTATGTTAGGTTCATCAATTTTTCTGGGGCTGACCTAATAATTACCTTCATCAGGGCAAGGCTTGTGCACCTTAAATTCCTACTTGCTTTGTTAGTTTATACTCTAACCTGGTTTTGCCAGCACTTCAAATACAGCTGTGTTATTCAATCTAAATAAACATTTGTACTTTTTGGGTGTTATCAGTGACTACAGCTAAAAAATAATTACTTATTTCAATTTTAAAAAGTTAAAAAGTCAGAGTTGCAGAGTGGTTGAGGTAGGAAGTTGTCTTTGAAAATCGTCTAGTCTGACTAACCCTATTCAAAGCAAGGTCCACAAGAGCAGATTGGTCAGGACCGTGTACGGTGGTTTTTTTTTAACATCTCCAAGGATGGAGATGGCACAAATTTCTGGGCAACTTGTTTCACTGTTTAACCACTATCACAGTAATAATGTTTTTATTACGTTTAAATTGAGTTTTCTGTATTTCAAATTGTGCCAGTTGTCTCTTGTGCATCTCTGGGAAGAGGCTTTGTCACTGGGCACCTCTGAGAAGAGCCTGCCTCCATCTTCTTTACTGCCCATCATAATCCTCATCAGACATTTATGTACATGGATAAGATCCCCTGAATCTTCTCCAGGCTGCTCAACCCAAGCTGCCTCAGTTTTTTTCCATATGACAGATGTTCCAGTCCCTCAATCATTTTCGCATCTCTTCCCTGGACTTCTCCGATACATTCTTGTACTGGGGAAGCCAAATCCATTTCCTGATATGTCTAGGTCATTATATATAAATTACAGAACACATCTTGGCAAGACTATTAGTCCTCTCCTTTCCCAAGTAAGGTGCCCTGTGTTTTCCTGAGGATATTCCCAGCGAAGAGCTCGTGAATATTGCCACCCTCACTTGGGTTCTGGCAGCAGTGAAGCACGGGAGCGTCCCTTCCTCCCATTGCAGCAACGTTGGCTGCAGATTGAATAACCTTTCTGAGTGTAACCTTAGTGTGTTAGACATAAAAACCCCAGGCAGAGTGCAATGAAAGTTGAAGAAGCTTGCTAACGTAAAACCTGCTATATTGAAGCACGGATAGAGGTTAATGCAGGAAGCACTGACCTGTTCTACGTAGAGAATAAGACCAGAAAATTTTGGCAGCATCCACTTGAGTTAAAAGGCATGAAATCTTAGAGTCATTTTACATTATGAGCATCCCTATATCCTGCTGAAAGGAATAGGGTTTTGCCTAGAAGAAGGTGTAGAAGTTTTGCCCAATTTTGTCAGTCTCATCTCGGTGAAAGGCATTGATGTGAGTTTCCAGCATTCTGCTTTGGAACATCTTAAATGTGTAAGGTTTTTGCAATGGTAGGGCCACCAGCAGTGATGTTCTGTAAATGCTAAGCTGACTCTTGCTAGCTGTGATTCTTTTTAAATTATTATTATTGTTATTCCGATTAACAATCAACAACTAATGGCACATAAATCTGTATTTGCAAAGATTCTGCATGAGACCTGGCTGGCAGGTTAAAATGCTTGACTTTTAGGGGAAAAGGAAGCCTTTTTGCTGGAAATAGCTTGTCTTTAAGGACCAGTTGCAACTGGTTGACTTCAATAACTTGCTTAGCATGGAGCAGGTCATATGCTAGGTAGGTATTATCAGCCAGTTTGGGCTCTTCATACCAGCGAGTTCTGCTGTGTAAATACTGTGAGTTCCTCCAAATACTGTTAGAAAGGGAGGGGGAACATTCTCATTCAAAAATCTACAAAGAGAAGAGCAAAAGACTAATTATTTTAAAGAGTGGTGGATAGCTAATTGGCAAGGAAGCCCAAGTGGTTGGGAGAGCACATTATTCACATGGGGCTGATAGCATCACTGGCAACAGCAAATTTTACTTATTACCTCTCCCTCTGGTCTTTCACTGCTTGAGCTGGAAAGCTGCTCAGAGTAGAAGATGAAGAGTCTGCAAAGTAGATGTAGTGTCAAATCTTTATGAACTTATTGTCCTGTTATGTCAATCCTGAAGATAAATGGGCACATTAGAACAGGACAATCCCTTGGGTGTGAGATCTGGTCAAAGCAAAGAGCAGAGCACCCCCTCTGGTTTTTTGCAGCCCTGGTAGGTGGATATTTCTGTTCAGCAAAGATGCACAGGATGTTTATGGGTCTGGATGTTTATGGGTTGACACCTGCCCAACTATATCAAGCAGAAAAAATCAAGTAGAGCCTCAGCACCCATACTTCCAGAAAGAAAGTGTGTTTGTAGTGGTTTCTTTCCCTCATTTGCTGATATGAACTCCTGCTAGTTATTCCAATTGAGATACCTCTCCCCTTTCTCAGATGTTTCGGAGCATAGAACTGGTGGTCTCTAGGTCAGGCATTAAGGACAGGACTTAAAAGGAGAAATAATATTTTTCATTGAGAAATTTTCTTTAATTGCATTTCCCGTAAAGTGTGGTAGAGGGGAGAGAGAGCCTTGAGCCTGCACTGTTGACTGGTTAGTGACCTTCAGCAATTTACAAAAGCTATTTCCTCACCTATGGAATGAGAATAATGATACTTTTAAGTCTACTCAAAAAAAAGTTACGTCAGGGCAAGATATTGTTGAATTCCTGCTTTAGCACAAAGAAAAAATCTTTGGTATGGCAGAAAACTTCCTGAAGACTTAGAAATCGGTGGAGGGGAATGAATTTTTAAAAATATGTAATTTATAAAAATTTTTAAATTGAGACAACAGGGAAAAATTAGAATGCTCTTTCCCTCCCCCCTCTTTTCTTCACCCTCCACCCCCTGGTGTTTACTTTTCCACATGGTGTTGAAGTGGGTTTTGCTTTTGTCTATAAGCAGTTCAACCTCCAAGTTCTTCAGTGCTTCAGCACTGCAGAAGTGTCTACTTTTTTCCAAAACAACTCTTTGCTCTGGAATTTTTGTTTTAAAGTCATAGGAATGTGTTGCTTCTTGTAACATGCTGGGAAAGCCTATTTGACAAAAATCTGTCATTTCAGCCAAATCTGAGATGACAGCACTGGCGGTAAAGTTGCAACAAAAAAAAATGACAGAAACCAGACAATTATAAGCTGAAGAAGATATTCTCTTCTTATCCAGAGTGGCATGGAAGAGACTTCATAGCAAAGGAATGTTGCTCAGATTCCAATCTGAGGCATCTGTTGATCACTCAACAGGTGGTGTTTGTACCAAATTTGAGAGGGGCCAACTATTACAATCCTGTCATTAGCATGGCAGTAGCGGTGTTTTGTTAAAATTCAAGCTTCTGAAGGCAAGATGTTATGTGACAATCTTATCTTTCAATAAATCACGAGGTCTCAAGGCTTTGGAGAGAACTTAAAAGTATGAACCTCAAAGCCTCAATAAATCCCACAAGAAAGTAGGAAAAACACAATTGCTTTGGTTCCTCATTTAAATGACATGTTTAGCAAGGTGCTCTTTGAACTGTTAAGAAATCCAGATTATTTTTAACACTCAGGGCTGTCTGTTTGGGAATGTGTGTGTGTGTGTGATCTCATTGAAAAGTAACTATTCACTCTCTTTCCTCTTGACTTTTCTCTGTGTTTGGGACAAAGCCATCCTACCCTGCTAAGGAAGATGGGTATGTATTTTGTCACTGAGATGTATATCTCCCCATGTCATTAGCAGGAATGATCTCTCTCCGTGTAGCAAGCCCTCTCTTCTAATCTCCATTCCAATTCAGTCTCATGATGAGCATCTGTTTCTTCCGGGCAAATTATAACTCATTCATACGAGTGCTGACTAGAAACTGGCTCTAGTGAGAGCTGCTCTGGTGCTCCTTTTCTGCTTCAAAGTAGCCCTTGAGGTGGCATAGTCAGTTTGTGGTAGATCATCCAAGTGTGACAATATCAGGTGCTGTGGGAAACCATGGAAAACCCATTGAAATATTCCTTCAAATATTTGGACTTCTTTAAGCACATCTTGGCTAGCCAGCAGTGGATCATCAGCCTCTCTGGAGACAGCATTGTTGAGTTTACTCTCTCAGACAATGCTCTGGGCAAAAGCTCAAGGAACGGTATGATTGTCTGTTAGGACTGTTCTTATTGTCTTATTATAGGCACTTATGAGGTGCCTTGGGGATGTCAGGATAAGATCCTACATACTGTAAGAATGACTTTGGGGGCAGTCCCCCCTCAGCTCTATTCCTTTTTCCTGTTCCTTGTAACATCCCTCCCTGCCAAACTGCTCTGTCCAGTAGATGCAGATAAGTGAGATGTTCTCACAGCAGCTTTTCCAGGCCCAAAGCATGCTCAAGATTATGCCTATAGCTGGTGATGCTTCATCATCAGCCGGGAAGGGACTGGAGACACTTTTTCAGTGTCTGGACATGAAAATGTTCATACCTGAGACGACATCCTGAAATCTCTGAGACCACATCCTGAAATCCCTAAGACCACTTGGGAAGCAACACTGCTCTGAAAATTAATCCGTAGGATGGTCACACTGAGTTGCATTCCTTAAGCTCCATCTGTAGAGTTTATTCAACAGGTAGCTTGTGATGACATGGCTGGTTTTGGTAGGGTTTGGGCAGGCCTTCCAGCAGCAGCTGTCTCCATCCTCTTCTCACCCCTGTTTTGCAGTTGAGACCAAACATTTAATTGCCAAACCTATTTTGATTGAAATGACATCCTTGAAATGTCTCTAGCTGTTCCACAGTCTGAAATTGGCCTAGGCTTTTGGCAGCAGGAAGTAGTGTGCCTAATTAGTTATTCCTGGTGGACACTGTGTTTACAAGCTAATCTCATTTCCTTCTACACCTTCTGTGGATGATAAGGTACCCTTGTGATTTTCATTGTGCATAAGAATAAAAAGTCCATTCAGGTGTTTACCTTGCTGTTTCCCTTCTTCAGGCAGCAATGCTGGTTACGTTACGGACTAGCTCAAAGATAAGCTCTTGCTATTCCATGATTTACTGAATGGCAGAGTTCCTGTGCTCTCCAGTAGGTGTGTACATGCAGTGTTTGGTGTTTGACCAAAGTACAAGTGTTTGTTGTCAGAAGGACACATTTTCAATCATAACTTTTGAGTCGTTCTCCCTAACAGGTTTTTCAGCAGGAGAGTTGTGCTTGTGGCAATGATTGATGAGCCTGGATTGAGTCCTCAGCCTTCCAGACAGCTGTGAAGATGCTGGGTAAGACCAGTGGATGCTGTTCTTGAAGAAAGGAAAATTTGAGGGTAAGCACAATTATTTATTCCTGTTTGTTGATTTTTTGGCGGTTTTGTTTTTTGGTTGGTTTGTTTGTTTTTAGAATTATGCATCTAATTTCATTGCCCAGAATCATAAAAGGACATTTATGTCATCTGGAGAAGCTATCTCTGTATAGGTCGCTTTCAGGACAGGTTTTCAATAGGGTTCACAAAAAAGCAAGGTTTCCAAAGCACTGCTGGGTGGGTTTTCAACAAGACTCAGCTGGACAGGATAATTAGCTTGGTGACTCTCTGGGTGCTGATTTTTCTTTAAAACGTATATCCTGGGTGTTGGTAATACCCTCAGGAAAGTTTGGGAATAGTGTTGATGGGCTTACTTCTGTTCCCTGTGTTGACTACATCTCCAGGTTACAAAGCACTGAGCGAAGCATCTTCTGTCAGTCAGGGTTTGTGGAACATACAGGTAGAGCTCTTCGCCCTTAATGGTTTAGAGTGAGGTCATGTTTGACATGCTGGAAAAAGAAATTCCTTTTTGGCATTGCCAATTCTCCAGTATACATGAGGTTACTTCTTTAGCGTGTTTTGCTTGCGAGTGTTAAGCAGTGATGTGTCACTCCTTCATAAATGAATGTATCAAGTGATCATGGACAAGTGCCAGAAAAATGCATATTAGGCAAAAACGGAAGAGAGGGTATTCCAATGTGCCGGGATTCCTACTTTTGGAGATTTCTTGGGGTGTTTGCTGTGTTCAGCAAGGACCAAACTTTCTCCTGTAAAATGAAATTCCTGAAAAAACCTCTGTCAGCATATGGCTGAGGCATTGAGGCAGATTCCCTCTGACCTATCTGTAGGCAGCCAAACCAAAATTCTCACAACAGCACAGAAGTGAACCTCCTTTCACAGAGAAGTGTTTTATTCACACCACACATGTGAGCATATGCCCGTATTGTCCTTTTTTTCATCTCTTTTTGGGGAGGAGGGGACAGGGGCGTACATTAAATTTTCCTATTGCATTTTGGATGTGCTGACTAGGTGAGTTGCTGGAGAAGAGATGAATCACTAAGGAGTGGTTGTAGCAATTCCGCATTACACCCCCTCCTGCTGGGTTTTTATTTGCCTAGTTTGCTGAACACAGGGCACCGCCTTTTGCCTCTCCAAGAAAGCCATGCAATACTATCTTATTTTATCGTGCGTTAAATGTACAGATTGTTTTATGAATCACTACTCACTTCTCATTCATTTTCTCGACCAAGTATAAGCTACAATACAATCTGTGAAATACTTTGCTGTTAGCAAAAGGTATCTTATTTGTGAACGTGGTCTGGACTCCTTTTATAACATACTGAGCCTTAAACTCGTTTCCTTTGAAGTCCCTGGACTTTCATAGCCTGTAAGGATTAAAAAAAAAAAAATTAAAAAAACCCATAATGATGTAAGGAAATAACTTGTGGTTTCTTTACAAATTAATAAGCTCTAAGAAACATGGAATATTTCTTTTTAAAAGCATGTAATGAAAAACAGAGGAATGTACTGCTGCACTGGTGACCACTGTTTTGCTATTGTAAAACTCTTGGGGCTGGTGCATTCTTAGGCTGATTCAGTAGCGTTGTTTTGGGTTCCCACTCACTGCCTAGAGCAGTCCCACATGGCTGGGTACAGAGTAAGTACTGCCTGTGGAATTGAAACATGAATATGAAGCATGCTAATGCTAGTATCAATTAGACAGTGACCCAGAAATTCTTGGAAGAATGATTTTTCAGCTATATCCTGTCTCCAGGGCTTATAACCCCAACGGTAGCTCCTCACTGATTCCTATGTAGAAAGCTGGAACAACTGGGGAGTGAGCCAGGGGAAGATGAGGGGGCACAGAGCTGAAATGCTGCTCCTGAGAGAAACAAATCATTCAGGCAAAGGAATAATCAAAGCTCTGGGATGAATAACGAAACGGCCATTTCAATTACAAGTGTGCCGAGGTTTATACCAGGCCAAAGTGTCATCTAGACAGATGTACTCACAGTTTGCTTTCCATAATAAGTGTTGGATTTTTGAAAATAGTTCAGTGATGTGGACATTTTACTAGGCCTCAAATTCTTGATAACTTTCTAGGTCATGCAGCCCCCATTTGCATCATCTGACCTCCCAACCTCTTCCATTCTTTCAGAGTCTTATGAAGAACATTATAATTTCAGATGCAATTATTGTATAATAAAGTATTGATTTCCTGAGGAACCCTTTAACATATGCTTTCATAATTAGCATTTACAAGGCATCAAAAATTAACCATGTACAGCCTTACAAATTAATTACAAGGCCCTTTTATTTCTGAAATAAATATCAGTGCCCAAGTGCTGAGAAGAGCTGAGCGTCTCATCTAACTTCACTGAGTGCCAACATATGATGTGTCTAGATAAGACTAGTGCAAAAGCAGAGTATAAAAGGAAACTTTTGTCTTTGATAATTGCTTTTATTTACCCATTTCTCTAATTACTTGGTATTGTCTTCCCATGTGTGGTGTAATTTTTTCCCCAGTGATTTCTATTTTCTGCAGCAGCAGCTCTTCAGGACAGTAGCTCTGGTCAACTTCAGGCACGAGAGCAAGTAAGGTATTTGTTTCTCAATTAGATCATTTCTATTTTAGCAGTATAAACCTCAGAGGGATGCTATGGCTTAGTTTTAGTCCCTCATAGGAGTAAACTACCTGGCAGACACTATCTAATCATAAACCTTCCCCCTCTGAGTCTGTTGTTGCAGACGAACTCTACAAGAAAGAGTTTGTTGCCATAATTCGGTGCTGAAGACATATGGAGGGGCTTTTCTTAGAGTAGAATGGTCATTCTCAACTTCTGCTTTAATGTGTATGGTCTTCAACTCTCATCAGTTTGGGCTCAGAGTTCTTCAGCAACATGGAGATCTGTTTCTCTCTGTGCCCATAACTGCCCTACTCCAAGTAGCTTGTTCCCTGCTTCCCCCATAAGTGTTGGTGAGACACAGAAAAAAACATGCTAATGCTTTTTATAGGGTCTTTTTTCAGACTGTATTTGGACCCCTCACAAAACTCAGTTGTGGCCTTTTTGGTCTAAAACAGAGCCAGAGACAGGCAGTAATGGCACATTCCCTTAGCAAGGGAGAAACCCTGTTTCAAAGTCCTGCTCAGGAGACTTTACTTTTGTTGAATAAGACTGAGTTCCGTGGCCCAGAGTAACACAGAAAAGATCCCATAAAAGGAGGTAAGAGTGGTGAGGGGGTTGACAAAATTTAAAGGAGGTTTTTATGAATTTCTTGGGCTAATACAGTCATGACAGTGGGGATAGAGGACTTGATATTTTTTATTTATTAGTGATGGGTTAAGTTTAGCTCGTAGCAAACGGAGGACGGTGAAGAATGTCAGGAGAGAAAAATCAGGGGGTTAAATGAATTAACTCAGCAGATCTGACTGGAGAGGGGTGGGGGAATCCCACAAAAAAACCCCAAACAAACAGTACAGGGAAGAGAAACTCCAATAACCCACAAAATACAGAATTTAAATTTCAAATATTGATTTCCAGACAGCAACAGGCTGATAGCTGACATAAAACCAAAGCCTTGTTGACATTTTAGTCAATAACCTCTTGTATCATCATCCCAGGGTATCCAGATTATGCTCAGATACTTTTTTATTGCAGATTTACGCTAATTTTTTTATACCAGAATCAATTTTCAAAAACGGATTTTTAGTAGAGCCTCTTCAGGGGAAGTTGGGGAATATGCATGATTTGGAGGAGATTTTTTTATTTTTAGGAACACGATTATGGGATCATTTCAGTTGAAGAAAATCTTTGTATCAACCTTTATATCTACTGACCAAGCCACTGCCTTTTATGTGGGCTTTAAAACTGTGCTTAGATGCAAAGCTGTGAAAGTGGAAGCATCAATGTTTAATGCCCTGCTTGTCTGGTCAGAAGTTTGTTTTCAGGACCAGCCTCTATACTCTGCCATTCGAGCTGTGGATCAACTCAGGTTTCAGAAAGGCAAGTTTCCTATGGTAGGTGAGTGTTATCTGCTGCTACTCCAAAAAGGAAAGATGCTCTGCCACAGCCTCCACCTTTTTCTGTTGGTTTGGCCTGTGAGTGTTGCTTGTTGGACAGACACACTGCAAAAGCCTGTGCATCAGGCTTTGATAAGTAACTGACAGAAAACATGCAGGAGTGCCAATCTACTTGTTCACTTACTGGCATTTACTCAGAGAGCCTGTTTTTCCTGACAATTTTCCCAATGGGATTTGGGTCTCTGTTGGGTTCATAATCCATTTGGATCTCCAGAGAAAGTATTTTTCTGCCTGTTGTTGTACAGTGGCTCTTCCCTGCTGTGGTTGACTCAGGAAGAGTAATCTATGAAGGTATTGGAGTCTGCTGAGAACAGATGCAGTTAGAAGTGTATCAGCATGCCAAGTATTCCCAAATGGAGATGTGCAGCTGAGGCTGCTGCATTGCATCACCAGCACTTCTGTTGGCTCAGGGACCTCTGCTGGGAAATGCTCAATTTCTTGACCATTTCCCATTTTAGAAAAATGTTGAAAAGAGACTGTCTCAAGGGATACGTGCTGACCCTTCTGTAAGGGCTGATCACATGGGCATGCAAGTGAGCTGGTTATTGATCTATTCCACGTTGCTGCTTCTTCTCAGAGATGCAGTAAACTGATTGTGTGCTCCTTGTTTTGCTACAGCATAAATTTCTGTCTCTATTTTAAGTGTAATTCACTTTGCTGCACTTGGCTTGTGATGGGGAATAGGCAAAGTGCTTCCTCTGGGTGAGAGCTGGCAATTCCCAGGTGAAAAACGGTAACACTGACCCACATGTGGTGAGTGGCAACACCCTTATTTGTGCTGCTCCTTCAAGCTGTTAGCAGGTATGGCTGTCAGGATTAACTCTGCATTCCTGAAAATTCCCTTTAATAAATCACTTGGAAGGTAAATGTGGGCAGGCTGCTCCTCCTCTGGGTACAGGTAAATCTCTCAGAGTGGTACAGTCAAGTTACTGCATTAAGAGCTGACTCTAGGATGGACTTGTGCACGCACATATATTTGTCTTATTTGGGGTGGGGAAAGAGGGATTACTTAGATTATCTGCCCAGGACTTTTTTCTTTTGAAAGGCCCTTTGTCTGGAAGTACCAGAAAGGATGAGACAAACTGGTTGCCTTTACGGCCCAGTGAGCAAAAAGAAAGCAGTACTCCTGTTACCTGGAGACATTTGAGAAGGCAAGTGCAATTAGTCAGTAGATAATTAAGCTGTGCATAATCAGACAAACCACCTTAGTCCACAGACACAGCAGAGCAGGAGAAGCCCTTTTTCCAAAACTGCACGACAGGGAAGGGAGAGAAGGCAGAAACTGCTGATCAACATTAGATGTACCACATCCTCAGCAAATAGAAGCTCCATTGGGGCCTTTTCTTGCAATCTACCTCCTGGGAATGTTGCCAAGGGAGGGAATGTTTCAAAGCTTGATCTCTTCACTCTGCTCTTACTGAGGCAAAATTTTTGCCAATGGGAGCAACTCAGAGGGGCTTGCTGTTTTAGTCTAATAAGACTAGGAGTGAGGTTATTTAGGAAACAGGAGGACTGTTGATTGCTCTTGGTCTTCCAAGGATGCCTAGTGCTTGGTGCAGGTCTCAGAGACCCCTCTGTTGCACGTGGTAAACTCCTGACATGCCTACAGGGGGAGATGCCCTCCTGCAGAGAGGTAGTGGGGCTCAGCATTCCCTTCTGCCCAAGGAACCCATAGCTGTTTGCGTCAGGAAGCCCTGTGGGTCCATCAGGCTGCTGGCTCTGTAGCAAGGCACATTTCACTTAACCTTCAGGAACATTTATAATTAATGCTTAATTGATTTCCATAATGCAAGATCAACACATTGGCCTCTCCCTGTACATCTTTGCTCACATGAAGAGTCCTTACTAACCTTATTTTGTCTTTTCTGTGAGGTTTAACCTCAAGCAAGGTTCTTGATGAACTTGGTACTCATAAAAATATCCAAATGTTTCTTAGCACAGATCAAATGCTGGCTTCAAGCCCCTAAGTGTTTCTTTTCCAGGAAGGGTGGCTTCTTTTTATCATAATGTTAAAGGAGACTGTGTCTTTTCCAAGTCTCAGTTTTCTTTCTTGTCTCTGCCCCTCTGGGGAAAGGTCATATTCACTTCACTCTAGTTGCCAAATTTTGAAAACTTGTGTCAGGTCTTAGAAAAGTGATCCTGTGTAGGATCGCCTCTGACATTCTGTCCATGTCATTGTTGAGTTTTTCTTCTCTTCTGTACAGCTACAGATTTACCCATTCTGTAACTGAGACTGGAACATTGTCCCATAAGCATAACCTGTGCTAGATTACCTTCAGCAAAAGTAGCCCAAATCAAGCTCTCTAAACTTTATAGGAGAGGTTCTTGTTGGACCTCAATAGAGTTTCCTCAAAACACAGGTGATCAAAGAAGCCCAATGGATGAAGTGTCAGCTGCCCACCTTGAGCCTCAGTCTGGGGGAGAGGGGAGGACTCCCCACCTGAAATGATGATATGGTTTTGCTTCATATCTGTGAGAGAGAGGGCAAATGCAGGAGGTGAAGGAATTTGGAGAAAGACATTAAAAAGGTGATAGAAAGCAAACAGTCTTGCAGGAAGCAAAACACAGCTGTTACACAACGTCAGGCCAGTGGCCAGTGTAAGGGAGTATAATGTCTGTCTTTGCTATTCGGCACTTTCGAGGTGTCCTTGTTCAGGGCACACTTTTTTGTGTTCATAGACTAGGTGCAATGTTATATCATCAATACCGAAACAAAGTGTTGTTGTAACCTCCATCCTTTTAAAACGTGAGGTCAGGGGTCAGAAACCAAAGTCAGCAGTGACCTGCAATGCTGCTTCATGTCCTCTTGTGCAACCATTTATTTTAGTTAAGCACAAATCTGGTTGTTGTTGGAATTTCTGTAGTTGTGCCTAAACAACATTTCTTTCTACGCAATTCTAACAGTTCAGCACCGTAGTTATGTCGTACCTCTGTACCTGATTTCTTTTACTTCTGAGGTGACGGAATTGATAAAATGTTCAGCTTAATTTGACCATGTGTCTTACACTTCATGATTTGCACTTTTATTTTCTCTTTCCTTTTTTACAAACTTCATTCAGGTGATATCCTTGACCTTCTACCCAACGTGTTTGCAGACAGGAGAGGTTTTGATTGTCTGAGGAGGGAGCTGGTCTTCTAAAAATCATGGACAGAAGAGGAATCCACCATAATAAAAAACACTGCTTCCTAAACACGTAAAGGGAGAGTATTTCCAAACACACATGTGTTCTGGAGAGTGGAAAAACGAAGCTCCTGTGAAGCTCAACAGGGACTTTTCTCTCAGGAGAAGAGATAGCAGGAATGGGGGAATGGAGTTTGCAGTTTTTAACAGCTACTTTGTTTTTCAACTATGTTTTTAATACCATTTTAACCAAACTGGACTACACCAGTTGCCTTTATCTCACAGTGCTTTGCATCCTCTAGAGCCAGTGTGTCTTCCCCATTCCCAAAGTATATCTATGAAGGACTCCTGCCAGCCTGTGAGTGTAGGTTGTTGGACCAAGCTGATCAGTTTGTCTTGCAGAATAATGAAATATTCTCCATATTTTTATAAATAACTGTGGGGATGTTTGAACACTGGAACAGGTTGCACAGAGAGGTTGTGAAGTCTCTGTCCTTGGAGATGTTCAAAACGCAGCTGGATGGAGTCTGGGGTAATCTACTGTAGTTGTCCTTTCTTTGAGCAGGTGAATTGCTGTCAAACACTTGGACACTAATGACAAAAAATGATGGATGCTGCTTCCTTGAGCTGGTAGAAGAAAGGCATCACTAAGGGGAAAGATTGTCCTGTTTTGTTAATTTCAAATATCAGTTAAATCTTAGTTTCAGCATAAGAGTGTAAGTCACTGAAGTCACAAACACAGTTTTGTGTATGTCACATGAGGTTTGATAACTAAAATGAACAATTTTCTTATTGGTGCTTAAAGAGAACAATAAAATCAGTATTAAAACCTCTTTTATTCTGCTTGTGTGAGCATGCAAGAACACATGGAAGCCTCAAGTAGCCATTAGGAACACATACTGTGAGGTACCAGGATATAGAAAGTGAAAATAAAAGCTTTCCCAAAAGAAACCTGTGGTCTGAATGTATCATTTTTGAAAACTGGAACATCTATAAAGAAATTCCAAATAAATCTACATAGTAAAGAGAAAAAAGGGGCTAGTGCAGACAATTAACTACAGGATCTGTGTGATAAATCTTTTATCTGAAATTAGCAATGTGTGTATTGAGTGGATCAAGATGAGCCCGTTATTCGTATAGAAAACTTGTACATGTGAAACCTGTCATCTCGTATTAAAAGACAAATGACATTTTGAGGCATTACATAAATACTGGAATCACGGGGCCACCTGATCTTGGTTATTTCTTAGTGAAGGGTAAGACATTTCGAATGTCCCTTTATTCTGAATTGTGGAGCTGTAATTCTCTGGAACTGTCAGCACAAGTCGAAAAACTCTAAAGGTTTGGAGCGAATTCCTGGTCTGTTTGAAATCAGTGGGAGTGGTGGGCCTGGCTTAAATGAAGCAAAGGTTTTAATCTTCAGTGCACAGGAAGCCTCTGGCTCTTGTTTGCTAAAGGAGATGCCCAGTCACTATTTTCTGAAAAGAATTTGTATCTCTGTTCTCATCTATTCATTAGTAAATTCTGCTAAAGCAAACACAAAGTTTGGCCTGATGTTCTTAGTTTGGATTACCTGCTCAGCTTGGGCTTGGCCTTCAGGAGGGGATGCTTTGTGCCGTGAGTGGCAGAACTAATGAAACAGGATTTTCTTGTTACCCACATCTCCCATGCTGTTACACTGCAATGACACCCGCCTCTGTGGCCTCACCTCTGGTTGCTGTTGGGTGTGTGGTCTGTCTGGAGCTCTGTGCGTGCAAACTAGCAGGGAAGGTGGTGCTGCTGGTTGGGTGACTGCTCCCAAGCAGCATTTGTAACAGCTGAGCCTGCTCTTCTGTCAGGAGGCTAGTCCAGACCTTTCTCATAAATCCGTCTGATTTTCCTGAAATCTGTGGGAACTTCCTAATCCTTGAAGTTTGTAGCCCTCTAGCAGATCTGGTTGAAGCTGGACAACAGATTTAGAAGATATTGGCAGGGTTATGTATACAGCAGGAAGGCATCAGCTCTAGTTCAAAATGGAGTGAGGTGATAACAAACTAGAAGTGGCATGAATTGTTTCCTGCCCCTTCATTGAAAACACCAGAGAACTTAGTAGGGATCAATCCATTTCATACAGATGTTCATTCAAAACTTTGATAAAATAAGCTGGCCATTCTAAACAAGTTACTCAAGGAGAAAGAATAATGTGTCATAGAAACCTGGTACACGTATTATTAAAGATATAAAAAGCAATCAGTTTCCTCTGCTCTGCAATGGGCAGCAAAAAAAACTTGCTTGAATTCACTCTGTTTTAATGAAATCTATAGTACCAATTTGGAATTCATGTGGAAATCCAGAACATTTCATCAGAATTGAGCAGAGAATGGCTAAAGTCAGTTGATTTGTACCTGGTGATGTCATATGTGTTTGTGGTTCTCTGCCTTTCAGGGATAGATGAAGTGATAGTTAGGGTCTCGACCTTGGAAGAGATCCAAGAATTCATCAGACTTACCAAATGTATAAAAGAACATGTCTGCAGCTACTTAGCACATCCTCCTGCCAGAGATGAATAGGTCTGTGTCTCCATTTCTCACCTGTCCTGCTTTGTGTGAAGCGATAGGTGAAAGTGTTTCTTCCCAAAGCTGATAGAAGTTGTTTTGGGAATGATTTGCATAAAAAAGTCAGTCAATCTAAGTTGAAATTTAATGTGAGAAAAAAGCTGTGAGATCTAGGGCTGGAATTAAACCAAGATTTATGATGAATAGATAGTTTTGATATGATCAAAATAAATGAATTGCATATCAAGTCTTATACTCAGTAAAGTTTGAAATAGACAGATTCAGTCTGATCATATAGTAATAGTAAAGATTTCTATTTTAGAACAATGGATTCCCCCCCCATCCTCCTCCAGCTGTTGGCTCATCAGATATTTCTAGCCAGCTGGGGACACAACTTTGCCTTGAGGCTGTCTGTCCTCCCCTCCTTTGGTCTTTTACCTGTGAGTCCTTTCTATCCCAGGAACATATTTTATAGCAAAGGCATGACATTTTGTTTTTATACATGGTATGACTGTTGAGGTTAACATGCCAGTGGTGTAATAGTTACTCTGTGACAGTCTGAGAAGCGTGGAAAAGAGGAAGTGAGAGTGTGAGCATTTGAACTCCACATGGAACTGTCTGTCTGTATGTTGGATAACATTCCTCTGGTTAGGGCTGTAGGTAACTCCTAATTTCCTCACTCAAAACCAGTTATTTCAAGTAATCATTTTTTTTACTTACCTGCATCTTAGGCAGTCTGCAAGGACCAAGGTGTGGATCTTAGCTTTTCTGATAGAAAAAACAAGAGTAGTTTTGTTTTGAAGAGACAGGATTTACATCCTTGAAATTTTTGTCTATGTGCAGTTTTTATTTTCAGTATTTCTGCTCCATATCAGATGCAAGTTACAGAGAGTGTAATGTATTTGTCCTACTTGGCTACTTATATGTAGCTATGAATATTTTTTATTATGACACCAAGTTCTAGCCAGCAATGTCCTATTGCAGCTGAAAATTTCCTGTGTGGAAAAATTTGCTTACAGTCTTAAACATACTGGGCTATGTTCTGATCTTAGCTTATAGAGTTAAATTTGAAGTAAGACTGAATAATTTAGTGTAGATTTATATCCAAACAACAGATATAAGATTCTCCCTTATTTTCAATATTGGCCTAAACTATATTTTCTCACACCAATTATTGTCTTGACACAGAAGAATTTTTCTCTATTATTCTGCCATCTGAAACAGTTTTCATGTCTCTGTCTGTGCCCTTCATGTCCTTTCCCAATACAAATATCAGTTGAAAACATAGTTTCTTCTTTCCATATGGCTCTTGATGCAATTACCCTGCTGCTCTCATCTATTCCCCAGTATTAGCTGTAATATTTCGGGTAGAATTACAAAATTAACATATAGGGTATTCTAAAATGGATCCAAGTCCCTTTTCCAAGTCAAAACACACTTTGATCCTGAGAACAGTTCTACTCATCTATGGAGTACAGGTTGAATTTAGCTGAATAAGGATAATGAGGAAGCCTGATGGCTAAATATAGGGAAGGGAATAAGCAACTACTTACTTTGGAGAATGGTAGTAGGTCACTCTTAACTTGTCCCTCTAAAAAGGGCTTTGAGAATCTGGATAGAGAAATTAGCAGTCTAGAACACCATGATAACCTTCAACAACAGCACAGTACAGGGGTACATCTGTGAGGAAAGAGAAAAAAATGGTGTGAAACATTTTGGTGTTGAGCAGTGAAATAGTTTTCAGAACAGTGTTAAATCTAAGGGCGTTACCACTGCCCTTCAGTCCTTCACATTGCTTTCTCCAGCTGATAGGTATTCCATTGAATTTGTTTTATTCCCAAACTTAGAGGATTCTGCAATGCCACATGCCAAAGGCAGATCAATCCTCAGATTCTTCTCTATTAACTACACAGTATTGAAAAAATATAGGCATGTCAGGTTGATTTTTTCCCAAGCATTTTCTTTAGAATAATGAGTTTCTTCTGCATTTGCATACCACTATGTCTCTGTTTACATAGGATTTCTAAACATAAAACTTTAAAGTTTTTGGGGTTTTGTTGTTGTTTTTTTTTTCCTTACAAATCAATGATGCTGATGCTTTCTCTTTTCATTGTTTTCCCCTCTTATTTTAGAAAGGTGTCAGCTGGCAAGAAAAAGACCTTGTGCATTGCAGCATGTTTCTTTCTCCATGTCTTAGTATGTTTGTCATTATTCCATAGTAAAATATTCATACTCACTGTCTTCATCTCTATTTATTTATTAGTAGCACTTCCTATCAGCTAATTAATTCCATGTTTAGAAAAACAATGTTTAGTGCTGATAAGCAAATCATTAGAGAAGGTATTTATATTTTTACTGAATTGTTGAAGAGGCATTTCTCTGTTAGAAAAGGGAAACTAATCTCTTTTTGCACCCTTACTCTCCTTATTCTGTTTTCAGAATTTCCAGAATTATTTATTGAAGGAACTTATGGGGCCTGAACAGGGAAGAAGTTGAGACCCTGTCTCTGAACCAAGCTGTTTGCAGTTCCTCCATCATTGGATAGTTTGTTTATTTTTTGCTAAGTTAGGGCTGGTTTCCAACATTTTATCCCTAATTTAGCAGCAAAAGTGCACAGTGGAGTTGGCTTACCCCAGGCTTTTGTGTGTGTTTTTGCAATGTTGGCATTGGTTTCCGCCCTTGTCTGATAGAGCACTCAAGAAACAAATGCAGCTTGTCCAAAATACACGGATGATAACTGCCCCGAACATACACATTTTGCTTTTATTCCCACATATGTTTTGGCAGGGTTGAGGGCTCATTTGGCCTCCTATATATCTGGGCAAGGAGGGGAACTCTTGTAGTTTCTCCCTTCCATTCTATGTTTTTATTTATTCGTCATATTGTTCTTTCAACCCACACAAAGAAACCCTAAACTCTGTCACAACTGGCAAAGATTACAATCAGTGACTAATATCCTTGCCACAATAAACTTTATCAACCCCTAGCACGAGACATAAATAATACAAAAGGCCCTCTCATATTTTGAGGGACTGATATGAAAATTATAATAATTGTTCCACAATGAATGGTACAAGAACTCAGCAACACTTAAGGACCTCCATACTAGATTTGATTCACAGCCAGCTGGAGTCTTTCCATTAAATCAAAGTGGTTTAGACTATGCCCCAAAAATAGGTAGGTAAAATTTTCATATTCAGTTTGGACTTTTCCTCCCTTTTGAACTCAGCAGCTGAGCGAGAAACACTTGAAGGGGTAAATAACCACTTGAGTGGTTATGAGATGACATGGTTGCATTAACTCTGTGTTTAGAAAATCTGTCTGTGTGCAGGTCTGTGCCTGGAGCCCTGGGCACAATGCTCTGATCTTACTGGGGAGAACGAGCCAGCCTCTCACCATCAGCCAAATAATCTAATAATTGCGGTTCTCTGAACACTGAAGCAGATCTAAAGCCTCAAAATAACCAAAAGGAGGTGCTAGGGGGCAGGTGAAAATGGCCATTTATTTTTTCTCAGGACTGCAATTAGTTGAAAGGACTTTTTCTCCTACACAGAATGTGTAAATGAATGATACAAAGCAACTGATTAAACTTGGATCAAAGCACTCGTTTCAGATTGGTTTGTAATCCAGTAGGAAATCTGATTTAGACAATAAGAAAGTTAATGAACTTCATATAATCCGATCAGGTGACTTTAGCTGCTTATTTTGTTTGTTTGTGTGTTTTTTTAATACTAAGTTTTCTCTACAACAGTAAAAGTCAGGAAAAATGGTTCAAACTCTTAAATAGAAGTGTCACAACAGTCAGGTTTGTTGTCTGTCTCTGCCAGGTGTGAGGTTGGGTGTGTGTTGCTGCTGGTGTTCAATTCAGCAGAGAATACAAATAAAGGATGAGGTTCTTCAAAGACTTTTTATTAGCAGTAGAGCTGATAGTTACACTCGAATAGAAATTAAGGCTCGAGCTGGCACAATTTGCAGCTGACGCCAGCAAGATTTAACAAATGGCCATGTTCCCAGGCTGCTCAGGGCATGATGTCTAGTGGCATATGTAGATGAAGGACTGGAAACATTAAAATAGACGACCCAAACCCATTGGGCAGTGAGAACATGGTGTGTGATCCTTATACCCTAGAGGGACTGTGGGTTCACTTTCCCCTTTAAAAAGCTGGAGAGGAGCTGTCTCAAGGATAAGAGATTAACTTCAGATGAGGCTTCTTAAGGTTATTTTTTTTTTCTTTTTTTTCTTTCTGTTCTTACAGTAAAGACTCATAATCTTGGTTCAGAGAAAGGTACCTTTTAACCCTACGACTTAAAGAAAGAGCTTGTTGAACAGAAAGTGGAAAGGGTTATATACAAAGTCAAGATTATACATAATTGGTACATGTTATAAATACAGAAATTCAGGTAGCTTTGCATTAATTTCAATAATTCTACTTTCTGCTACTAATGTCAAAATTAGAGGGGAGGTTCTAACCAATTTCTCTGTTTGTGTGACATCTGGAAAAGAGTGGCAGTTGGTAAAGTCTTGCCACTATTAAATTAAGGGTAAAACTCACTGACTTCAGGGAGTTGACATTTCCACCTGAGAAGCAATGTTTTGGTTAAAAAAATTATAGTAATTAAAATAACTTTGGAAGCTTTGTCTGTGAAAAAGGGGAAAATCAGGAGGTCAGAAATGTGTCAGAGCAGGAGGTGACCTTTCTCTTATTTATTCAGATAAAATAATCTGATGACTAATCTGAAATAAAAATTATGAACCACCCATCTTCTGAAATTAGGCACAATATCTTGTGATATTTTCACACTATAAAGGAAGGCAGAGGACCCATAAAGATAATAACTATGAAGGATACCAATGCACTTTCCTCTTCAGATTCCATACACATGAATTCTTTGTACTGCTTAAGAAGGAGTTAACTTGTTCTTTGCTTTAAACTTCATTTTCGTTGTCTTATAACTGCAAGGATCTCCTTAAAGCTTTGAAGGGTCCATTATCTGTCTCTTGCTTCAGAGGAAAATTTTTACTAGGGAAAGAATTTTTAGGCTGAGAGTGTGTTTTACACAAAAAAAGTACTTCAGTACTTTTTTCAGTTCCAGAGATTGGCTTATTTGTATAGTTTATAGGTAAAATTCTAAATAGCCATGACTTTTGATACAGGCCCTAGAAATCATGCTACTAGTGAGCTTCAGAAGAGGAGGGATTGTTTCAGTTCTTGTTGTGCATGCTACCTTTAAATCTTATTTTCCTAAATTTTCCTCATGACCATTTGAGCTAAAAAATGGTTTGCAGATTAAATAATAACTGCTGTTAATCTCATAATCTGCATGAATCCAGGATCTTGTGCCTTAAAAAAGACAGCAGCTCTCTTGAGACCTCAAACAAACAAACCCCCTTTGAAAATCCTCCTGCAGAATTGCTGATTAAAGGAATACTCGCTTTCAAGTTCATCACACGTGTAGCCTGTGTGAGAATAAGGCCTAGGCTGCAATTTTAACATTCAGTAACAAATTGTTGAGAAAAGAGTCACTTGACAAAACTATTTCATATTCATCATTAGGAATTAGATTCCCTGAACAAAGCACATTTGTTTCATGGTGCAATAAATACCTACTGCAAAACATGGGGATTTAACTTAATGGGAACTACACAGTTAAAATTGTCTTCAAGTCCTGGGCATGGACATGCACTCAGAGTCTTCAAGGACTCCTTTTCTCTCTTCAGTTTGACCTCTTGCAGACTGATATTGGATAGTTTTCACCAATTTTCCCGCCATTATAGAACTCTCTATGCTCATATAGAAAACAAACATGACTTGAAAGAGAGCTTTCCCTATCCTGCCCAGCTGAGAGCTCAGAAAGCTTGCATGGGAGTGAGAAACACTTCTCGTGGATATATTAAGTGCTACCATCTGTTTGGATTGTTTTGAAATGCATTTTTGGGCCAAAGCCTGCCCTTATGAGGATCCAGTTTAACATGAAAGTCTCAGCAGTTCCCTAAATGTGAATAAGGCAGCAAAATTGACTCCTTTCATGCCTCCCAATCATGCCCTTTCATTTAGCTACAATAACTTTAACTGAATCAGAATAGCAGCTCCAAAAACTGAGCCCTTGGTTGTCTGGATGACTCCTTATTCACAAGAAGTTGCTCTGATTTCAAGGGCTTTTCTCTCCACTGAGTCTGACATTGCACTGGGCAACAACGAGTCAAAAACAGTTTGTGGGGAAACACAAAAACAGTGACTTCTTTTCTTTTAAGTTTGTAGTATTGATTTTTCTCCTGAGGCCTGAAATTAAAAAAAAACCAACAAAACAAAACATAGAAAAGAAACGGGAAAAATATGGAAGAAAAACTTGTACATAAACTATTTTTGTTCTTTGGGGCCAGTAAAAAAAAATTAGAATACTATATAAGGTGATATTATTACTGCCACACTTCAGACTTTCTGTGTGAGATAACAAATACGTTTTGAATGAAGTTATTTTGTCAAAATTTACAGCATTTGGCTATTATGATCCCTATCTGTTATAAGCCAAACTTTATTTTTAATCCTGAATATTGTGTTAGTGAAGTTATAATTAGGAATAGCAAGTTAATTTTTCTCCTGAAACACCATTTCCTTTTGTGTCTCAAATAGTCACTACTTTTTCATAAACTAAATTTTATGCTGTAGCTTTTATCTTGATTTACAAGTCAGTATTGCCTTTTCCTTTTTTGTCCTCTCTTATTTGAATATATATGTCAGGGGCAAAAACCCAAACCACACTAAAAGTTAATGTGTTGCACATCTTTGTCACTTTTTCTAGATATTGTTATTTAGAAGCGAAGAATGTACTCTAATGTACTCTGATCACCTTCCTGCGTACACCAAATGTTACCTTCTTCTGTGACCTACCCTGAACTACTCTACCCGTAACTACTAAACACTTGTTTTTCCTCTATTTGTCTGGATATTTTGCCTAAAAAAAAAAAAAAAAGGAGGAAAAAGTGACTGAAGAGAGGCGATAATTTCTCATTTTTAGCATTTCTGGAAGGCCTATTCATTGCTTTCAGGGCTGGTGCACTTGCAGCCACATTAGCAGTGTCAGGGCAGCTGCCTCTGCTCCTACAGCTTTCATTTATTTGTCTTCATAGGCTTCCCTTAAAAGGAAGATCTGGGCTCTGCAAATTTGAGTCTCCCGCTTGAGAATGGCACTATTGCTCTTCAAGCCTTGTTTGACACAACTCCTGGTTCAGCTGCTCTGTGGGTGATGGAAAGGGTGGGACGTGGCAGGATAACATTCCTGAAGCCTCCAGTAATTTGGGAGTCTACATCTCCACTTCAGAGGTGACAGGCACTTAGGAGTCAAAGCCCTTGAAGAAGTCAGTGTTCCCAGGTGTGCAGATGCTTTGGTAAGGCACCTACCCTACCTTAACCTGCACTAATTGCTCGTTCTGTCCTTGCCTCATTTCCAAGGCAATGCAACCGAGGAGCCCAAACTCCATCACTTGTATGTCACTGGGCAAGTCATATTCCGAGCAATCCAGCAATTCTCTGCTGGATTGCCTGCAGCAGGCTTTGGTAGTGAAGCCTCATTTTTCACGAGTGCTTGGAGTAAAACAGTGTTTCATCCCAGTTGTGTATGTGTGTGAAGGAGCTTGGCTAAGTTTTTAAGCTGCTCTAACAGAACTGTGTCTGAACCCTCACCATCTGCCTGCTTTGTGCCCTTTCTGAACTGGATGAAACCATTTCATTTTCATGCTTGTTACCGAGGGTCTAGTTTAACATATCCAAATATGATAGAGATTAACCAACAGTGCTTAAAGGAAGGAAGGAATGACCTAGGGAGGGGAATGGGTTCTGGCATTGAATTAATTCTTGACATTGATTCCATTCTTGGAATCAATGTCATTCTTTTTTATGAAAAGTAAAATTATAGATCTGCATTTTTTTTTTATACTAGAAGTACTGTGTCCTGATTTGCCACTCGGGCAACCTGGGGACCTTTTGAGGTCTGAAATTATGGAAATTTTGAAACCTAAGATGTAGCGAACTGGCTAGGCTGAGAGGTGGCGTGTGCTGGGATAAGTTATGGAGCAGCAAAGCAGGATAACTTCTACACTGAGAGGGTGGAAGGGCAGAGCCAAGGAATAAAGTCAACCAAGAGTTAGCTGGGGTGGAAGAGCAAATTCAAGCAGCTCTTCAGCTTTATACTGAGATGCTGCCGAGTGCCCTCTTCTGTACAGTGAAGTGGAAATGTGGCATCCATGACAGAAGTTTGTAGGTAGCAATAATGTCTTTATCAGCTTCTCAGCTTTCAGGTGCACAGACTTACCTCTAAGCCACCACCACCCATAGGTGTTTTCTGTAACCTGCAGAAATGTGTGTGTACCTGACAGGGTACTTGACCAAATGTACTTATTGGTCTGCTAAAACAGATTGGTTTTATCTCAGAACTTTGTTTTTGCAGCTCACTCTTCTCCGCGTGTCACAACTTTATCAGACAGCATCATGCTGGCCATCTCTGCATATGGCTCTGTGTTTCCTGATGTGGAATGAGGATGCAGGCAGGTATTTTGGGTCACCTGGAGAAAGCCCACCTCAGGAGGCCTGTGCAGACTGTAGTGCTGAGCTTGTGCCTGTCCTGCATACTGTTTCCTTCACGGTACAAGTTTCATAGTTACTGTTCTCTAGCAAAAAGAGGCAAGAATAGGCTGGGATCACTTAGCAGAGCTCTGGGATAACTAAGACTTTTGCCCAGGTAAGCCTGAGCAACTTCCTTTATGGGCATCAGAAAAACTCCTGGCACCCTGTATGTGCAGTTTCAGGGCAGAGACTGTGTTGTGAATGGGACCACCTCAGCCAGAGGCAGAGAACAGGAAGGTGGTTTTTGCTTGCTTATTTCTGGTCAACCTTCTTTGTCCAGGCAGCATAAATATGCATACACTTGATCTTTGCAGAAATAAATACAGGGTTATATCTTAAAATCTGCTTTGGAACTAAGTCTGGTCCAGAATGTGGCAGCTTGCTTGTTATTAGACATGGTCTCTTCCTCGAATGCTCAAAGCCAAAGCTCCTGTGCTGGCTGATCTCTGGCTTCAGGACAGAGTTTATTTTTTTTTAATTATTTTTTTTCTCTCCCAGTCATACTCTTAGCCATAAATGGAACAGGATTTGCCTCTTGCTTTGAAAGATGCTGCCTCATTTGTCCTTTGGGACTTTCCAAGCAAGAGTTGCAGCTCCAGCTGCAACTTGCTCCTTAGTCCTGAAATAGTTTGTGGATCTGAGCCATCTTTTTTCAAGGTGATGATAGGGATGGGAGCTAGGACAGAGAAACTTGTGCATGGAAGGGATGGGAATCTGAACCTAGGATGTCTGTTTTAGTTGGCAGGTTGTTGCCTTGGACCTGCCTGCTTGTCTGCTCAAGCCAAATTCATTGCTATCCAAACTGCAGTGTGAGATGTGCACATCTTGACCCACAATGGTGTTGAGCTCCCTGGCTCCCTCACAAAGAGGTGCTCAGCTTTACTCAAAAGTATGAAATCAAACATTTCTGCTGAAATGAAACCTCTTGATGAGGCCACTATGTTGTGTCTTGCTTGAAACAAATGTTTTTTAATTTGTGCGTGTTTGTGCTGCAAGGGAATAAGAGGGAAAGTCCCAGAGGGAAGTAAAACTTCAGCAATAGAAATTTTCCCGGGTCTGATCCTTAGGGGTAAATCTGTCACACCCTGAATCTGAAATCAACTGGCTTAGTACAGATCACTGCCTTCTATCTGAAATCAAAATACTGTTTCAGATAGTCCCAGGAAAGATTTTTCCTGTCCCATTTGGCCAAATACAGTATTCTCTAGGGCTTCTCACCCTGGGGAGGTTTGCTAGGGTCTATAAAGGAAGCAGAAGAAAAGACTTACTTTTAAAAATGTGTTGACTTCCTTCAAACTGCCTAGGCTTATGGACCTTCAGAAGGTTGAGAATGTGTTTTATAAAACCTGCTTCCCCTCCCGGGTGGGCTTTAATAAGCTCCTTCAGCTTTGGAGACCAGCCCCTCAGCTGAATTTCATTTCAGCTCCAGGTTTCTCTCTGGCTTATATGCAATATAAGGACCAGCCATGTGCACTGCACCGTCTCCTGGAGAGTGCTGAGCACCTCAGGTTGACTGGCAACCATCCCCAGTCCCTGGCTAATGTCATCCAGCTTGCATGAAAAATACAGCATGTGAGAAAGGCTCTCCATTATGAAAACTGTTATTAGAGAAAACATTACTTATTCTTAAATCTTAACCGGATTATGTAGCGGTTTGAATTTTCAGTAACAATAATTTTCTGGTGTTACTCATCAGAGGTAACACTGCTGTCAGCTCCGCTGGCATCAATCCAGCTTTCATCAGAAGAGAGATTCTGGATTGGGAAGGAGAACTGAATTTCTCTCCTAGTGCTTTTGTTCCTCCAGAGTTAAAACTAAAAACCAGGACAATTTGGAAGAACTCCAGGGTTTGATTTTGTGTATGAAGTAGAGAAATTATTTTCTTCCAATTCTAATATAGCCTGTGATGATTAAACATTTTGTTAAAATTATTGGCACTGTGTTTAGTTGTTGAGCTGTCACACACTTTTTTGTGGCTTTGAGTTATCTGAACTCCCTAACTTAAAGCAAACCCTTAATTTCATTTTACGGGCATATGGATATTTGAGGAACTAAAGAAGGTGGAATTTCATATCCTTAACTGTATGGGCACTTCACTAGAAAAAATGGCTTTTGTTAATTACTGGTTGCAGGTAGCAATGAGATTTACTGTTAGGGTTAAACCCTGTTATAAAGCCTGACCTCATTACATAAATTACTAATTCACAACAAACTGGGCACGTTATCTATTTGCTCGGTGGAAGCAGTTTGCTGGAAACCCTCTTCAGTTCCTTTTGGTGAGTGCGTGGAGCAATATTTGACACCTTGGCCTGGTTTGGAGCCCAGATTGCAATGAATTCTTGGTCAGTGCGGGCCACCAACAGGAGCTGCATCCGCTTGGACTCGCTGCCAAATCTAGTTCCCACTCAGCTACCAAGGATCACCATGGAGACATTTTGTACTAGAACAGTTTATTTTAAATATTAGATTTCAACCTTTGAGCACATATTGGGAGTTTACGGTTTCTGCTGCTTTTAGAACATCTGCTTTTTCATAGGAGGGTTAAAAAACGCTTCAGGAAAGTTAAGAAGCCTAAATGATAGATTTGGCATTGCCTGTTTGCTACAGTAGTAACCAGTTACGTGGCATAGAAGGGTCCATCTATAAATACTTTAATATTATTTAATAAATTATGGTGGGTTTTATAACATACCTAATAATAACATTAAATGTTTCTGCATTTAACAGGCACACACATTGCTTTAACAATATCTCCAAGTTATGTGCTTTGCAACAGCTTGTTATGGCTTCATCTGTTAGGCATTTACTATGCATTCACTTTATTTATTTCTTCAGGAATAAAGGAATGCTTTCTAATAAGATGCAAAGGAATGTAGCCGCATCTAATGACCAGTTAGCAAATATGATCAAGCATTTGTGAAAGAAGTCAAAATTTAAAGCTGTATTGACGTACAGGCATAGCTCATGAGGATCAGAGCTTTTCTTTTGCCATCTACCTTCAAGCTCTCCTAAAAACGTGACGCTGGATAAGGTGGTTGAACTCCTTCAGTCATCATCACCTGCTGTATGAGTGTGAGTGCGGTGCTGTTGGCTGGGCTGGGTTCCTGTTGTGACTGGGGTGATAGCACATCAGGCAGCTAGAGAGAGGACAAGAGAACACAGCCTCAGGCTGTGACAGGAAAGGTTCAGGTTGAACATCAGCAAGAATTTCTTCACTGAAATTGTTGTCAAGCATTGGAATGGGCTGCCTAGGGAGGTGGTGGAGTCACCATCCCTGGAAGTGTTCAAGAAAAGACTGGACGTGGCTCTTAGTGCTACAGAGTTGTTGACAAGGTGATCAAAGGTTGGACTCGATGATCTTGGTGGTCTTTTCCAACGTTAATGATTCTGTGATCCTTGAAAAGACAAAAGTTCATTCTGAATATTTAGGACAGGAGTTTAATTTCAGATTATTTTTAGGGAAGTCTTTCATTTGGGAACCTAAAACTACCAGACGTTATGTTCTGATGATTTAATAGGAGAGACCAGTCAGTGGTTCCCAGCTCTTGAACAGACAGCAATTTCTCTTGCTTGAAATTCCTTGTGATTTGTGGGATGCTGGCAGTGTGAGACACTTTTCCACCCGTGTGGAGCTATTGCTACCTGAGTGTTGCAACATCTGAAATATCGGTATCCTCCTCCAGCAAACACTGGCTATGCCATGAAGGTGGGGAATATGCATTGGAGAACTCGTAACCCAGGTATGCGCTGCACACTGGCAGGTTTCTACCCCACCAGAGATGCTAAATAGGGAATTGGCTGCTTCCATTGCCAAGTATTAACAGTGGCAGGGGAAACCTCTGCCCAGTAGGAAGAAGTAGAAAATATCATTGGGATTTTATCCAATTTTTTTACACCCCAAGTATTTCCACAGGTTGAATGCTATTAACTAGATTTTGATGACTTGAAGACACCAAGACACCAAACAGTTAAGGCAGAGATTTTTGAAGCAATGGGTAACTGATACTGGCCTTGCAAGGCTGTTGGATACAAGAGTCCGTGTTTAAGTGCCTGAATATGGATGTTGGTGCCTTGCTTCAGGCAGTTGGGTTTGCGAATGCTGGTGTTTTGCCAGGAATAGAATTGGAATCTCTTGACTTTGTGGTTTAACTCCTAGGCAGCATTTTTTCCTCTCAGTGCACTGTATCCCGTGCTTATTCATATGCAGAACAAACATGATGCTTCCAGAGGGGAAAATGATTTTTAGTGATGAATCAGAATATATGGAATTTGGGTTTCTTGCATTGGGGTGGGTTTTTTGGATGGCTGTTGAAGGAGGAGTGTTCATCCCTTTCTTGGTTAATGCCCTTTGGAAAAGAACTCCCTTAGCACGACTCCTTTCACTGAGTTAATGGATGACATTGAGGTTTCTGAACTGGAGAGTGTAACTGCCCAGCCTGGGTTAGGACCTCCTCATGCAGAAGAACAGGGGAGTTTTTGCCCTCCATGGGAAGTTTAGCATCTTGCAGCCCTAAAACAGGACACGCATATTAGTGGGTCTTCTCTCTCTCTGAAGTGGCAAGGAACAGATGGGAAGAACTAGGCGGAAGAAAAGGGAAGGACTCCTCACATCTTTGCTTCCCTTCTGATCTCCTTGGTTTTAGCGCAGTTTGGGGAGATGAAGAAAGGAAATAAACTGGATTTCTGGAAAATGATTTTTGTGCCTGGGATGGGGAGATGCCTGTCAGGGATCCTCCTGAGAAGTTACCTGCCTGTGATAGCTCTGTGAATTTGGAGCATATTCAGAGAAAACTTATCTTGAGAGAACTTAGCTGGAATAAGTGCCCAGAGAACATACCTGAGGTGAGGGTCCTCTACAGATTTAGAAGTTTGTCAAAAGGAGAAACTGGCCAAAAGGGCGGGGTGGGGCAGCAACAGGCTTGATACAGGCAATCCTTCCCCAATGCTATAAGTTCCTGCTCCAGAGTATGTGGTTGTGAGAACCTCTCCATTAAATGGTTATTGCATTTTTTTTCTTCCTTTGCAGACAAATTGTTTTTTCCCCTTCACTTCATTCTGGGAGAGAGCTGAACTGTTTTAACTGAAACTTTCCCAAATAATTCAGCCCAAGTCAGACAGACATTGGCTAGGAAAATATAATACCAAGCATAGAGAGTTTGGCAACATCCTTAGTAAATGAAAGCCGAATTTCTTAATGGAAAGTGTCAGGCACCCTTAACCATAAGCAATATTAAAGCACAGCCTATAATTATGCAAATGAAGAGGGGGCATCTTTGCCAACTGGCCTTGTTTCCCAAACATTGCATTTACTTTTAAGAATCTGGAGTAGCTGCATGATATTTAACAAGGTGGTTATAAAATCTGATTTTAAATGTGCCATGAGCTGCCACTTGCAATGGTGAATAAAGTCTCTGTTGAGAAATGGTAGGTCAAATGCAGCCCCAGTGAGTCCTGGAGAGCTGGGACTGTGAGGGGGTTTAGATGGGTTGAGAAGGATTTTTCTACTGATGGTAGAAACTGATGACCTTCTGACTGTCATATACTTTTTTGTAAGCAAGGTAGGAGTTACAACTAACAGGTTGTGAAAGGCAATTTTGATGAATGGAGATTAAAAGGGGTAATCTCTGCTGCTGGGGTTGGGATTTTGCACTGCGTGCAACGAACTGACTAGGAAATGCTTTCTTTTGTCTCTCCTATAATTATAATTTGACCTCTGGGGGGGATTTCTTCTCCTCTAAAGGAGCAGAAATTTGCCAAAGGTGGAAACAAGTAGTTCTAATGCAGACACTGAGCTGAGAATGGTGGTTGAGATGTCTGATTTATGAGCTCAAAATTAAGGCGTTAAGAAAAGCGGCAACTGTGTTCTTATCCTCTCTGTATCCTCTTGTGCTGTGAAGCGGGGACTGCCAAGGTCCATCTAGATGTTTTCCCTTAGCTTGCTGGTTCCCTTGTTCTTTTTTTGCTTTCTTCCTTTGGCACACTTGGGTGCATTAGATGTGGAAAAAACTAATGCTATTTAGTTTGTTCTGTGCTCTTGGGATCTTCTTGGTTTGGGTTTACAGACTTGCTCAGAATAGATTCTCTGTAAACCCTCTGGGCCCTGTGTCACATGGCAGTCGGCCATACACCGTGACACAGATGGTTCCTGCCAGTCTTTTTTTCTGCAGAAGAAAGATGCCAGCATTAACTAATCCATAAAGCTCCCTCATGCTGGGCATCCACCCAGTTAGAGTGGTTTAAACCTCCATGGTGTCTTAAATGCTGCTGTTGATGCTGTTGCCTTGGTGCTCCATTTCCTCCCGGTGCTAACTCCAAGCCTTTATTGGAGCATGGGTAGATGGTGATCAGTGTAGCAGAGATTGTAGTGGCAGTTTTAGGTTGGAAATGCAGTTTTTGCTGTGGGAAACATCCCGTTGTGCTGGAAGGGCTTCTCTCAGATCTGCCGCTCTGGCTGTTTTTTTAGAATGTAATCCTTGCTAGAGAAATGAAGAATATCTTTCTTAGATGGTTTAGTCTGGGATGTGTCCAGGCTATGCATTGTTTTTTGAGCATAAGTAAGACTAGGATATGGCCTTTTGGCTTCTATCTGGAAGAAACACCAGCCAAAATCCTTTGGGAATAAGTGAGTATCCCTGGCCAGGAGGCATTAGTACTCCGAGCTTGCTGAGAGTGGGGAACAGCCAGAGCGCTAAGCAAGTCAATCACTTGGATTTCTAGAGGGGCAAGATAGAAATTGCTAAGCAATTATAAGAGGTGGCAGATGACAAATAGAAATGCCTTTCTCTTAATTTTTCAGCAGATGATCTCATTTTACACCAGATCCTCAGCTGCTGTAGATCAGAGTACTCCCTTGAAGCCTGTGCTGATTTGCACCTGCTACGGAGCTGGCAGTGGCATGCTTGATTTAAAAAAGAAAATAATTGTGGTTGTAGTGTAAAATCAGCTTAGTTTTGGATTAGAGAAGCTTTCAGCATTTCAGTCACTCTAGAGGTTGCATGCACCACATGTTTGTGCAGTTGCAGGCTGGCACACACTAACTTCTTTTCCATCTTTCAGGTGAATTTGTATGATCATCTGTTTCAGAGGCTGTTTTGGAATATTCTCAGAGTTCTCCCTAAGCGTTTTTCTGCATTATTTATTTTGAAAGCAGGGGTTTTAAAAAGAATTCTTATGAGATCCATTTGGCCCCATACCCTGTCCTTGAGTTTAACTCGTTCAATTCCATCCTGTGATATCAAGCAGAAATATGAATATTGTGAGATCTTGGATGCTGATGCTAATTAAGGTGCAGTTTAAATTCTGCCAAAAGACAATATTTCTTGCCCAGATTAGCTCCCCAAAAATTGGTTTATTGTCTGGTACTGAGAATGTAATATGAGCTCCTGTATTCTGTGACCTTAAAGTAATATTTTGTCTTCTCTCTGCTCTCTCTTTGCCTCTCATACCCCTTTTTTTTTTCCTACATTCATCTGTGAAGTCAGAGATGCTGCTGTTAAGACCACATCATGTCTTCCTGGTGTGCAGGCATATCTATAGACAGAATCTAGTCAGCACATCATGCTGAGGGTTACTTACAACATCCCTGTAATGCAGCTGATTTACATTGGCCCAGGGGAGGGGGGTGAACTGGAATCATGAGGAGGCTCTTAAACTTAACCACGTCTCCTTCAAGGCAGAGCAAAATATCCATACCATCTGATAGGAGAGTGGTGGTTCAACTCCTCCAGCTTTTTTAAGAAGGCAAAAACAATACACTGCATATTTACATAGAATCCCCTTAAGGACATCTGTCATGCTGGAGATTAAACTGAATGTCTCTCCCCAGTTTTATGTTATGCCTTCAGGCAGTCTAAGCCCAACAGATTTAGTTACTCTGCTCCAGATCCTAGATTACTAACACAGGCAGTTTTTATTCTTGCCCTTATTTTCCAGAAGCACAGAACCTTTGCTTGTAAATTACTGGCTTTGTGTGGGTTTTCTAGGCCACTTCCACTTACATTTTGGAGCTTGGCCCTGTGCTGGATTTGTGGTTAGTGTTTTTTACATTAACTTCTCTCATCCGCACTTTCCTCGCTTCTATCTCCATGTGCTGCATTAGGCAAGTTATTGAACTAATTTCCTTCCCTTCATTGTGACACACATCACAGGAGCTACGTTTCCATGCATCACCTTTTGTCCAGAATTTGCATGGCCTTCAGGACTTGAACTTCCAACTACCACTAAAAAAACCCAAACCAAATCTTGCTAAAGAGCAGAGAGGAAAACGATTATTTGAATGTTATTACGCTGACTTCAAAACCCAAGTTTACTTTCCTTACTTGGGGAATAACTCACTTTTGCTGTCCTGCTACCACTGTGTCTATATGTGTGCTGTCTGCAGCAGGGAATTATTTTGCTCAGTTTGCTTGCTTGCCTGTTTGCTCACTGTGTGGCCTGAGTCATAGCTTGGGAAGCTTGGCCACAGCAGCATTTGAAAATACTTGTTAATTTGGGGAAGAAGAGAGGATTCCTTTGAAGGAGGAAGCTGCCGAGGTTTCCCCAGTGGAGGCATCACTTGCCCAGTTGACTTTACAGCCAGAGATGTGTCTCCATTCATGTAATTGAAGAAAAACAAACAACAGACATTTTGGACACCTTCTGCAAGATGATGTTTCTCAGTTCTCACGAGTTGGTTATGAAAAACGCCAGAATTGAACAGAAAGTCTGTCACCACTGTCAAAATTCCCCCTGGCTTGAATGAGAGGGTTTTTATCAGGAGCCTGTTGGCAGGTGTTTCACGAAGGGAGTAAAGGATTATCTCTTTCAAGTGACCATTTATCAAGCCAGCTTTACTCATTAGATGTAAAGTTCAGTATTCTGCCAGCAACTTTCATATTTGTGAGCTGAATGTCCCATCTTGTGGCAACTCCTGCATTCTACAGTGCTCAGTTTGCCCATGTATCCTTAAGGCAATCCCAATAAGTGAGGCAGGCAGGAACCCCCTCTCTCTCACTGTTTGTTCTTGATGGTTTTAAGGCACTGTATAGTTGCAAATCCAATGTATTATTTTGCAGTTTCTGTGCACATTGTCAAGTCCATAAGTCTTAGATCAGGCACTACAAGCCTCAGATCAGGCTTACCCAGTTAATTCTTTGACTTCAGTCATTAATAATGACAGATGAACATGCCTCATAACCTATCTTCCAAGATACCTCCAAATGAGCAGCCCATAGTCAGTGTACAGCTCTGCCATATATACTGTCATCCTTTCCCCTTGCTGTCTGGTTAAACTATGAAACTTGAACCTCATCAGGCAAGCACAGAATTTGCTAGGGGACTTAAAACACCTCGTTAGCTATATAAGGGCTTTCAAGGCTCTTAACAGATTTCTCCATTAAACTCATAAATTTCTCCATAAATTCCATTTTATATTTGAATCCTACTCAGTACCACCAACTGTGGCATCATCAAGGAATAAATTAAGGCTGTTAGGAGGCTCTCCTTGCCAGTCCTTCCTATTAAAGCTCGAATGAACTGGCTTGCAGTAGGGTAGGTGCCTGTATGCACGTCTCCATGCAGAACCTCCAGAGTTGCTCTTTTGCATTCTGGCCACATTTCAAGGAGGGCTGTTGCGTCCTGTCAGTCCAGCTTTCCCCACACATCCGAAGGGCCCTCTCCTCCCATCACTTTCCTGTGCAGTGCTACCATGTGGCTGATTATATTGCAATCCAAAGCATATATACAGTAGCCTAAAAGTGGTTAAACTATATTGGATTTGAGTTAAAATTAAAAAAGCAGCAACAAAGAGGTGCGTGATGATTTTTTGTGGATGAGCAACATTGTGGCCCTCAGTAGCCACCTAAAACTAGAATGTAAGAGTGGCCAGTGGGAATCTGTCCAGTGCAGAGACCAGGGTAAAGGTTGCAGTGATGAAAATGCTGTCCATGTGGTTTGTGCCAGAGTTTCCTGGGCTATTGCCTCTGTGAAGGTTGTAATCATGGAACTATGTGGGGAAGAGTACACATAATTCTGCATAAGGGATGAATGGAGCAGAATTGCCCTGTGGCTGAGGGACATTTACCTGGATGGTGGGGTCCTTCTCTGTATGAGCTGTGTGTTGGATACAAGGCCAAACAAACCACCTGCCTTTCACCTGTCAATTGCTCATGAGTTGCACTAAAACAAAGTTTATAACATGAAGGAAGAAGGAAACAGAAATATAAGGGTAAGGAGAGTGTTGTCTCCCTTACAGGTATCAGCCCACAGAGCTTGTGGCCTGCTTAAGGGAAGAATGCAGTATCTTTTGAGATATATATCAGAACAGATGCACTCAGGCATCTCATCCTTTCCAGTCTGTGTTTTTGGTTCCACACTAACTTTTTTAACATTCAAATAATCTTCTGGTAAGATGTTCCTCAGTCCAGCTAAGCCCCATCACAGTGCTGCAACTCCCAGATCCACCTGACAGCTCTGAAGGATCTCTGGGGTTTTGGAGAGACTGTGACTCCATGGCACCAAAATTGCCCAGGTGTGACCAAGGGACATAGTCCAACTCATAAAGATCTAGCTTTGAGAACAAAGTTAAGCTCTTTAAGTTGTAACTGGAAATGCTGAATATGTTCAGCGAACGGTTTCAAAACTAAAAAACTTAGCAAGAAGTCTTGATAATCGAAGAGGGATAATTCAGGGGGCCTGAATTAAGACTAATGCAAACATGGTGCCACATCAGAGCTGAGCTGTGTAAATACCTTGTGGAGATGGGGGTGACCCTCACTGAATCCACTTCCATGAACCATAGAATGTATTCTGTGTGGCATGAAAACACACGGGCAGTGTTTTAAGCAGGGAAAGAAAAAAACTTCAAGGTTGGATGCTGCATCTAAACTCAGCCTGCAGGAACAGTTTATGTAACCAAAGCTATGACTGTGCTGTTAAGGTGGCCCTTCATGAGTTCATCCAGTTCAAATTATAAAGCTACATTATTACACTCTGTAGAAATATCCTATACAGAATATGAAACTAAGAGCAGCCCCCAAGATTGCAAGCTTCACAGTTTCCTTGCCCTGGAGTTCTTTAGAGAATGAGTCAGATAAACAGAAAGGACCTGGCTCTGAATTACACTCTGTAGCTCTTGAAGTCTTTACAGTGCTTTCATTGCTCTCTTCCTTTCCAGTTATTCTAAGTCTTTTTTTTTTTCCTTTGAGAAAGATTTAAATATACCAAAGAAGCATAATTTTCAAATTCCAATAGATGATTTTAAAACCTCATTAACAACAGCCGAGGTGTGGAGAGCACATGCTTCATGCAAGGGGCCTGGATCACTGCTCAGTGCAAATCTGCAGAGCTTCTGTGGGTTTGGGAGCACTGCAGATTTGCACCAGCTGGGTGTGCAGACTTGCCTTTCCACCAGCACATATGCTAACCCTGGCAGAGAACTGGAGCCCAGATTGTGAACTGCTTCCTCACAAGGATGAACAGCTACTCGTAAGCAGTTAAATTGACTTCACCGGGCCTCTTAGGTGAAGAGCTTCTTACTGGGGAGAGCACAGGGTTCGCAATGCAGCCCTTAATTTTTATCCTGTAAATAGCTGCTGGGTTTGCTCAGTGCTGTGAATGATCATCATTTTGCAATGGATGACCAGAGTGGATGATGAGATCTGAGACTAAAGGAATCAATACCTGCTAACACAAAAAGCAGAAAGAAAAATTCCTTTTACCTCAATTCCATTACCTCCCTCTAAAGAGATGTTCCTTCAGCTACACAGCAGCAAAAGCAGATATGTGGTTCTGTTTCACCAAGCCATCAAACACTATAAAAGTCAGTTATATAAACATTTGAAGCTGGTGACATTCGATTCCAGGGCTGTGTGGGCAGCCTCATTTACAGCAGAGTTTTCTAAACAGGCAATCCAGTTTTCCAGGTAATTAAAAATGTTTGCACAGGCTAGTAGATTTATCTTTTGAAACCATTTTAGCACTAGTGCTCTCTAGAGTGGTATCAGTTGACACAGTGCATAATCTAGAAGAGACTAATTGCTGCATGATTTCTAATTTTTCTGCAGTCATGTAAATGAGCTGGAGCCTGCACAGGTGGAGCCTATTAGAGTGAATGATTTTGCTCTCATGTTGTTATCTTCATTTGCTGTTGTCTTATCAACTCAGAGTAGGGAATCTGCTGTCATGAAAAGCAGGCGAGGGAACAATGTCTGACTGAAAAGTCTTGTTTCATTATTTTTTAATTCATACAGTACTACCTGCCTAATGCAGTTTTCTGATTACCATGAGAGGCAGCCAGTAATGCAGTTTTATTCAAATAAGGGAAGCAGTGCTTTAATTTAAGCTAAGAAATCATCCACATTTCTTACCAGGCAACAAGGATTGTGATTCAATAATACATGAATTTAATAATGCATAATGGTAGACTTTGCAGGTACTAAATAGCAAGATCAGAATGAATTAGTATGCTATGTTGTTCTATGAGAATACATCTCCTTTGCTCATGCGCTCTTTCTCTGTCCCTGTTTTGCTTTTCCTTGAGCTATTTCACTCTCTAAGAGGTAGGATAAACAAATCAAGGTTTAGTTCCTGAAACATTTGTTACAGATCTCTTAAAACCCTTTTTGTCTGCATAGGAAGGCCTTATAAGGTACCAAGTGCAGCTGTTCCATGGTATGCAGAAACCCAGGTCTGCAGCAAGAGAGTCAAGTAACGCTGTTTTCCATCAAGGAAGTCCTCAGGAGGCCTGGGCAGTAAGGCACTTCTGTGGCTCCTCTTAGAGGATCATCCCAAGATATAAGTGCTCTGCCAATTACGAGTTTGGTGCTTGTTCCAAGCTTAAATAAAATCATAGCTTTGTTACCATTGTTATCCATTAACATGAGAAGGTGTTCTCATTCCTTGGGCTTGTACCCCAGCATGTTTCAGATAGCAAGCACACTTTCGTTGTGTGATGTTGTTACATAGCTCTACTCAACTTAAATTGGTCTGCCTTGGGTATTCATAACACTACATGCAGGTTGCATGGACCCTTTTAAATCTCTAGATAAAGGAGAGATGCAAGATGAGAGAAGAATGTGTATTTACATCTTATAACTAGTGTGGCTGAGTTAGGACCTACTCCCCAGAGGCTTCCTCCTGTATTCTTTAGCATCTGAAGCTGACAGGACTTTCTCCTTCTCATGGTTAGATTGGACTGCTGAGGAAAAGTGTGAGTCCTTGGCCTTCAACCTCGTTCATCAGGCATGATCTCCAACATGCTGGCCATTCAAACAAAGTTACTGAGCATCTGCTCTTTTCTGCCACTTGAAAAAGGAAACACAAGATCCTGATCAAAATACAAAATGAGGGTATATCTATCTTGTCACTCTGATTCTTCTATTTTGTGATCCTTGACTTCACGTGGCTTCCTCTTGAAGACAACACTGCCCTCAGTTCCTCATCATCTCATAATGCCTCTGTTTTGCCCAGGTCACCTCTTTGAAAAGTTTGGAATTGCATTCTTTTGCATTTCTTTGACATCCTTCAGTTCGGCAGGTCCTGCTTTCCAGCTGGTTGGCTTCCCTGGGAGCTACCTTTGTTTTAGCTGGAAGGGATGTTGTCGCCACAGTTGGACATGAGCATCCAGGTGAGGTGCTCATCTAGAGGACTTGCTGCTCTGCTTGAGAAAAGAGAGTTTTCTATAAGAGTACATAAGCAACTATGGAGCAAGGAGGAAAAGCAAAAAGAGAACCATGGTCCCAATTCTGCTCTCATCAAAAGAATATGTAGAACGCAGTTAGTTTCCATTCTGTAGCCCTCAAAAATGTTCCCTCAGTACAATCCCATTGGTTTAAATAGAATTATTCCTGATTCACACTGTCCTCATATGTTTATAATAAAAATTCTTACGAGTGCCGTTAATATCCTGCAGATTATTCAAACTGGAAGAATTTTTTCAGAACAAATTCAACCTTCATCATTTATGCTTTTTGTACACTCTTTGCATCTCACTCATCACAAGCAGCAAAAAATTACAGATTGGTTTCACTTTTATTTACAATCCAATTAATTCCCTGGCACAGTGGCATCCTATTTAGGTTTGTGACATTGGAGTGAATTGGTCTGAATTTATCTTTTTTTTTTTTTAAGAGTAACCTATTTCCATTGCCTTTTTTTTTTTTTTTTAAGTTGATCGTCTCCTTTTATTGGCAGTTTAGGAAATAAAAGATTTGTATTCCTTAATAGCATTCCTCCTAATTCTAAAATGCCCCTGGGAAAGCTCTGATTAACTGTACTACATTCAAATGTAGAATTATCTAATTACCGTTTCCATAACGAGAACTTCCAGAAGACAGGATTATGTCATTTTTAGCTCCTTTGTGTTTGGAAGCTGCTTCTACATAATATCTGTGCGTACGTGCTACATAGATATTCGTGTAGGGCTGGGTGCACACATGCAACAAATATGTGGGTGAAGAACTACAGAAGGTGAAACTTTGTTCCTTTTCTGTTTAGGTTGTTTTGCTTAATATTAATTTCCTTTTCAGCAACAAATTATGCTCATCCTCTGCGGACAGAAGCTTGCTTCAAGTTGTAAAATAGATTTCCTCTCGCATTGTCCTGTTCAATAAACCTCTTGTTCCATTGTGGAATCTGAGGAAACCTTCTCTGGGAACAAAATCACAATGTGGAATTCATTACATGTTGCCCAGTGCCCCATGTGAAGCACTCATCTGGATTCCTTAGACACAAAAACGTGCTTTATGCCAGTGCAGGGGCTTTTGACAATTTTGAAGTAAATCCAGCTCAGAGCTGGTATATCAATGGCAAATCCTCTTAGCTCTGGTTACAGGAGATCAGGATGTTATTTCAGCATTCATATTTGGGAGCTGTTCCATTAACACCTACAGCAGTAGATACATGTATATATTTGGCTGCTGTTTAGGAGGATCTGTTTGATGACTTATCCTGAAGATGGGGTTTCAAATTCTGCTCTTACTTGTAGCTATGTATCTCCATGGAGGTTGCTAGTTTAATATTTCTAGCACACCATCATCTCTCTGCCAAGGCAGGGACACTTAGCTCAAAGGAGACACTCACTGCATTAAATCATCAACATTATATCCTGTTAACATCCTCATATCCCAAAAATGTCCTTTTTCAGAGGTGTAGTCTTTAGATACGGGTTTTCTGCAGGGACTAGTCCTACTCATTAGCACCATTTTCCTTCATGACATCAATAGAGACATGGCTTAAGAGTGAAAGGAACCAGAGAGATGGTTTTCTCAGGGAAACCCTATGGAGAGGATTGTCAAAGCTGGACTAGTTCAGGGCTGAAAATGGTATTTTGTATTTTCTGCTGGTGTGTTTTGAATGCGGGACAACTTTCCAGGCACTATAAGTATAGCTCAGCAGTGCATTTAAACAGGTTAGTACTTAGCAGCTTGTCATTCCTTCCCACTGGCCAAGGGTCCTCCATCAGCTCATCTAAAAGCCTTGAAGGGCATGGAAATTTTGGCTGATGAATTCAAAGCTGGCTCACAGGTGGGCTGCAAGTTCTGCTAGCCCATTTCTTTCCTTGGATCTGCACTGAGTTTTTTAAAAGGTCTGTGTCCTGAAGAGTTGAGAAGTACTTCTGTACTCTTGTGGTACACAGTGATAGAAAGGGTTTTTACTAGGGTGATATTTGCCCCAATAACAATATTAGTCATAGAGAATAAGTGGTGGTGGGGAATTAATGCTCCTTGTGTGATTAACCATTTATAGACTTTAAGCCCCTCTTAAATAAGGGCATCTCTTTTTAAACACCAAAGTAATATATGATTTAATTTAAGCTGTTATTTTTCCGATTTTCTTGAGGAAAATTTCCTATGTTTTATATCAGAATTTCCCTAATGAACAGACCTTCTGTCCTCATTGTCAACTCATCCTTCCTTTTTAACCAGGACTCTTCTGATACTTGATGTTTTTCATTTGCTTTCATATTTTCCTTGATCTCACAATTCCTGAAGGCATGCATTCAAAAAAATCCTCAGTTTTCCCTTAAAGAGGCAGTCCTCTTGGCTTATGGAAAAAACTGTGAAGTTGTGGTCGTTAGAGAGTATCACATTCATGAAAGCATATAAAATGAGTTTTAAAGTAGAGTATTTTCAGTATATCACTCATTCCCAGCTTCTTTTATGATTTCTGTGTGGCTGTCCTGTGATTCTGAGATGCAAGAGACTCCAATTTTGGTTTCTTGTGCATGTGTGTGTAGGGTGATGGACAGTGAAGTTTACAGCACTGATAATTTTGAATGGGTTCAAGCACAAAGTGGTTTGAAATTTTCTGGTTTTGTGTTCTAAGGGAGTTTAATCAGTGTCATTAAAATGCAAAGGATTGTTTCACTGAGCTTTGGAAGTGGGAGTTGTCATGGATTGTGTTTATTACTGTAGGGCATTTGAGGTCAACACAAACCTCTGTCGCTGCATGAACATGGAGCTATAGGTGTCTCTGGTCTCAGAGGTATTCCAGTGGAAATGGGAAAGGGGGCAGAGTCAGGGTGAGTAGAAGATGCCCTCATGGAACAGCGTGAGGCTCTCCTAATTCCTCAGTGTGGTGGTATAAGCTAGATTTTGTGAGAAAGAGATCAGTTTTTCTAAAAGAGAAAAAGAAATAGAGAAGAGGGCAGAAGAAGGGAAGGCATAAAGTGGAGATGAAGATAGGCTGCAGTCAAGCAGCTTTGGAGAAGGAAAGGAACATTTGGAGGATGTTTCTGTGTGTCCAGAAACCTCTCTCTTGGAAGTGTCTACAGCTGCCAGTCTCCGGCACTTTTCTGAATCCATAAGGAAGAGTAGGAAAATGGCTTTCTGGGTATTGGCATTTCCTTTCCTCCTAAAGCACGTTTCCTCTATTGTATCTGTGCTGCTTCTGGCAATTCTCTCCTTTTTTTCCATTAGCATCCTGGCTGAAATGACATGATAAGGAGCTACTGCTGTCTTGGTTGTTCCATGGGCATACCAGGGGTGTTCTGGAAATTTAAGGATAAAGCAATCTGGAAGAAGGATGAAGCAGAGCATTATAAAATCATTGATAGCAATTTTTTTTAAAGGACGAAGTTGTGTAAAGTTTGAGTGACAGGATTCCTTCTTATTGCACAACTCTCATCTCCAGATGGCTGTGATTGTTCTCAATCTGGGAAAAGTATATTAATGAAGATTTGGGTTTTTTAAATTGCATGTGATATGAATTCTCTCTCTAATTGAAGCTACCAATTTTTCTTCATTTTGTTCAAAGATAAATTCAGTAGGGAATTGTAGACCTTTCCTATCAGAGAGGATCGATGTCATCTTCTCACCTTGTCAGCTACATCCTTTTGAAATGCAGGGCAACTTTATTTCTTTAAATAACCAGGTAGAAAAGAGAAAGACTTGCTGAACTTGATTAGATCATAACCCCTATATTGGGAGAACTACACAGCCCATGTACAGAATTAGTTGCATGAGAGTGCAAACAATGAATACCAGTGCATTGAGGCATATGCTGGACAAGGAGAGGCTCTCCTCTAACCTGGTATCAAGGGAGAGAAAGCTACAGGAAGGAGGATGGCTTGTTTTGGTAGGAGGAGAGATAAAAACCCAAAAATAATTATTTTAAATCTAGAATTTCTTTTCTTTTTTTAATAAAGTAGACCATCTCTTACCTCTCCTTTTTTTTTTTTTTTTTTGTTTTGTTTTGTTTGTTTTTTGTTTTTTGTTTTTTTGTTTCTGTTCTGTTTTGTTTTCCTTGTCCTGGGACTTACTTGGCTTTGGTGCCTCCTGACTCTGTCCTCTTCCTGGAAGGCAAAAAACCGAGAGAATAAGAAAAAGGGGTCTTTCTTTTCTATCTTGCAGGTCACAAAGCTTCTTTGAGGCTAGGCAGGTCCAGTGTCCAGTTCTCACTGCTGCACCACATTCTTCAGGCAGCACCCTCAATGCAGGAAGAAATTTTTTTAGTGAGAAAAGTCTGTATGGTAGCATATCACCCTTGTATCTAGGAGAAACGAGTGGAGACTTTTTTTTGTTACATTTTGTCATTCCAGGTAGAAAGAAAGAGAAATTCATCCTAAGCACGTGTTCCTTCTGTAAGTGATAATGACAGTGGTTTTAAACACCCCATTTAAAAACTTCTCTCTCAAGACACCTACTTTCTGATTAGACCGAATATCAGAACACCCCATTTACTGTTTGTTAGGGCAGCACTACCCCCAGGACAACTTCAGGACTAGTGGTTACAGAGATCAGAAAGGGGGTTTATTTGTTTGGTTTTTATCATGTTAGAGGTCTTTTTCAAAATCTGCATCACTATGAATCTAGAAGACCTGGCCATCCTGATCAGTCCAAGTTTTAATTTGGGTGCATCTTCTGAAGAATGCTGCAGTCATTGCGAATCTGAGCACGGATGAGGAGAATCCACAAACTGGAAACTGATTTGACTCTTGTGGAGTTGCTTTGTGCATAAAATTTTGAACATCACTCAATATCTCTTTATTTGACCTGCTCCCAGGATTAACACTTAAAACAATAAGATAGAGCTCTATGAGCTGTTCTCAGGTAGTGTTTGTTGCTGCAGTACCAAAGGGACTCAGGGGAAAGGTGGTTTCTGAGTTTTCCAAAGACGAATCTAGACAGTCCTGTAGGTCAGCAATCAGGAGCAGAATAACTGTGCTGGTCCAGGAGATAAAAATTTAGTTCCACAACACAGAAACACATGGCTGCTCTTGCAGTGGCAATGAATCTGCCCGGAAATGTAACAACTCGTAAGACATGTAACCAAAATTGTATTGTTCAAGAGTGGAACAAATTAATTAGACTAAATGGAGTCTTTGGCTGTCAGGACTCCGGTGAGAAAATTCACAGGAGACAGGCTGCTTTATTCTAACAGCTTCCTTCCTCCTGCCCATGTGGACTGTGGTTTTCTGTGCCTTATTTCTCTCTGCCTGTTCATTTGAGCCTCTGTTCCCAGCCCCAGAGCTAAGGGACTCTTGTTCCTTCCCTGGATAAAGGACTAGCATGCAGCAGTGAGGAGGAGCCGAAGAGGAGATGCCTTTCCAACCCCGGTGAATACTTGTAGAGTCACAGTCTTTCGTCCCCATTGAACTTAATCCCTCCTTTGAGCTCTTTTAAAGCTATTCTTGCTGTGCTGCTCTCTACACAGCTCCCTTTCCTCAGGGTGTGCTTCATCTCCTGATACAGGGCACTGGGGCCTGTTTCAGATTTGAATCTCCTCCTCATTCCTTGGGCACACAACGTGACAAAGTGTTCTGCTGGTTATAGAGTCCCTCTGCCTCATCCCATCCCTGCAATGACAGGGATGCCATGAACAACCTGCAAATAACTTGTTCCTGGAGGTGGGAGAAGCCCTCTTAGTGGCTTTCAGGAGGAGAGCTGTGTTTCACTGCTGTGCTGACTGTGATTGTGATGATTTCCTCATATTAAATTGCCAGGTTGTTGGAGGGACTTTGGTTGTGTTGCTTTTAATTTTTTTTTTTAATTATTATTATTTTACATTTCTGACTCTCTTGTGAACAGAAATGCATCAAGGAAAGATGAAGAATGTGAAGAAGTAGCACCATTGAGATAAAAGGGACCAAATTTTACCAGCAATCACAGCAAATATCTGACTTGCTTAAGTGAAGCCAATTACTGTATTATTGCCTCCTTTTGCACTATGCACAGTAGGGATGTCACTGGATAATGGTTTGCATGTAGAGTTAATCACTTTGATGCATTTCTGACTGATCCCAGCAAATTATGTTTTGGTTCCACTATATTAAACACAAGAGCAGGGGATTATCATTAATAAATCTAAGGCACAGCATGCATAAATCTTGAATAAATCAAATATCAATTACATAGGCAGTATCTGCTGACATCTGCTTTCATCAAATAATATATTTGAAATAGATTTTATTCCACTTTGTCAGAGTCAAAGGAACGTTAGACTGGTGTGCAAAGACCCTTACTCTAAAGAGTTGGGTTTTGTAGCAGTGCTGTTGCTTGCTGAGCAATATAAAAGTCCTTTTTTTTTATTGCCTTTCATTTTCAGACATAAATAGCACATTGGTTTCATAGAGTAGTTCACACAGCAAAGGGAGGACTTGTATCTTTTGGGAGAAGCTCTTCTGTGTATTCTGTTTTCAAGTGTTCTATGAAGCTTGGTTCTGATGAGGCTGCCATGCACTCACAACCTTTTCATGTAATGGCTGGCTGGGTGGGGTGAATCCAACCTGGGATTTCCCTGTGGATTGTGACAGGTGGAAAGAAGGTTAGTTAATGCCTGATTTCAAGGGAATTACAGAAAGGGAGGATTAGGTGTGGGCAGAGCCCAGGAGCCTGTGGGTGTTGGAAGGCCTGTGGGCAGGGTGAGTATTTATCTCTGAACACATCATCTCCTTGCCAGGGGCAGGTGGGGTGTTTCTCTGGCTTGTGGGAACATGCAGAGCAAGAGTTTGAGGTGATGGCGAGTCCTCTTCAGCCCTCCTTCCTCCCCCTGGCTGCAGAAGCAACGCCCTCTGTTGTGTGCCCTCCCTCCTCCGGGGTTTGAAGGCACACGGGGAAGGGACTGTGTCCCCACCCTGCCTGTTCCTGCACTGCCCCAGGGTGAGGGAGGGCTCCTCCCGGCTCCCTTCGATGGCTGAGCCCCTCCTCCAACAAGCCATGAAACAAGTAAGGTGTATGATGTCTGCATATCAGTGCAGCGTCTTCAAATATTTTGGCTTCTTCATTTCTTATTAACTATCTCTTCGCCTCATTTCCGGGTAAATGGAGGCTGTGGTGACTCTGAGCACCCTGCAAAATGAGAGTACGCTCTCTTGTTGAAGAAAAAACTCAAACAAGACAAAGCAAGTGTGCTCCAAGCACTTCTATTTCCGGCTCTGCTCAGCCTGCTGAAGTCCCAAGCTTGCTTTAGCTTCATGGAGGCACTTCAGAGGTTGGAAATGCTGCTTGGTGAGGCCAGTGCATCTGCAAGTTTCATTTCATGGGCTCTCTGGATAGCAAAAAATGCATCTGAAGACCTTGGGGATGTACCAGACGACTTCTCCTGGGTTTTCTGTAATACACTTAAACTTCTACACAGATGTTTTCAAATATGAGTACAGACTATAATAAGTTTGAGTACATGTAGGTGGATTTAGTTTTCTAATGTTGGTTCACCATTTGTACAGTGTGCTTCTTTGTGAACAAAATTGTTTCTTTTCTGTCTGGACATCTGTCGAGTGTGTTAATTCTGAGAAAATGTGCAGGTATCAAAATTATATTGTGTGATCACCAAGCCAGAAGGAAAGTAATAGTTTTTCTTGGTTTTTTTTTTTTTTTTTTTAAGATCTGTCAGCCTCTAAATTAGTAATTTCAACAACTATAAAATTCCTTTAACTTATACATTCATAAAAATTAAAAACTTGCTATCCTATGGGTTTGTGTATTTAAATACAGCTTATTTTCTCTTGTGCATAGTCTTGAAAGGCACTGGGAACAACTGGTTCAATATGCAGCCAGAGCAAACCTTTATACTGATTCCTGTGGTAACACCAGCAGATCTGTGGACAACACAGCACTTGGAGTGGGAAAGTGAAGCACTGTATGTGTGAAGAATTTATAGGAGTACAGTCCCTTGGGAAATGTTTTGAAAATATCTGACACTTGATATAATCTACTGCATTCCAAATGCAAAAAAAAAAAAAAAAAGGAAAGCTCTTTAGAAGTGGTTTTCTGAGCCCCAGGGATGTCCTCTGGCAGAGATGGTCCAGCTGTATCCAGAGAGGAAGGGATTCCACTGCAACTAGGAAAAATAAATACAATAAAATAAAAATTGGCACAAGTGCTGCTTTTGTTTTGGTGGTGGGAATATTTAAGGTGTTCAGCAAGCACGTCTCAGGCTCATTTTTAAGTCTGATTCCTTTCTTAAAAGAGAATAAATTACAATATAAAGCTTTAAGTTCTCAGCTGCCTAGTATGATTCCCATTGCCTTCTGTGGACTTGTATAGTTGGAAGCAGGTTCCTGTTCCCCCTTTCAATTTAACAAGTCCTATTACTGCTGTCAGGTGTCATGATATGAATCTGGGGGTGACAGTATGAATTTGCAGTGGTTGTAACCTTGTTTTATACTTGCCCTGTTGCAGAAGGAGCTTGAAAATAGGTACATGTTCAGCTTTTGTCTGTCACTTCTTTTACATGCATTGGTTTTTTTTTTTTACAGCTTTCTAGAAAATTCAGAGTAAGAACTGGTTTGTAAGGCAGAGATCTTATCTGAGGAAGGGATCCAGAGTGTTGAAATATATGTTGCACTGACTCTGTAGGAAAAGTGGACCTGGCCCTTGACACTGCATAAGAGGATTCATGGAGGTGGATGTCTGTGCTTTTTTCTCTCACAGAGGTTTAAATCTTCTTGATTGTACATGGGTGTTGATATGTGTGGCACCTTGTGTCCGCTGCACGTACACTTGTGTACGTGTGCCAGGGGAAAGGAAAAGCTGAAAAGGAGGGATTTCACAGCCAACATTTGCAACCAAGTCACATTTCAAAGTGCAAGGGAGAACAGCATTTTAAATTCAGTGGGTTTTTTTTTCTGAGGGAGGCACGTGAAGCATGAATTTGACTTCACTGTATCACAACCACCTTGCCCACAAGTCAGCAAGGTGGCCTTCCATTTACATTGCATACAGTTTCATTCTTTAATTTTGCTGAAATTTTCATTTGTCTTGCTGGAGTTTCATCACCTGCCATAGGTTACTAGTCTGTAATGGATCTGAATCTCAAGCTCAGCCAAAATGTTAGACTATGCAAAAGAGAGTGAGGTGAAGGGAGAGGTGGAGACAAGTACAAAAGACCATTGCCACCTCCAACAGGTGGATGCCTCATGCAGCCAGAGCTGCCAGCAAGGAGAACATTGCCCACTGCTGCTGGGCTTCATGTCTCTGGGACAGCCCATAACTGTCAAAGTGTAGAGACAAGGATAAGTAGATCATAACATGAGGAGATGCTGAATGTGGTGTTTCATACAATCTGCCCTTCAGGGCTGATCCCAGCCTCCCTGTCCCCATGTCAGCCCACAGGGGTGCAGGCTTGACCTCCCCTTTGACACAGCCTCTGGGACCGTCACCACAGTTTTCAAGGGTGTGACAAAAGCAGCCCCTGGCTTGTCACATGAAGTAGCTTATTTTAAGGAAAAAATTTTCCTAAAATGAGCTTGTCCATAAGATTGTGTGGAGTTTGAGTTGAAAGGAAAAGAAAACGAAATACATGGGTTTTTTTGAAAGATGGTGGGAGATTAAAAATGCTGCCATTTCCCTGACCTTATTTCTTTTTCTGTGAGTTTAATTGGTATCTGGCAATTATTTAAAGTGGCTAGCAACTCTAAAAGCCAAGTATTTACAGTCATTAGCAACTCCTCATGTTGGAAAATAAGCCTATTGAGTATTAAATTAAGTCAGACTGCTTAATTAATACCATCTCAGGGCTGTCCTAAAGAAACTTCCCTACTCTGCAGGTCTATGTGGATGGCAGAGTACACCCTCATAAGCTAAACTGTGGGCTTTGCACCAAGCTGGCATGACATGTTACTGAAAACATTAAGATTTGTGTAGTGCAGGCAGTTTGCAAGACCTTACTTCTGCAAGAATGAATGTGGCAGGCTTCCCAGATCTTTTATATTTATTTATTTATTTATATGCGTAGACACATATATAATCTGCCTTTTAGTTAATTAGCTAATGTTTGTAAAGTGCTTTGAGGATTAAGTGCTATGTAAGTGCTAATTATTATTATTATTATTATCTCTCAGTATGCCTTAGTAGACAAGGTCAACCAAGAAGACACCGAAGAACATATCTGCTAATGAAGGCCTGATAGACTGTTTGCTCTTCATTTTTCTTCCCCATCCCCCAGCCCTGAGAAAGAAGATGGTGTTAGACACTAGGAAGGACCTCCTTAATGATGCAGTTTGGTGAAACCCTGGACAGGATTGTCTGATGAGTCCAGTAAGTGTCTGCCACTGGACACCCTTAAGAACGAGATAGACAAACCTGTGTCAAGGAGGACCTTAAGTGTGTCTAGTCCTGCCTGAAAGGACCAGGACGTGTGGGGTGGTTATTGGAAATCCCTCCCAGGCACAGGATATGGTGGCTGTCTTCTATCCTCTTTCAGTTTGATGCTTTCCTGCAAGTCAAAATGCCTGTAAGCCAAATATTTAAGGCATGGAAAGGGTCGTAAAGCATGGGAAAAGACTGCTCAGGAAACTGGTGGAGTCACCATCCTTGGAAGTGTTCAAAAATGTGTGGATATGGCACTTGAAGACATGGTTCAGTGGTGAACATGGTAGTGGTGCTGGGTTGATGGTTGGACTTGATGATCTTAAAGGTCTTTTACAAACTTAATGATTCTATGATTCTAAAACATACAGGTGTTCCTGGTCCATCTGGAAAACTTCTCACAGAGGTGTTGAGGTTTTGCTTGCAATCCTATTAAAAAAAACCCAAAACACATGCACTGCTTCATTGCCCAGCCCCACTCTGTGGAATGTTATCACTCCCATAGCCAAGCAGGCATAATTTCTGCCCATGGACCACCAGATCCTTCAGCCCCATGCGGGATTTGATTTTGCATTTGACACACGTTAATAATGTGCTTAGCGCTGCTTTGCTTCACCCGCGAGGGGCCAGGTGCCAGCAAAGAGGTCCTTTGCTGCCTGACCCATGTTATTCCTCTGTTCTTTATCTTTCACCAGGAAGGGAGTTTTCCCATTTTCACGTCTCCCTTTCTTGATACTGTGTGAGTGACTGTTAGGTGCAATAAGACCGATACAGTGCATGTGCAGAGTGCCTTTCAGTCTTCTTTATGATGTGCAGACATTAACCAGCCCTCATAAAATCCTTTCAAGGAGAGTGGATGTTTGTATTTAACACACACACATCAATATATTTAGAGATGTCTATGTGCATGTATCTGTCCCAAAGAAAGAAGGAACAAATCAAGGCAATGAAAGGTTGAAGAGAAGTTGCAAAGGTTGGCATCAGGCTCTATAACTTTTGCTCAGATATTGTCCATGAGAACAACAAAGCAAATCACATTTCTTTATTTCTAGGCATCTGACTAAGATTTAATTACTCTTAAATGTTTATTTCCACACTTGAATGTAGGTACATCCATGGTAACATGGGTGTATATTGTTGTCATTTGATGTCGGATTTGGTTAAGTATATCTTTAATTGCTGGCAGGTAGTAACTGGTTCTCAAAACTTCTGTTGGCCAAGATTGTCTTTTTACCAAAAGAAGAGGTATCTGATTTTGGCTTCATGGTACCTTCTTTTTTTTTTTTTCACTTTTGCTGAACTTTTGTTAAATATATGGGTAAGGAGGAAAATTAGTTAAAGCATTAGATGTGGGAAATATAAAGTACTGCTTCAATATGGTTTTCTTTGTCTTTCACTGCAGGGAGTTTTTATAAACTCCCTTTTAGCTTTAAAGTCTCTTAAAATGACTTTAAATAAATAGGATGAATGTTCTTTGGGGAAGACAACCAACACAGTTAGTTGAGATAGGCTGGCGTTTTTATGTCTCTTCTTGCAGCTGAAATTCAAGCCTGCTTCTTTCCTGAGAAAGCCAAAGCATGTGAAGGGGGAAAGAAAAGATGAGGGAATAGTCAGCACCAGAGACAGAAGCTGTTTTCTTTCACTTGCTGGCTGCTACGGTCCTATCGACTGCCCTGAGACTGGACAAACTCAGCCCTGCTGGATAATTTAAGATGTTGTGTTTTACTCTTTGTTTTGCTTGTGATCACAGAAGCCATGCAAAAGATGGAGCTATGCCTGGCATGGTGAAATCTTTATCCAAAGGACAGCAGAAGGCAGGGCAAAGAAGGGCAGGAGTAGGATGAGGAGGGAAAGTGCAAGAGGGGGTGACCTCAGAAGCAGTGTTCAAGGCTGGTGATGCTGGTGTTGCAGTATTTCAGAAAAGCTGGTGGAGAGGGGACCACTGCCAGGGTCCTGTTGTCTAGTTCTCTTGGATTAAGATCAGTCAGACCAATGAAGATAGTAATGCTGGGCAAAAGGAGGTAGTGACAAAAGGAAGGTGCATCAACTCATTCTTCTGTTGAATCCTTACTCTTAATTTCTGATCTTCCTCACCTCTTCCCATGAATTGCCCACTTTTCCCTCTAATCTGCACACTGATTCTGGAAGAGATATATATCAGTAAACTTCTCCTAACTGAGACATATTCCCTTAAATCAGGGAATTAATTAATTTAATTAGTAAAAAGAAGTTATGAATAGTTATAACATTAATTGTTTCCATGTTTTTATAGCATATGTGCATGTATATGTATAACAAGGTTATATATATGTGTGTTTTATGCTTATATCATCATAGCATTTAACTATATAATTATGAATTATTACATAACTCAATTATAATAATTATTGAAAAGTAATATATCATTGTGTTATAACATTAATGTTTTATTATATATAGGTGTACGTAGGAGCTCAGGGCACATCTTGGATGGCTGAGAGAAGATTGGACACAAATCTGATTAAAGCTCAGTTCCTCACTTGAAGTCAGTAAGCCACCAAAGTACAAAATGAACTTTCTCTCTTTTGTTTTTTTTTCCCCCCCAATAACTGCGCCTGGATTTTCAGAGTAAATAATTTGATTTTAAAAGTTTTCTGATAAATGCACTCAGGTTAGTTATCAGGACAGTCCATTACCAAAGAAAAATTTCTTGTACTGGAAGGGTTACAGTGAATACAGAAAAGCACTAAGAAAGGTGGTGAATATATGGAATTGTATTGTTGAGAGACAGTAAATAAACTGTATGAGATACTGATTAGCCCACAAAAGTGAAGCTTGGATGAATCTGATAATGGTCTGAGTGGTGGGGAGCAAGTTCCCAAAGAAAGACTTTTTCCTGCTGTTCGTACTACTGGAACTGGAGGGCACTCCCTGAAATAATTAGGCAACAAGTTTAAATCAGCAAAAAGGAAGTTTTCCTCCCCCCTGCTTCCCCAGCACTTGCAGTGCACGATTGTAGCGTGAAACTCCTTGTCACAGGATGTTGTAGAAGCCAGCAGTATAAATGGGTTCAAGAAGGGATTAGACAAATTCATGGAGGAGAAGTCTACTGGGAGCTATTAAACACGATGGTCCAGATGCAACCTCTGGCTCAGGAAGTCCCCAAACTGCTGATTGCTGGAATCTGAGAGGTTATACCAGAGGAGGGATCACTGTAATTGCCACGCTGCTTATATTTGCTTCTGAAGCACCCAGCGCTCGCTGCTGAGGGAGATGAGATGCTGGGTTGGATGGGCCATCAGTGACTCAGAATGGCTCATCTATTTTTATGTTCTTAATTGTTGTAAAATGAATGGAGAAGCTACCTCGTTTTTCTCCCCTCTACAAGCTGAAATTCACTAGTGCCAAGAAATTCAGATTTCCAACTGCTCAGGCCACTCAGGACAGGCTCCTCAGAGCCAGAACAGACACAGCTCAGCACATTAAGTATAACATATTCCATACTGGCCTCTGTGACTGCCTGGGGCCAAGTAAGCTTGCAGCCCAGATCAATGGCTGGAACCACATCTTCCCTCTGGGTACAGAGGCCTATTTGCTTATACGAGTAAAGATACTCAAGCAAAGTTGACTCCAACCTTGGGGCTGGAAGTTGAGGAAGATAAAAGCGTATTGCTTGCTGTACCTCCTTCTCTGGAGCATGTAAAAGAGGATTAAGCAGCAGGGTTGGTAGATGGAGGAAGGTTTAGCTGCCTGCATATACGACACCAGCAGTTACTGCTCTAAAAGCTGAGTGGAGAAGCTCGGAATTGGTGATTTTCTGCATTATTTCATCTGTAGTGGTGCAGGGGTGAAGGTAACCTACTGTAGATCCAGAGCCATAACTTATGTCCTCACTCCAGGCTGGTACAAAGGCACTCTCAGCCTGCTCTCTTGTTCACACTAAGAGATGAGTTCAGCAGGATGCAGAACACCTCATTTTTTTGTGTAGCATTGATCCACAAAACAGGAATGTGTTGGCCACAGTAGATTTGGGTGGATCTTTGGCAAAATTGAAATTCATGCTGAAGGACTAATAAAGGAACTGAGACTTGGCTGGTTGTCTGTTGAGCAGTACCCTGCAGGGTTAAGTTTTGGTGGGGATGTGTCTAGTGCTGAGTGCTGTGTGATCAGGCTAAGTTACGGTGCAGACTTCAGGGATTGCCCCAGAGAAGGACTTAAAACCCGGGGGCCTGAACACAAATCAGCCACAATTGGAAGCAGTTGGGGGTGAAGCTCTGCTTTTGAACCCTCTCCAATGTGTGTGTGTTTACCCGAAGTCATCCTCCCCTCCCCTTTTCCCCTGGCATCCCCTTCCCAAACTGTTCGTAAATGTTGCCACTGGGGATTCGTATATGAGAAAAAAACGAGGTGAAAAAAGCAAAGGGAGGAGGAGGAGGAGGAGGAGAGCTGTACCTCTCCTGCAAATGCAATAATTCAGATGGGGGAACGTGCTGTTAAAGTCTCTGCCTTGACGTGTGTATGTGAAACGTGGCCAACTTATGGTTTCTGTGGGAATTGTACGTTTGAATTTTCTGCCTTTTGTGTGGTTAAATTCTCAACCACAACATTGCATTAAATAGTCGGGTTTTTTTTTTTTTTAATATTAGCTGTTGTATGCATAAAGCTTAATGTTTTGCTGCTTTCTGAAGGTGGGAGGGTATTTGTGTGTTTTTGTGCTCGGGTGATGACACGGCAGTTTACTTTAGATCAGAGTGTGGAGGATACGCTCGGATTTCTGCCAAAGTAAAAGGAGGGGGGAGGTGTTGGGAGCTCTTTCTAGTGAGAAGGGATGGCTCAGCAACAGGGGTGTACTGCCAGACCAACAGCAATTAAAAGGGACAGGAACAGGCCTTGGGATTTCCTGTTGTGTTACTGGATTTTCTCTCTAAGTAAGCAATTCCAAACTTGCTCCAGCTGATAGAGCCCACCAGTTTTGTTTGGTCTTCCCTGCACCTTCCCTCCTCCAAATTCTTGCTCTACAGCCCCCGGGAACTGATATGAGAGACCTTTGCAGGAAAACAGCACTGACTGTCCACCCAGTAAAAACCAGCATTAATTGCTGCTGGGGTTGAGACTCTCCACTCAAGCCAAGCACTGACATGATGTGAAGGTCTGGTTTCCTGTCAGCCCCTATAGGAGCCTGGGGAAGGTCAAGAATAAAACCTGGGAGGGGCATGGGGATGCTGTCGCCACATCCATTCTGTACTTCTGAGGCAGCCAGTGCTGGAAGTTTTGGTATAGATGAGAGTTGTGGGGCATTGAAATGTAAATTGGAAGGGTTTCACAAGATGTGTTTATATGCTGCATCAGCAGTAGGCTGAAAGGTGAAGGCTTAAACTTGACAAATGTATTTTCTTTTAATCAGTGACCAGCAAAAGAAAATGGGTGTTTACAGGTCCTGTGAAACCCATTAGCTTGGGCTGGGTACATTATTGCACTCCTGAAGCAGTCTTAGGGAATCATGGGTGTCAGAAATTGTCTCCTGTAGCGCTAAAGAATGTCAGATAGGCTAGTGAGGGAGAGTGCTTCTTTTTGCTTCCCTTTAGTTATGCTTTTTTTGGATACTGTTCTCAAATTTGTTCTTCGAAAACACAGGTTCCAAATTCCTGTAGCCGCCAAAAGTAGCTAAACTTTTCAGACCCATGCCCTGGTCCCGGTGGAAGTCAGATGCTTGGAGCTTTGCTGGGCCTGTTGGAGATGGAGATCTGGGGATCAAGGGAAACCAACGTTTGCTCTTGTGGGAGCTTAAACTTCCCTTTTCTTCTTCCAGCCTGCTGAGGGTTATTATCTTCATGAAAGGTTATTATCTTCTATAGGGAAGGTATTATTTTACCTTTCATTCTTGCTTCACATGCCTAGTGAGTCCTTCACCACGGTAACATCCCTGGTATTTTTTGCCTCAGTGGTCCTGTATGCTCCTTTCCAAATTGCCAAAAAGCAATGATCCCATGTTTAAAAGCTAAGGCTGACCTGACTTTCCCACTTGCCCAATGTGTCCACTGTCTGTGTCTTCTCACTGTATTTTGAGCTTCCACATTTCCTACGGGCACAACCTTCCAAACCAGATGGAGGGGAATTTCTTTGCTCTTCCCTTTCCTCCCACAAAGAGCTTTTGGGTGTTTCTGACACCCTGAGACTGAACTGAGATGGGTGAGGGCAATCCTGTGTGTGCACATGAATGTTTATTCCCACAGGATACACTCAGGTCTCTGTTCTCAGACCTAATGTGTAGGTAAAAGGCAATTGGTTTTAAAACTTCTTTAAAAGAATGTAAATATATTTTCTGTTTTCACCCACCAGGTCCTTGAACAGTTTGTGATGTTTTTAAAAGGCAGATGTCTTGTCTCCTTCACTGTCCCCAGAATAAAATCCTGTCCACCGGAGCATATGGGAAGTTTGCCTTGGACTTTAGGAGAGAGGGGCTTCAACCTGCATGTGTTCTGGTAGAGACATTCTGGGTACCTTCACAGGTTTTTCCCCCTTGGCAGGATTTTCTGGCCTGTTGGAGAAAGTTTTCTTCTCGTTCTGCCTCTTGGCTGCTCTAAGGGCACAGACAAGGACACTGTTAGCAGAGAAGCTGAGTTTATTGGCTTCAGATCCTGTGATTTGGATACTTTCTGCCCTTTTTTGAAACAATTCTTGGTTTTGAAAGCAAATGGGGGCTATAATATCGTGAATTGGACACTAAATTTCTATTAATTCATAAAAACTAAAATAGAATCCATTAGGAGTAGTTTGGTATTGGTGTGAAAGGAGATGTAAATTATCTACTATCATGCTGGAAATGCGAAAGCTAATCATGTTTGGCATCAGGCCAGCTACCATTAAAGTAATTATTTTTAATCATCAGCTTTTGGTGACATGAATACTCATATTTGTTGATTTACTGTGGAAAGCACTTTACATTGTAAATAAAAAACTGGGAAAATATACATTTTGTTTTAACGATAATAATAATTATTCAGATAAAAAGACATTTGCTTTTATGAAGCCAAAAGAGTCAGTTTCTGTGCCCCTGTCAGTCGATATAATCAGCCTGATCTAATGGCTGTCATTAAATGGGAAGCCCACTGACTGTGGAGGGGTTTGGATCCTATTTCTCTGTGAATGCTACATTTTTTTTATTCTTTAAAATTACCAGTAGTGATTAGTAAACTGAACCACTGCTGCTTAACACTTTTGGGTTTTTTTTTGGTGGGGGGAATTTAAGTTGACAAAAATTCAAGCAGAGGTGTCCTGTGTGTAACCTGCATTTGAAGATAAACCCCGTAAAATATTGTAAATTATCTACATTTCTTAAGGTAAAATTCCTAACTTTAGCTTGTTTTCTTTAGTTTTTCAATGAGGCTGAAACTTATAATTGCCTGTAGGAGTTCTCTAAGGGGAGATATAAGTGCCCTTGCTTATTTGGGGCCATTGTAAATCACCTGTCTACAGGAATAAAGCTCTATATGCTGGCATTGCATGTCAAAACATTACTCTAAAATTTGGAAGTATTTAATAAGAGGACCTGTAATACATTCAGTCAACATCCCGTGGATATGAATGAAAGTTTACCCCAGTGGTCCCTCTCTCCAAAAATATGTGTGTCTGGTTTGCAGAAAGTATGCATTGATGTCATGGGCATGGAATCTTCTGGTGTGAAATATACAATATTTAGGTAATATGTACCTAATGTATACAATCTATTTAGGTGAAAATAACTCATTAAGCAATCAGGGAGTTCAAATTCACCATGTTGTGCCTGGACACACAGTGAGAATATGAAAGCAATTCAGGGAGGGGAAAGGGTTATTAGTGGGTAAAGCAAAAGCAGCACAAAATACTAAGTGTGGGGCTGTTTGTGATTTTAAGGAAAGAGGGACTGGCTCTTAATTATAGTAGAATAAAAAGCTTATTACAGGGTGTGAGAGGGCGTGGGACCAGGTTATGCTCAGAGTCTCAGAGGCAACATTATTACCTGCATTTTGACAGAGTATTTTGCACAAGCCCAATTATAAGAGGACCAAGTACCTCGAACAGGCAAATGAAAAAAGGAAAGCAAACGAAAGCTCATGTCCCGATTCCCTCCTTAGGTAAGCAGATCCAACCAAACACAGGCTGATTCCAAAGCCATGAGAGCATTGTCACACTAGATAGAAGTGGCCACATGCTGGGTGGCCAGAAGGACCCATGGGAATATTGGCTCCTATCTCATTGGCACCAGCATCTCCACCCCTCAACAATGCAGGTATTGATTTTGTCAGACTTGTAGTAATTTGCTTTTCCGCTAGTTTTTGACCACATAACATGGTGAGTTCCTGAGTGTAACATGACTTGGTAGAAGTTTGCTCTATTGCTATGGAAGAGGTTGTGCTCCACTGCAGTTGTTATCTCCTCCTGTCCCCACTCAAGCTCCATTCTCAAAACTTGGACCTTATTTGAGCCTCTCCTTGCTGCAGAGCATGGTCTGTGCAGCCAGCCTTTGTAGAGTGATGCCTCTTTTAAAACCCAGACTGAGTAGCCTCAATCAGCCTGATCTGGTTGGAGCACGTGAAACTTGTGAATGGCCACTGAGCCCCAAGATACTTCTGCCTTTTTACATCTCCTAGCTCAAGCACAGACATACGGAAGGCTGTACACCCAAACTGCTTTTAATACTGGCCCACAAGTTAGCCTAGGGCTTGAATTCCGGTCTTTCTAGGCTATAAATCATGGTACAAGTGCTTAAAAAAAAAGGAATCAATTTACCTGTGGTCCTTCCTTGTGGAAACATGGTGTGTGAGCATTTTGGGTCATTTCTTAAAAGAAAGAAAACAACAAACCAAAAGAAGGCAAACACTTTGTGGGAGGAAGCTTAAGAATGTCTAGTAAGTGTTTTTAAATAACTTAGGTCAAAAGATAAAGATCAAAAATTAAAATATTGGTTAAGTCGGTTGTGAAAATAAAACTCAGTTGGATTTTTCTAAAGGCCTAAGTGTAAATAGATAATTGGGCCAGTGCTAAATCAAAATGCTTCCTATTCTTGTGTATTTTAATTCTTTTTCCTTGACAAAGTCATAAAAGGTGAAGATATACTCTTTTCTGACAATGATTCAGTCCTACGTGGAAAAGTAATTCAGTTAAATTCATACTTTACTAGTAATTCTTTAGAAAAGGGAAGTCCCCAAGTCAAATAGTTCTTTAAAGATTGTGCCTTATCCTGCAGGGAGTTCCAATATCAGCTTTACTGGTTTCTCATCAGAATCGTAAGGGAGAAAAAAGGAGTTATGATAATTTTTCATGAAACTTTTAGGGAGAAAAATCCTTTTTTGGGGGTTTATATGACTGACTTCATTCTGAAATATTTTGTCCATCAGTTTCAAATTTTTCCAGCAATTTGGTTTATAAAGGGGACTCTAAAATGTTCCTTTTAGAAAAATTTCAATGTAGATTACTAACTCAGGTTTTTGGGGCTTGTTTTACATTTTATATAATAATACAACAGTATAAAATCTTAAGAAAGAAATTACTTTCAAGAAGGAAAATTCCAGATAATTCACTTCAAAATACTGTTGTTTTAAACTGTGCATCCTACTGTATTTTTTTTTTGTTTCTACAGAAACATTCCAGCAAATATTGCATGAACTTGCAAAGGATTTTGATTGACTGTTTCTGACTATTCTCTCAAAGTTTTCTAGGCACCTCCCATTAATTTTTGAGCCTTTATTCAGCTTTCTGCATTCAGTTTTGCTTCCACAGCATTTTTCTTATCTGTTTTCTTTCTGACATTTCAGCAAAAAAAGATATTCTCATCCCTCCCCATGTCCTGCTCCTGTGTTTTCTCAGGTTGTTGAAGAAGACACTATGTCAACTGTTTTATAAAATTTGCACTTGTTCTTCCCGTGGCCATTTACATAATTTTTCTTTTTATCAGAAAGAAATCAGTCCGTGCTCCATCTGGCTCCATGTGAAACGCTCGCTCCGCTCTTTGGTACTTTGCTAAATCCGTCCTCTCCTCATCAGCATGCAGTACCCGTCTCCCCGGCTTTGGAAGTCTGTGCACTCCAGCCGGGAGCCTCGGTGGACGAGCAGATCTGTAGGCAGGAGTGTCGATGTGGGTTACCTTCGCTGTTAGCTAGATGGTGCTAAAGAATTTTTGCTTGTCATCGCTGAGGAAACCATTTGGAGTGCAATCCTCCTTTCGGTTCCTGGGCTCGGAATTACAAGGCAGCGCTTTTGCTTTGTCCTAAATGCGGTGTAAGCTGCTGCTGGTGCACGCAAGGAGGCAAAGCCAGGGAAAGACCTGCTCAGGAGCATTTTATGAGTTAGGCCTGTTGGTTTTGATGGCTTCAGTGCGCTGTGGGTCAGCCCCAGGAGCCTTACGTGTACTTTGACATCAAAGAGGTTTTGCCCTCAGAGGACTCCCTCTCTCTCCTGTACCTGTTTCCAATCTGCTGGAGCAGAGATGGGCTTACAGCAAACTGGCAAGTGCTCTGCGTTTCGCTCTTGCCGTACCGGCCTTGGGAGAGGAAGGATTTCCCTCTTGCCTTTTGGAGCTGTGCGCTGCTGCAGTTGGGAAATCTTTAGAGGTGAATAATTCAGAAAACAAACAAACAAACTCAAACACCACCCCTCCAACTTGCAGTAAGTGCTGTTGGAGCCCAGGTTCCCTTGCTCCTTTAGTGCTGCTGTTTTGGATTAACAGAGCCCTGGCTCTGATAAATACTAACAAAGTGTAACGAATGATCAAAGCTGCATTTACAACCCAATGAGCTTGAAATGATTGATCTGGATGACATAATAATGATAACCAGTGAGATGAGGCATGCGGGACTCTACCCCTCCAGGTACTGGGAGAAAAGAGCAGGTATTAAAAATGACTCCACTTCTTAGGTCATCAGGTTGTTCCCATTCTGATATAAGTGGAAGACCCTTGCTTTCCCTCAGAAGAGCCCTGCAGCTACTTAAGGTTGTTCATATTCTTTTTATAGTAATTCATTGTTTTGTGCAGATTACAAAGTTTGACTGATGACCCAGTAAGTAAGATCGAGTCATTCATGACTGTTCCCTGTGCTGCTGGGAATCTAAGCCTCTTGCCTGGAGTTCAAAGCGTGGTGGAATCTCAAATGTTGTTCTTTGCAAAGCCTGCAGAAGGGCCATAGTCACAGATGTCAAAGGATATGAATGTATCTAGGACATGAATTTTGCCATCTGGAGATTTCCTGTTATACCCCAAAAGACTGGCTAGAGGATTAACGACAAGACAATGAGGACAAATCATAACTGCAGTTGTGCTTTAGAGCTTGGCTGCCTCTGGTCCCATGATAACCTGACAACCTCTCCAACAGCAGCGTGTCTCCTTATAGCCTTCCAAATCACACTGTCAGCAGACTTCTTTCTCTCCTACAAAACCAAAATACCTATCTACTGGCCTTAGGCCTGGCAGATGAGAAAGAATTGGACCTCTATTTTCTCTTTTTTCTTTGTTTCAGTCTTTGCAAAGAGCGTCAGGATGTGTGGGATGCTCACGTTCCTCAGCACTCCTTAAAGCCAACTCACCCTTCTATAAAATTAGCAGTACATGCTGTTTATTTCTAGCAGGTTGCTTTTTCCAGGTAGGAGCAAAAGATCTTGTACCCTCAAAGTCACCAGTTTGATGTTATAGAAGATAGTCTATTTATGCATGGAGAAGATATTCTCACAGCACTGTGAACATCTTTGCTTTACGGGTCTGAAACTGTCACTTGCTCCGGATTTACAGCAGGAAAGGATCACACTTTAAGGACAAGTCCTCTGCTGCTACTGCACCATTATCAGCCACCAACTACTTGTTCCTTTCTTTTTCTCCTCACAGAAAAAAAAGAAAAAAAGAATTAGTCAATCAGAATAAATTTATTTACACATGGGCCAAGGAGCATTAGTATTTTAAAAATACTGGGCTGAGTCCTTAGCAGGATATAAGTAAACAATAACACCTTTGAAGTCAAGAAAATTTTTCTCATTTTCCATTTGATACTTTTTCAATTTGATACTGAGGAGATATTCACAATATCTACATTTACAGGGGAATTTCTCTAGGTTTCCAATAAAGTTGACAAGGAGACAGTCAGTTGCTCTGGAAGACAATTACAGCATTCAAATACGAATCTGAATTGTTCAGTGGAAGAGGCTGTCTTTTATTCTCCCACTCCACCACCATCTCTTTTCCCCCTATTCCCTCCCTGGACCATAAGGACTGTGCCAGGTTAAGCACCTGAAGCAAGGTGCTTAAAATTTGGCCAGCTGAGTAGCATGTCGCGTCACCACTTTCAGCACTAACTCCAGCTGTTCCTTCAGGAGCTCCTCAAAACAGCTCCATCTGTTTGTCCAACCTAAAGTTCCCCCCGACATTAGTAATGAAAAGTAGGACTGACAAGTATGTGGACAGGCATGAGCGCTTTTCTAAAGATTTTTAAGCTACTCCAAAGTCTTTTTACCCAAACAGTGTTACTGTATACGACAGTTGATCTCAATCTTAGTTCTCTGAGAAGTGAGTTCAATTAGCTTTAATACTTTCAACATTTAAATAGTTAACAGTAAGCAAAGTTCTTTAGAAGCGTAGGGGGACCGCTACATGTGCGTCTGCTGAAGTTGTCAGGCAACGATGGAAAAAATAAAAAAAAAAACCTAAAAAAAATATAAATCTCTAATTGCTTCCAGACAATGCCTTTTGGATAGGGCTGTGAGAGAGCAAGGGGAGCTCACACTGACAGAGGGACTGCTCCCAGCCAGAGAGGAGCCTGCTGCAGCCCTGACATCTTTCCAGTCCTGCCTGGTGACCTCCTCACTGCTGGTGAAAAAACTTTGCCCAAAAGACAACCGGGTTCTCCAGCTTGCCACGACACTCCTGGCGAGCAGGAAGCTTGTGGAAAGCCAAACGCTGAGGGCGGTGTGCCAGCAGATCTAGGTCTACTGCTGACCTTCTTCACAATTGTGGGCTCATCCTGTCACTTCCTTGACTCTCCATTTTCCCTGCCAGTAAAATCTGAGATAAATCTGAGCTGTTGAGGGCCAGAGTTCGGTAGCTAATTTGTTCAGGTCCTACAGTAGCGAGCGGCATCGTCTCATTGATATACAGACAAATTCCTGCAATTTTCAATGTGTTCTTAGCAAGAAGTATAACCCTAACACAAATCTTCCTGCTTTGCTATCTTTCATGTTATTTTCTGCAGTTTGTTCATCTAGGTGTTGGCAGAAAATTGGATTCACGTATTTTTTGCTGCAATTGGAAAAGAAAAGCAGAAGAGGCTGGGAGAGACGGCAGCAGAGAGCACTGAGGAAACTTCACTGGCTGCAAACAGCATTAACAGTCAGTGCCAGAACTGAGGGAGAAGTAATAAGGTCATATATTCTGTGATGACAAGTGGGAGAGCTTCTACTTGAACTACCAGGACTGAGCTTAAGCAAGTCCTGCCACCAATTCAACACCGGCTACGACAGACCAACCTCGAAGGTGACTTTTCAGGAAAGCCTAATTTCTGAAGAAGCATAGGAAAAAAAATGAGGTGGAAATACCAAGAATTTAGTTCTTAATAGGTTCAATGGAAGTGATTGTCTGCTCTCCAAAGCCTCCACAAGTTTCAGCTGTGTTACAGTGGCAGACTACAGCCTTGCCATTTACTCTGCTTTGGCTCACCCTTGGACAATTCTTTATTAGGTTTTTCTGATATTCAAGTGCTAGGCATTAGAAATGCAGCTTAAAATGAAAATAAAAGCTTGGACTTAGTTTATGGTTGCATGAGGTGGTAGTATTGAGGTTATTTCTCTCTGGGAAAATCTGTATTGGCTCTTGTCAGTCCACAATGAAGATACACATCTTTTTACTCATCCAGGTGATTGATTGTGTCCAGTGGATACTGTTCTGTGCTGATCTCTTTTTCTATCCTAGATTTTTTTAAAAGTCTCACTGTGCAGTTGGAACCACTTAAATATTTTATTACAGAAAATGTAGGCTCAGCATGTAAATTTAGCAGTCAAACTATATTTATATCTGTGCACATATACATGTTTTTACAGACCTAGGGTTTTTATTTTATCTAAACTAATATCATAGTAAATGATTGGATTGTAGTGGAATTGTTAACAGTGTATATCATCTTTTTACGTCAGGACTTACACCAGTCTCCAGTAAAGCAGCATTGTGGTTTCTTGCAGTTGGAAAGATCAGAGAGTGTAATAAAAAGAGTCCAGAGAAATGGATGACCCTACCAGGAAAAAGATCCACAGGAACATCTTGAGCGAATTCATTGCTACATGTTGACATCCAGGGGAGAAATGGTCTCAGAAAGCCTCCTTTCATCATCTGTACAGCAATCTTAGGCAGAGGCCCCTGAAAGTGATGTTGCTTAGGTTAGCCTGAAGTTTTGTCTTTCAGATGGATTTAAAAAGTTGGGTCACTGTCAACAGTCACTGCAGGGAAGACAGCAGAGATTCGAGATATTGGTAAAGCTCCACACTTCATCTGGAGCCTTCCCTACTCATGGCTGAACTTGTGTAATTGAGTTTATGAGGAACCATCATCTGTTTCAATCTAAAGTCAACTGGGTTAATTTAAGTCAGGGCTGACTAGCTGGCAGGGGAGAGCACTTTAAACCTATCCCAGCCATTACTGCTGCAGCCTGGCTTACTGCCAGCACGGAGTCTACAAGGAGTTGGAGTATATTTAGCTTCAGCTTATTCTCTGCCCCCCTCAGCTTACATGATGACCCATGCCAGCTGTGACTCAAGTCTTCCTGGCCCCTTTTGCTGACATCCTCCAACCTGTCTGTTTGTTTAGATTCACACTGTTTGATAACGTGGTACTTGTCTTCAACCGTAAAAATTTGACTGGGCAGCAGGCTTGCTCGCAGACCTTGGGCGAGTAATTTCATTCCTCATACTTGGTTTGCAGGTCTGCAAAATAAAGGACAGCTCCAACAGTCCTACCAGGAGTGATGCTGGAATGTTTGTGCACTGCTCCACTCTCTCTGTAGAAAAGCTGAATGTATTTAATATAGCATATAACATATTTGTAACATTAGTGAGACAAGTCAGTCAGGGACCATTTGTTTATTACTTCAAAAAGGGATACAGCCCTGCTGTTATTACCAAAAAAATGTAGGCCTTACTATATTCAGAGAAAAGTCCACCAGATTATAGTTTCCTCCACGAAACAGATACTTTTTTAATCTTGGAAGCTTCTTTCTCATCCATTCCAACTTTGACTTCAATTTTTCGTGGACAAAAAATGTCAGGCAGCTTTATAGGATTTCCAGTTACAAATGATACAAGTCTTAGCACATCTCATAGGCAAGGGAATATGATGTACTTTATGATCTGATAAAAGTAAACCTGGGGGAGCTATTCCTAAAAGTACCACTCAGGGTCAAGAATGAGATCACATCTGAGAAGGCAGCAATAGTATCAAATACCTTTTGTAAAACAATGACATAAAGGGCTTTAGAAAGCTGGCCTGAGCTGAGTGGTCTGGATTGGCTCCTAGTGATGTCAACCACGTGCCTAGAATGCCCAGTCAGTGTCTCATTCTCTTTCCTTTTTAGGAATAATTACCTCTTAATAAACAGCAACAAGTGAATTTAGGTCGCTTGGGATGTGCTGTGAGTTATTATGTGCTCACAGTAGTCACAATAAGTGGAACTGAGGAGCAAAGAGTTTTTGTCAGGCAGATTTTGCACCTTGGACGCCTTTCTTACCCCATCATAGCAGCACATGCATGGATTGAAGTCCTGCATCTGCCTTTCCTGGGGCTACCAGAAGGTGTGTTTTCCAGTGTGTTCTCGTATATTGCTGGTTAATGAGGAAATAGCATTTTGGCAGCAGGACGAGTCGCTCCCTTGTTCTTAGATCACAGCTGATTCTCTCTGGGTAACTCCAGATGCCTTACGCAATGACCCGCTCTCTAGAATCTACCGGTTCTTTGTCTCCTCTCAGACAGGAATCCATGGAAAAAGGCCATGGCCCACCATGATGACACTCAGTACAACCAGTTGAGAGAGTAGATTTTGTTTGTGAAGCTCATTCTCACAATTTTAGTCCAGTTGGGAGGTTGGAGAGGAGACCTCATGCTGAGTTTCCTTCCTGTTGAGACAGAGAAACAGGGCTTGGAGAATCTTGACTTCTACCTGAGCTTGCTGTTGATGTTCTCTGCAACTGTAGGACAGGCACATTCTCTCTGTGCCTCAGTATGTGATATACTTGATGTAAATATAGCCTGAAGTGCTTAATCTGTTAGATCAGGCAAAGTATTGTGTTAAGATAACCATGATCTTTCTACTACCACATGTAGGGTTTTCAGAGCATTATATCATGCTGCTGTTCCATGAGCATATCTTCAGGTCCCTGTCTATAAAGGGAAGAAGAACGTAATTCCTTGCTTTCACAGAATCGCAGAATGGCCTGAGTTAGAAGGGACCTTAAAGATCATCTAGTTCCAACCCCACTGCTATGGGCAGGGACACCTTTTCCTAGACCAGGTTGCTCAGAGCTCCATCCAACCTGGCCTTGAACACTTCCAGTAATGGGGCATCCACAACTTCTCTGGGCGACTTTCTTAGAAGCCCACTAAAGGCGATGGGGAACTGTGCTAATGGCAGGTGAGAAACCCATTTCATTCCAGGGCACATGAGGTAATTAGGCATTGCAGTGATGCCAAATACCAAATAAGCTGAATTTGAAGAACTCCACTTGCTAGACAAGTGTAACTGCACAATTGTGCCTGACCCCTTCATAATCAGGAACATGAAGGGCTGAGGTTTCCATATATATGTCCTGAACACTCATAAATAACATGAACAAACTCCCTGTTGCCTTGTGCAGTGATGCATCATGGTTTGTGTCTGTAGTAAAAGTCAGTCCTTTTACTAAAAACTAAAAAAAAAAAGAGTTTACTAAGAACTCTTTGTGAAACAGAAGATTACAACTGTTTGGGATTTAGTTCACTGTCTGAGAAAACACTGAAATTATTGAGACAAATTCAGAAAGAGAGAATTAAAAAGCTTTGTAGAAGAACTAAGGGGTGTTTAATAGCGCATGCAAAAACTAGTCTAGAGACCAGGAGCTGTGTGTGTTCACCATTTAATCTGCATGTAACATAATCTGACCCTTTTGCAGGTATAAGTGTATTAAAGAAACTCTCATATAAACTGAAAACACAGGAAGAGCATGTCTTAGACCAGAAAGAAGGATATCATTATTTAAGGAAAATGGTGTGTGTGTGAAACCAAAAGGTTGATTATAAACTTTAATTTTACTTTCAAATGTATTACCAATATCTCTGTGGTCCTGCTCACAGCTGGTATTTTTGCAGGCAATGCATGTGTCCTACATATGAGACTATAGTAATTTACACCAGCTTGGACTCTAATCTAGCAATGGTAATTTAACAGAGCCACTCAGAGCTCTGCCCACCTGAAGCTTGTTGCAACTGGAGAGTGTTTAACTTGTACCCAGATGACCATTCCACTTGGCAGGGCTCTCAGATCAGAACAGGAACACCCCACCCACTGGTGTCCCACCAATCTGAGCAGCCTCGGGGTTAGTGCTGTTCACCTGGCAGGGTTGGGAAAGGGAGCACAACAAAGAACTGTTCCAGAGGACTTGTTGAGAGGTGTGTTGTTCCTGATTGTCCTATTTTTTTTCTTCTGCTTGGGCTGGAAATTGTGCCTCACTGGTTGCTGCCTCCTGTTGCTGGTAATGCCTCTTGCTGACCCTGGGTTCAGATTTGTTTGCTAAGCTGGGATCTGTAAAACTGCAGTCTAACAATTCCACCACTTGTTCTAATTTAGTGAGGGGTGAGAATTAACAGATGGTGTCATTATCAAAAGCTGTTCAAGTGTTGAAACAACATAAATTCCACAAATACAGAAAAACAAATACAAACTGCAGTAATTTTTCCAATATCTGTTGAATTATAATCATGCTTTGCATTTATATAGTGCTTTTTTAATCCACAGCTTTTGAAGTACTTCCAAATAATAACTAAAACTCAGCCTGGATCCGTGAGAGAGGAGAGCATAATATTACCTGCTCTACTGAAGTTGAAGGTGTGGTGCTGAGTGTTAAAGACTCACATTGGAGACCTGGACAGGGACTCTGGCTTCTTCTCCTGGCTCTGCTACTGCTCCAGCTGAATGGTGTTGGGTAAGTGATTTCATTTCTCTGTACTTGAATTTCTCTGTTTCTAAACATGGAATGGTAATGTTTTGCCTCCTTTGGGAAATGTTTTGTTTCCAGCAGATGAAAAGTGCTATGTTGTAAGATGTGGGTGTTGTTGTTATCATCATCATTGCAACTATTAAAGAACAGATGCTGAGGGTGCTAAATGAGAAATACTTGATTTAGGTTTTCAGAGGGGCTGAGAACATCAGGGCTCTGACTGAAGTCCCTCTAAAAGCCTGATTTTTAAGTGTCCCAGGGTGAACACTAAAACAAAAGTAAAGTGTTTTTTTTTTTCCTCTCCTTGATAATAATTAAAACTTCTCAGGATCTTTACATTCTAGCTTTCTGCGTATTCCATCTTTATAGTATACCAGTGTGTTGCTTTTCTCTTGCTTGTGCTGCTGTAGGTGTTAGAGGGGTCCTGCAATTAAATTCAGTAAGTAATTTTACTGAGGAAACAGATTTGAAGATTGGAACTCACTGTCTGCTTTAGGACTTTTTTATGAGATCATGGTTTAGGATTAAAAAAACAGATATAGGGGAGATAATCTCTGTTGGTAAGATGCGTTTTAAGACTGCACAGCAATAGTAGTGGATTTTATGAAAAAGATCAGTCTGTGATCATTGCATTTCAGAGTTGCGTGTTTCAGAATATAATATTTATGCTGTTGATAATATTTATATTTTGGTTGGCCCAAAGGGTCCAGTGGTCCTTTGTGGTTAAATGTTTTGAGGATCTGAATTTTCATAATAAATAAGAGTGAGGATGGAGGAGATAGAGAATGAAAAAAAGAGAGTGGGGGGGAAAAAAGCCCAAACAGCATTTTGGGAGGGGAGGATCTCAGTTTAATCATGGTGAGTTCTATCCCATAAAACAAAGTTCATGTATTTAATATTCCCTTACTTTAAAGACTGCATTCATATGAGTACAGTATCAGAAGGCACCCTTTGCATAATTTGCTAGATTTGTGTTGGGGATTTGTTCTCCATTCCTTTGGGCAAATATCATTATACAGCTGATATCCATGCGTTTTGAAATCTTTCCTTCTCAAAAGAAGTCAGCAATGTTTGAGTGTCTTCCCAGGAGCAATCCCTGGCCTGTGGCAACCCCTGAACACCACCTGGCCCTTGGTAAGGAAGGAGCCAATCTACCCAGGCAAGAGCTGTGCCAGAAAGCGCCACTATGACAACAGAAAAAGGGCAGTGCTGGGGCCTACCATAAACCTAGACTGTAGCTGGTGGTCATGTCCTATAACCCATCTGAAATCCCTCTGAAAGGCTGGAGTCTGTCCTAGTTTCTAGTTGTGTCCAGGATGAATGTATTGCAAGTATACATTCTTTTTAAAGATGCGTCATTTCACACAGATGTCTTATAAACTTTTGCATTCAAGTTGCATTGTGTGCTGAAAGACATCTTCTCCTGCCAGAAGGTTCCACTGGTGGCCTGATGATGGGGAAGCAGTGGCAAGGAGGTGGCATGAGCCAGGGGTGTTGCACTGCCCTGTGGGGTCCTACATGGACAAATCTGGTAGGGACTTAGTCCTGAGACTCAAAATTCTTTCGTCTCCCTTTATACACCAGAATGGTGCTTATTTATTTATTCCTTTGGTCTTGGTCAAGATGAAAAGAAGAATAAAAAAGGAGTATTTGAGAATTTCCTAGCTTTGACAGCATTTGAGGCTTTACAAATGTGGGCTTCAGCTGTGCTTGATGGAAATTACTGCGAACTGGCACACCAGCCTGGAAGCCAGCACAACACAACCACAAGTTTGGCAACAAATTACTGCTGCCAGATGCCTCTACTGTTCCTTTAGCTTTCTATGGATTTGGGGCACTTTGGTTTTCTTTTTTTTTTTCTTTTCTTTTCTTTTTTTCTTTTTGTTTTGTTTTGTTTTGTTGTTGGAAATACTCTCAAAGTAGAACTCAGAGTTTTGGGTTGTCTAGCCAAAGTTCAGCTGTCCTTTTGCATCTCTGCCAAACTTCCTGTTTTCAGCAAAACCAATTTATTATCTTGCTGTTTCTTTAGACCTGAAAAGATTTGCAAGCACAAATAAACTTCTGGTGGTTTTTTGTTTTCTTTTTCATGGCCTTTCAAAGAACAAATTCACTTGCTTCCTCTCAATTATGTGGTCTATGCTAGCAAAGAAAAGTATTTAACCTTTGGGCCACTAGCAAGGTTCAGAAAATGTTTTAATTGTGCAAAACTTCTGCACTCTGAACTTTTAAGGGACAGAATTATTTTTTTGTATGCTAGAAATCTGTTTTCATGTGGTTGGACAATAGCATCACTTGGTCACGTGCATGTTAAGGGAATTTAGAGTGAGTTAAAACTGGAAATATTTACTCCTAAAAATTTCCTAAGCCTTTCCTAAAGGCTTACTATTGACAATCCATGACTACAATGTCACAAAATTGAAAAATCTATGACAGGTAGGCAGTAAGCCTCCCTCTAACTTATCAAATCAGATCTGTAAGTAAGAAATTAGGCAGCAAAGTTATCCCTTGTCTTCCTGAAGGGAAAGCAAGATGTTGCAAACCCAAGCTCTGTTGCAAAGAAATTGTAGAAGAATCTCCCCTTTAAAAATGAAACATATGTAAGTTATCCAAACAGGAAAAAAAATAATATCTGTGTCTTTCATCCCCCAAAGCCACTGTAGCATAAGGGAGCTTAACAAAAGCATGTTTGTAAAATTGACTTTGGCAGGAGAAGGTTTGCAGGGTAGGAGGTGGTATCTTGGCATTAGGCAGCTCTATCTCTGTGTGCCTTAAAAAATTATTACCCATTACCTGTGACTGTTGGGAAGATGTTGAAGTTTATTTTTTTGGTGTTTTACTTCAAAGGATTTGCAAATTCTTTGAAGGTGACTTAACAGCTATTAAATGATACTGAGGGAGGGGAAAAAAAAATCGAAAGCTTTCCAAAAAGAAGTTTAAAGGATGTGTTTAATATTAGTGTTGGAAATGTGCTATAAATCCTCAAAGTTTATGTGTGTCACCATTTTGGAGATGGCATTTATCACAGCAAAGGGAGAAGGAACAATTTACAGAGGGAAGGATCTTTTAGGAGTTTTATATGTTCCTCCCTGTGTCATAGGAAAAAAAAAAAAAAAGACATTTGAACAGAAGCCCTCAGCTACACAAAAATCCTTTAACAGTTGTAATGTCCAGGCTGTATGACAGTAGGATACTGCTGCTATTTTCCTTAAGGAAAATTATACTATTAGCAATTTTTCAGCAGTTTGCTGTCTTTCATAAAGTAATTATAAAATAACAAGAATCTCTCGGTGTCAAGTAATAGCAAGAAGTGAAAAAAGTAATTCAATATGTAGAAACCCCCTCCAAAGTTTGAATAGTAAAAGTAAAAATGCTAATGCTTTGAATGGGATTCTTCTATTGATATTTTCTATTCTAGTTCTATTAATTAATTCGTGTAGGAAGTTCTAAAAAGTGCCTGGAAGAGAAATGCACCTGTGGTTTATTAGTTGGAAATGTGTTTCTCTGGAGTCAGTTTAAGATTCCTGCTCCTTTAAAAACACAAGCCAGGAGTTTTGTCAAGAACCTGTGTTCATCCTTTCAGAAGTGAAAGCATTTAAAGGCACATGGGAAATAATTTTTGATACCAATAGCTTCAAAGAGGTTAACAGCGTTTAGTGTCCTTGGCTTTCAGCTTAATTTGTTAAATTAAGCTGCCTCTGAAATTTACAGCAAAATTATTGTTCTCTGGGGAAATAATTACTATTCCTCTTTCTGGAGGGTGTGTGTGCTTATGTTTGTCAGCAGAGGAATTCAAATTGATGAGTTTAAAGGAAGTCTTTCATTCAGTAACACCGAGTCGGTATCCTAACAAGAAGGGGATGCTGATCTATTGATTCTTGACTAACAGGGTGGTGCCCTATTGATGGGAAATTCTGCTTTGATACAGTTTTCCTACTGGTAAAACTAGACTGACCCATAAGAGTTTGTAAACGAAAGAGTGTTGGTGAGTCTGGGCTTCCTCTTCATTTTCATCTTGCCACAAGGTAATGATGGGATTTTGGCTTTCATGGCTATTGGTTGGTGGTCATCAAGAAAGAAAGAGGTGTTTAGCACCTATCAGGGCTGAACCTATAGTAAACACCTTGATTTTGGGTGTCCTAAACTAAACCATTTCCCAAGAGAAGGGATTTAATTAATGTGTGTACCTTGCAGGGGCTTTGGCAGAGGAAAATAAGCGTTAGGAAGGTTCTGGCAGAGTAACTGCCTGCCTGGCCTGATACTGCACTGACCCTTCAGGTGAACGATTTTGGTGGGATACTGGAATAGATGTGCATCCCATCCCTGCCCAAGTCTCATCTAAACCAGGCCCTGTGTCAATACAGAGGTTTGGGACTGGAACAGTCTTCCAGCTTTACAGGAACATGAGTGGGTTTTTTCAGACTTGTGGGGACAGGCACTTACTGGGGAATGTGGGATGTTGCCCAGAACCTCCAAAACTGGAGCTGAGTGTTTCGGTGGATGCCACATCTCTTGTGTGTTTTTTAATGGACATAATCCTGGCCAAATACAATACCAGCATGCAAAGTTTTCTGCAATATACTGTAAAAGGAACAGTAGCGTTCCTTTATATGTACACTGCTTTTAAAGTAGTGTTCCATAGTGTTCCATCATCTGAATTACTTGGTAATACCATGTTTTCCTCCTCCTGAACCATGCAGCACATCGTGGTTTTGGCTGAGGAAACTTTTCCTGGAATATTTTGAAGTCTCAGTTCAGAAGTAGGAAGCCAAACTGGGGGCTTTTTTAGGTCTCCTCTAGGTAAATTTATCAGTGCAACTGAGAGCCAGTTGGATTTTAATGATTGTCTGCTGCAACAATACATCTTGCATTGCATGGAGGAAGGGGAAAGGAAAGGGTGGCAGTGGCTCAATTCAGCTCCTGGATTCCTTGTCAGCTACAAGAAGCAGAAGAATAAAGTTTTGTCATATCCACTAGTGGCTACAACTGACAGAAGCTGGAGCTTCCAAAGCTTATAATAAATAAATGAGAAGCACAGACTGTGCTGTGCTGCCTTTTGGGACACAGCACAGCCCTTTGACAGGTGCTGCCTGCCTAGTGTTCCCCTGGAGAAGGTGAGGACCAGGATGGTATCTCCAATAGCTTGGAGGCTGGCTTGGCTCTTGACTCAAAACAGTGTTAGACACACGTAAATGACTGTTTATGTTTGGCTCTTTTTTTTTTTTTTCAGCGCTTAACCAGTGTTCCTAGTGAATCTGAGGAACTGCCTATAAAAGTTTCTACATCTGTTTCCTTCCTTAGGCTTTTCAGTTGTTGCTTATATCCCAGTCATGGCAGAGGAGAAACACTGCATTTCTTTATTCAGTGTGTCTGGAACCTATCCTGAATTTTTGAAGTGCCTCACAAATTTTTAAAACAAGCTATTAACAAACACTATATGCACTTTTGTATTTTGGGTCATCTGTTTTTCCTGGAACTGATTTTCAATTAAAAACCTTTTTCCTACAGAAAGTCAAACACCTTGGCACATCAGCAGAAACCTGCAACTCCCTGAAAGTGCTCCATCCCAAGGCTGATGGAAGTTACCTTGCAGTGGTCTGTGGATCTAACTCTGGGAAAAGATGAAATACACTGTGTGTAATCTAAGCTTTCAGCAAGTAGGACTGGAAGAGCATTTCACAATCAAGGGACCTTTAGGAGATCCTAGGTTTTCCTGTCTTTGCCAAGTTTAATCATTTGGGTAACATGCTTTCCACTCCAGCTACCTACTTTAGACTGCAAAATTTCAGCTGAAGCAATCCCAAAAAATAGGGTTGGTAGGGTGGAGCAGTGCAGGGAGGAGGCTGGAACAACAGTATATTACAATAGGGGATGGAAAAAATAAGGGCAACCCCCCCAATTCTAGTGATCTGTTCTTTAAAACTGCATGGCACACCCATGCTTTGGAGCAGAGGCATGAAAGCTGGCAACCAACAGGCTTTTGTTTCAAGGATATGCCTTTTCCAGTTTTTGTCAAAATCCACACAAATTTGGCAAGGCTGTCAGGCTTTTAAGGGGCTCAGTTCATGTATATTCATCAGCAAGGAGTTGGATTTCAGTGGTGCATAAGTCTCTGCCCAAAGAGAGCCTGTCCCATACCCAGGATGGGAGCACTGCAGAGTGGAAGGTGGAGATACACATTTCATGTGCTGCCCGTTTCCTCGGAGGCTTTTAGAGGATGGCAAACCCTTGTGCTGGGAAGCCTACACTTCTGTGTTAGTTTATTTTTACCAAAGCATCTTCAGGGCTCTCTGATTTGAATGTAGATGAGAGGAGTGGCAGGGAAGGCAACCTGAGAGCAGAAACCTGGTGTTTGGTTGGAAAGGTGAAGGACTAGGAAGGTGGGAGAGGAGTGGAGAGACAATGAGCCCTGGTGAGGACTTGACAAAGGGCCAAGGCATTGGACTCTGGCCAAAAGGACAGGGAATGAGGTCAGGAGATGAGGCTGGAGTATGGAGGAGCAGGGCTGTGAATTAATGAACACAGGTTTGAAGGAGTGAGTGAGCTGTGGAGGAGAATAGAGGCAAGAGCTGGGCTGAAGTAGGTGAAGCTTCTGTTATTCTCTCACTGTAAACTTAATCTGTGCTCGTTCCAGGGTAAATGGGTTAAACAAAAATAACAAGCACCAGGATCACGTTCCTTTTCCTGTGTCAGCACGCAGTCTTCAGGAATGGGGATGTAAGTTATTTGGCCAGGTTCTCAGCAGGTGAGACACAGTATGACTTTATCAATAGCTCCATACTGATTTATATAGATAGCCTGGCCCTGTGAACATCTTCCCACCTCTGTTATTTCCTAACATGGCTCGCACATTTAAAGGTAATAAAGATGTGGTCTGGTACTCTCAGACCTGCTGGGAGTCTGAGGTTACTTATTAGTAGCCAAGAGGAGAATTTGTCTCTTCCTCTGTAAATTATCTTCATTTTACTCTGTTTTAAAATGCATCACTTGAAAGTCTAAAATATTTGACAGTCGGTAAATGTATTCAAACTACTGCAACATTTAGCAATGGTCAAATATCTAGCTATACATTATGTACTGTCACATATATTTAATGTATGTGCAAAAATGTCACCAGACAGAATAGTTATGTGGAAAATATTATAATAAATGTAAAAGTTGTCATAATCTACTGATGAAAATGACCCTAATTTATTTGAACCACTGACATGAGTATATATATCTTTACTCTGACTTTTTATTCTATAATTTTAATAAATAACTTAGTTTTTGTACTTGTTTCCATCTTGTGCAATGTCCTGGGATGAGGTGGAAGTTGGAATACAGAAAAAAATCAAGCGGAAATTAGTAGGTACCTTTTATTTTCTAAGTACAGTGAAGTAAAGTTTGAATGTGTTTTAATATTCTTGGATATTTAAATGCCCTGGGGCATCTTGTATTTAGGAGGCAAATTTTTTTTTATTAGTTTCTTTGTGTATTTTCTGAGTTTTTTTCCCTGTTTTGTATAAACTTCAAAGGTAATTTTTTTACTTGTGACTTTCTATGAAATCCTGGAAAATGTTCATAAGGTCAAATGAGTTGTTTTGATGTGGTGTTTGGATGTTCATTCTCTCATTGTTTTTGAAGTAAATAAGGCTATGTTAACATAAAACCACATAACAAATTGGCTGCATTAGCTAGCTAGTAGACTGAAAGAGAGGATAGATCTTAATTCTTTTTTTTATTATTGATTTCTCTAGTCCACATTTGACTCCAGATTGGTATGACGTTGTCCAGGGATAAAATCCATCAAATTTCCAAATATTCTCACAACTACTGTGGGGCTCACATAGGTAGGCATTGGGTATTAAAATATAAGATACCAGTGGATCTTTCTGAATGGGAGTGAGACTCATAGTACTAGTACTAAAGTAACAGCTTTATTTTCTTCTATCATTTCTCATCCTACAAGATTTAACCACCTTACTAATGTGCTCTACGATGTTCTGTAACAAATATTAATATCAGCATTATTACAGTGTCAGCATTTCTCTAGTGTTAGCAGATATATTGTTTTCATTATATAAATCTAGTCCCCACACTCCCTGCTTTCCAGTTTAATTAATCCTCTGTCACACCAACGCTGCCAAGAAACCTGTGGCTATTTATAGAATGGTATCACATTTTAATATGCAAAAGATAAATATGACTTGGAATGTTGCAAACTGTGCTACAAGTGGGATTTAAAAGTAAAAAATTAATTTGACTCAATAGTAGAAGCTATAGGTTGCCTTTAATGCTTTTTACTCTGTGAAACATGTTAACTGTCATCAAGCAGATGGCAGGTTAGTTTTAATTTTGAGTTTTTGACCTTCAATTCTCTTAGAAGAGATGTTGTGTGTTGATGGGCTGTGCTCAAACAGGGGAAGATAACTTCAAGTTATCTGTTTGTGCTCTGTGCAGCAAGAGCTCAAAACACAGTGATCAGGTGCCAAAACTTCTCTGTAAATAAATTTTTTTTTGGAAAACAGTTTTCATTTAGATGGATAAGTCTTCACTGGTGAGTAGCTACATTTTCCAAGACCTGCCATGCAGCAGGAAGGGAAATAACCCTACATCTCCTCAAAGGTGCCCAAAGATTCATGACTCTGGCTGTTTGCATCAACCCTCTGCAAATAAATGTCTCAATGGTGAAAGAGAGGCTTCAAAGAAAACTCTATCAACCTCAAAATATTGGGCAGAAACAGCTTACACGTTACAAGTTTGGAAACTTGCATTCATGCCAAAACAGTAATGTTTTTTGGTAGTACTGCTTCAGGTCATAAGTCTAGAGGCTAAAGGCACCGGGAACTGGCCAGGGCTTGTACGGGAGGTGTCTTTAGTCCTTCTTTGCATCCCCAAATCCAAGGTGTGACATTCTCCTAGAAAACGTTATGTTGAGTCTTCTGCAGCTTGGTGTGTTTAGCCTTATCTTGAATAATTCCGCTCTTTATAGTTTCTGCAGCTTTAGTCCAGAAATTACTTCTCTGTATTTCCTCCAAACTTTTTTTTTTTCTGGGATTGATGGTACGTTTGCCAACTTCAGTGTCTCTGCCACCAGGTGAATATAAATGGTAGAGTTATAGTACCAGTAAGTGGTGTTTTCATAGTCTGGTATTTGATTTCCTTTAGAATTCTTTGGGGAAGCAGAAATGAAAACTGATGTGGTCACTTGGCTACTGTGCCTTTAAGAATTGAGAAATTTGGAGGCTTTGTGCAGATGATAAAGTGTTGAATTTTTTTTTTCCTGTAGTCTTACTCTACAAAGGCCACGGGGACTCTTAAAACAAAATTAATTTTTCCTCAGTATACCAGTACATTGCAAAAACCTTTGCAAACATTGATTTTAAAACAAGTGATTGAGTATTTGCATATGCAAAATAATAAAAAAAAAATCAATTGCATTCCTAAGAACAAATATATGCCAGTAATTCTGTTGAAAAAAGTGCTTGTGGCACACTTTCTCTTCATTTTTCTGTTTAATACCCCAGCTGTTTTACTGGTCTACATTTTTCTTCAAAATACTGAAAGTGAGAAAACAATGTTTCTACATAAAAGGTTGAAACTATTTTTGATTTAACTCAAAGGCATTCGGGAGCAAGCAAATGCTGTCAAGTATCTTCAGCCAGTAGATTTCAGTTTGTATTTAATACTTGCATAACTTAAACATTAGCCAAGAGAATTTTTAAGCTTTTTTTTTTCCTTTAATTTTGCTTAAAAAAAGTAAAAAATACTCCTCCTGGACTGAGATCTTGTATCTCAAGTTTCAGACCGAAGTAAACTTTTACAGCCGAGTTGTAAAATAGCAGTTTATGAGACAAACTCTGCCAAAACTTTAACTATAACTGTGCCAATGTGCCATTATAATAATCCAACAATAATCATGGTCCATTATATTAAATCACTCGCACAGACAAAGGCTGCTAACCTTTCCAAGTGGGAAAAAATGTTCCTTTCAAATCAGGGATAAATTCCAACTGAGAAGACCAAATGCTCCAGCCTTTAAGTAGTGAATACATTTACTTCTCCCCAGGGCTCAAATAACCCAACATTTGGTAAATGTTTAACAAGGACGAATTCTCCCTCCCATTTGCCCTTTTCTCATATACACTAGATTAACAAATTTAGCTTAACAAGATGATCTGTGTTACCCCCTGGTATCCCTCAGTTGGATCCTTCCTCCTGTTATTGGCGTATCATCCCAGTCCATTTGTTTGATAAGAGGACCCAAGGTAATTAGCTGTGTGGCAGAAACAGTGTCTTCCACCAGCCCCACCTCTTGCACCGGCCAGTCTCCCACAAACACAAGAAGGTGCTTTTACTGTTGCTCTTGTCTTTTTGCACATGCCTTTTTTTTTTTTTTTTTTTTTTTTTTTTAAGGGGATCTCCTTTTTGTAGCATTTTACAGAGGAGATTAAGTGAGCATGGCATGTAACTCTTGACTCCCGTTATGCCTCCCCTGCAGCATGTCAGGAGCTAAATCAAAGCCTCTGCAGGAATTCACAAAGCCAGCTTAGAAATCTCATATTTAGTCCTGGGTAAATGAACATTGTTGAGGGCAGAATAACCGTAGGCACTCTGACACATTCAGGGGGTGGTGGTGGGCTGTGCCTGTGTCAGCTCCATGGAGTCACGGATTCCTCTGTTAGCCTCTTCTATTTTCAGCTGGGTTTTGCCACATTCAGATGCCCTGTTGTTGTTTCATGTTGCATCTGGCAAGCTGGATGGATGAAAAAACTATAGGAGCAGGCTCACACTGATGAGCAGGTTTCAGATTTGGAGAAAGTTTCCCTGTGGTGTTTTTTGGTTGGTTTTTTTTTTTTGTTTGTTTGTTTTTTTTTGTGGATTTGTTTTGTTTTTTTTTCTTTAGCTTGTGAAATGATTGGGCTTATGCTGTGAAAGGAATTTGGTACTCTCCTGTTTTTCCTGGGAATGTATTAGCAACTTCAGAGCTGCCAACTTTGCCGTGAGACATTCATGAAGGTTAATGCCTGCAAGGGCTAGGAGGAGAGCAGAGTTAGGATGAGAAGGACCTAAAGCCCATATTGGTGATCTGAAGTGAACTGAGCAACTGCATTTAATTCCAGAACTAGAGCCTTTACCTGCACTTAACACTTGAACAGTGGTGGTGACAGCTGGCAAAAGTCTCTAATGCTTTTAACGGCTGTCAGTGTCACTGATGAATAAAGCACCTTCCCGTGACTGAACTGGAGGAAGGACATCTGTTTTTGAAACCTGGCTAGAGGATTGTCCTGCACATACGTGTTACTGTGTGAGCCATTATTGCCACCACCTTGGTTTGTGGTTTTCCCTCTGATCCAAAAGTGAAATCCTGGTTGGAAGTCAGACAGTGCCATTGGTGTGCTGGAGGAGACCTAAGGCAGGAGCAGTGTGATGCTGCTCAGTGTGCACTTCAGCATCCCAGCATTCCTCTGTGAGCCACTGAATTTCATCACTTCTCCAGCACTGAGGGCTCCACGCTTGATAGTGCTCAGTGACTTAAATATCCTTGTCAAAAGAGCCCTTGGATGAGCTCAGGATTGTGGCGATGACAAGGAGTGTGGTGATCAGCTTTCCTGTGGGGATGGACCCTGCTGTTTGGGTTGGTGGATCCCCAGCTGAGAATCAAGCCATTGTCATTCCAGTTGGCTTTTTCCCTGGTTTCTGACCAGCTAACCTTCTGGAGGCATTTGTTTTGGACTTGCTCTTGTCATTCCTGTCTCTGAGACCTCAAATTGGGTGATGGCGATGTCAGACTTTAGTCAGCCTGGCCATTGAAGCTGACAGTGAACATAACTTGTTTTTTGTGTGATAAACATCACCAAGGGCTCAATGCTGAGCTGCTCACTGTAGCAGACAGGGATTGTGCCATCATCTCTGTGGGAGAGGTCTCATATCCCAGAAAAGGGCTACTATGTGTTTCCTTCAGTTTTGCAGCGAGAGTGGTTTGGGATTTACCTGCAGGTAAACCAAGATCTTCACCTACTTCAGTGCCTTATCATTTCAGTTGTGATTGCCAAGGTGATGGGTTTGGGGGGACTCCTCAGTGGAAAGGCATTTGTCCTGCAGTTCTGCAAATGCGTTCACTTCTAAGGAGTTTATACATGAATGGGTCTCAAATGAAGATGTGTTCTATTTGTAACCAACTCCTTTAATTGTTGGCAAAGGAAAAAATTCTCACTTGTTTGTATATTTATCAATCAAGCTAAACTAAATAGCACAGCCTAGGTGCAAGAAGGCACAGGAGAACCCATTTGGATAGATAGGACTCTTCATTCTTGAGTTATTCACACAGCTGTTCTGCTGTACTGAGGCAGGAAAAAGAAAAACCATTGAAGTGCTTCAGTAACACCAAGAAAAAAACTAGATGGGAGAACTATGTAATAGAACTGTGTCACAAGATAATCACTCCTCACTGATACACAAATGCTACAGCAGAAACCCATCCTTGTCATAAAGATGCAATTACCAATGTCTCAGTAGTTTGATCAGAAAGGTAGATACCCAGATGATAGCAAAGAGACAATATTTCCATTCAGTCCTTAACCAAACTACCACAACCATTTCCTTATATATGTCTGCGTAATGCTTCCCATTTTCCTCTGCTGTCTTCCCAATAAGAGAAAAAAGAGTATTTCTAAATGCCTGGGGATCTCTTGTTTGAAATCTGCTTTACCAATAACCTGTCCACTCAACAGCTTTCCTCTCTGGTCGAGGTGCTCTTTTAATTTAGGTTCAAACAGTGCTTGATTCTGCAAAATGTCAGAAATTATCTGCACATCCTCAAACTTCAGTAAGGCTTGGGAGCGACAGAGGTCCTTGGGACCTTGCAACAGGTTTTCCATTTGACTGGTGATATTGTTAGATGGAATTTAATCTCTGCAAGGTCAGGAAGTTGTTTCTGGGAACTGATGCTCCAGCGTTTGCTACATCTTGGGAACCTGCTCTTAACCTCATGAAGGATGACTTCCTTGCAGGAAAGGACCTATTCTGTTAGGACGGAATGATTAGTTTACAAAGCCCTTCTTTGTTCTCTGCTTGTCTCACTGTTTTTTTACCTATCTAAAAAGTCAATTATTCCAGTTTCTGTTCTGATAGCATCTAGGGATAGAGCTAATGAGTGTCTTTGGAGCTGCTGGTGTGTTACTGGCTGTTTAAAAAGCAGGCTCGGCTCTGGCTGACTTGGGGCTCCTTCAGGTGTTCTTGAAGTCACACTGTGTTCAAACAAGGTGTCCAATGCTGTCTGCTCCTCTTGAGATTCACTGACTGGAGACCTAATTAGACCCAGTGTTGATCTGGTTTAGCAGTGTAAGATTGAGGAAACACTAATGGAGTCTGTCACTGAGCCCTGCACCATCTTGTCTTGGAGCTACGGTCCTTGTGGAGGTACAGGAGGACCAAAGAGATGTGAAACTCTTACAGTTTCCCTGGAACACAGCATTTCATTGCTTCCCCTAAAAATTAACCGTGCTCTGGCAATGCAGCCTAATTCTGGGAACAACTCTGTGTTTTGTGCTGTGAAGCCAGGCCGCACTACCAGGCTAATAGGAAAACTTCTGCCATGAGGTCGGTCTTCTGCCCATGGAAGGCGCCAGAATCTGCGGTCGTCCAGAAAGACTGACAGAAAGTTTTCTGTTTGGAGGTTGCCTAAGTGTCTCTCCTATAAAACTGTGGTTTGTCTGAGAAAATAGTGTGAATGATCTATAGGGAAATGCAGACTTTCCACTCTCTACATGTCCTATATAAAATGGCAGTTTTCCAGTGTCACTTGTAAGTGATCCTTTCCTTGATGTGCAATTAGAAACCAGAGGACTTGGTTGAAGGCCATAAAAACATCAAAAATTCCTTTTTTGGGTGCAAGAGAGGAGCTGTCTAGCTTGGTGGGTAAGGCTGGCCCATCTTTGCCTGTTTTTATGAGTCTCTTTTTAGGTATAAGTTCAAAAATATCTTCCTCTTAACTACTTCCAAAAGGTCAGTGGAAAGTGCTGCTTCACCAGTTACACAAAACACTTTGAGGGATGGGGAAGAATCAGAACTGAGTTGTCCTTTGCATTTCTCATAACAAACATATGCAAGATCAAACACTTTCTCTCTGCTCTGCTGTGAAAATGCCATTAAACCAGTTTGTTTTCTTTCTCTCCTTTTTTGATATATAATTTTGATACAAAACTGTATTTTAGGCACCACATCACCCTGAAACCTTGTAAACCTCATCAGCCATCCAAAGCCATGAGATGCCAGGGCAGCCTGGGAACAGGGATGGAGCTCCACTCTGTGCTGCTCAGAGCGCTTTTACACAACTCTATTTTTGGCTCTTTGCTTGCTCAAATGAAACTGTCTGATTAAGTAACACATAGGAAATAGATTTCAGTCCAAGTCTGAATCATCGAGCTATTAATTTTGAGAAAAGAGGGTTTAGTTTTGTGGGTTTGTTTTGTTTTGTTTTTAAAGTCCATGCTCACTCTTTTCTGTGTTAGTTTTCCCCCAGAGTGACACTCAGGAAGTTCATTTGAATTAGGTGTGAGTTCACGGTGTATGAGCTGTGTAGACACCCTTGTGCAGAATGAAAGCTGCCTGAAGTCGGCTTGGCTTTGAAAATAGATTTAGTCCACCCTAGCTCTCAGTAAGCATTTTCTTGCTGAAATATAATTAGCTAATTAGCTGATTTAACTAATCCTTCTTTAAAATTAATTTAGATTACTTTCCTTGGCTGTCTCCTGAGAGACAGAACCGCTCAGTTCTCCTGGTAACAAATGCTATCACATTCTGCGAGGACACAGTAGTTGCGTAGCATCCCATTTTTGAGCCTAGTTATGGGGATGGGGAGCAGAGAACTTGTGATTATTATCTAATCTAGTCTTGCCACCCATTCAGTCTGTGCACTTCAATTCCAAAGTCATTACTGGAGCTGGGACTTGTATTTCAGGTACATCTGACCTTTCACTTGAGCAACCAAGGCTCTAATTTCAAGTCAAGCCATGAGGTGTAGGTGAGGTCTCAAGTTCCTTTCTAAATTGCCAGGCTTGAGTGCTGGATGCACAACTCGATTCTCTAACGTCTTTGAAAATTCACATGAAGTCCAAATCAAGATTTTAATTAATAAATAAATAAACTTGATATAGCATCAGTGCAGATGTTAGATCTCAACCTAGACCAGGGGAGGAAGAAGTATTTAGACAGAATGGACCTTGCCTGCTTGTGGATAGTCTGATGAACTGTAGCTTTTGAAGCCATTCCTGAACCATTAGACGTTTGGGTTTTTTTTGAGAATGCACTGAGAATGGACTGGAAGAGGGTAGATGGAATGCATGGACTTGAATGGAGAAAGGAAAAGAGATTAAACCAGATGAGGCTCCTCTGAGTTAGTTAATTGTATCCAGAGTATCGTTATCAACATTCCCCTATCCAGTTGGAATAATGTGATGTGTAATGTTCCACAGCTATCTGTCCTGCTTCCAACTCTGTTCAGTGTTCTCATTAATGACTTGCATAGTGCAGTAAAGAGTATGCTTATTAAATTAGCAGACAACATGAAGCTGTAAGGCCTGCAAATATGCTAGGGAACAGGATTAGGAATTTACTAAGGCATACACAAATTCAGGAACTGGCAAAAAAAGAGGGAATAAAATTCAGTTGTGGACTAACCTCAGAAGTAATTGACTGCATAAGCATGGGATGTGTAACGTTCAGGTGATGACACTTCAGAAAAGTTTTAATGAGTTATGGTTAGACCAGAGGCTGAATGCAAATTTAAAGAGATCAAAACCCACCACCTCATGGTATTTTAAAGAAAGGCAGACCTTGTAATTGGATCTTAGTAAGCATCTACCTCTCAAGACACCATATGTGCTACTCAGCATTGATAAGGTCTTGACTAGGTTTGTTTGTATTCTTCAAAGTTTGAAAGACTTTGAATAAACAGAATAGTAAAGGTCTGGGGGAAGATGGCTTATGAGGAGAAATTGGAAAAACTAAAGTTCTCTTGTTTTCTAAGGAACATTTCAGTAAGACATAAATACTTTTTAAGTACTTTAAAGACTTGTAAAAAAAATTAGATAATTTTGTCTTTTACAAGTTTGTGATGCGGCCAAAATCACGGCAGGAGAGTTCCAGATTAGATGTTAGGAAAACTTCCCCAGAAATAATGATAGCAATGGGCTAGGGCAGATTGCCAGGTGAAGCCATGTAGTTTCTGTTGTTGTTGGTCAGTAGGAACAGGTTGGAAAAAAAAAGATTGGCAGTGAAATTAACATAGTCAGCCCTGGCTTGTGGGATGACTGGAGAAGGGTTCATTAGAGGACTTCTTGTGGTCTTTTTTGGTCCGGGGATGTGAAAGCAATCAGTACAGTACTCAGAATAGTATTCATGGGCAGCGATTACACAATTAGATATTTATGCTACTGTTCTAATCTTTGCAGGTAATTAGTTTAATTATTTCTGGATTCTGTTATGAGTATCTGGGTCAGGATCAGGACACTCTGAGAGCAGATCAGGTGTGTACACGTGGATACCTGCTTTCCAAATGCACCGCAGTTTTCTGTGAAGCTTTGTTCCCAATCATACTGTTATGTTCCAAAGAGGATCCTGGACTCTTTGGAACATAAAATTTGGCAATATTTTTCCTGTTAAATTTATCTTGAATTTGGTGAACTGTTTCAATTAAAGGTTTTTTTTTTTAGTATTTACTCAGCAAAGTATTCTGATTCTCTGTGATAGATTGACGCAGAAACCATCCTATTCACAAATGAGTGCTTCTTGTGCTGTGTGGTTTAGGCATTTTCCCAGCTTTGGATAAAACTGTGCTTTGAGTAAAGAAGTTGGAGACCTGTGTCTGTGTGTCACAGCCTACATATTCTTGCTGGTGCTTCATGAATTTGAGGGGTCACTGTTTGTGTGGTGTCTGCAGTAATCTTTCATTTTTCTGCTTTAGGAAATAAAATTGTATGCACATATATTTTTGCTGTATTAAACACATCTAGAGCACTGTGTTGGTTTTCTCCTGCTCTTATCACTTCCCTTCTGTTACATAGAGGTAACTTCAGCTGTTACCTCTACATAAAACTACAAGGCTGTCTAGGGAAGGCAGGTGGGATGGAGGAACCCAGAATTAGCTTTTCCACCTCTGATTTGAGTCACCACTGAAGATAAAATCATCTCTACCAGCACACACCTGGAATATGCATTGCAGTGCAATGAAAGAGAAAGCTGTGAGACAGTTCAGAGTTGTTATAAGGTAACTGCTAACTTATATTCCTTAATTTAATACATTAAAACATCTAAAAACTTGCAAATTGCCCAAACTTTCATCTTTGGAAATACTGGGGGTTTTATGTACTCAAGCGTTGTCTTGGCTTTTATGTTTTAAGTGTGGACTGGCAGTCTACTGCTTGAAACAACATTTAGTAAGAAGAGACAATTCTTCTGCATTTTGGAAGAGTGAGTGAGTTTGGAGCAGTCATTTGAATGGTTCATTATGCATGCAGGCACCTCTGTTTGTCTAAGTAATCATAGTAATTTCTTTTATTCTATTCTTCAAAGTCCCAGATGAAATATGGGCTGCATGGATTTTAGTACAGTAAATGCATTTAATTCAAGATACAAAGAGAGGAAAGAAGCATTTATTTTACAGATGGATAACCGAATCATACAGAACTAAGAGACTGTCCAAAAATAATACAGAAAAACTGTGGCAGAGCATGGATTCAAGCCTGTACTTTGTGATGTCTCACTCAGATCCCTGATTACAAGGCTCCTTTTAACTTTTCAAGTTGTTCTTTTATACATAAGAAGTATTATCACTTAGACTTTTAGCTATTTTGTTATTAAATTAAACATTTCTTTGCTCTGCTGGAACACAGAGCTGGAACGCTAGTGTGAGTAACTGGAAAATGATGATTTCCCACCAAAGGTGGGGGGATGTGGCCAAATGGATAGGAACCAGTCTTGCATCAGGCTTGACCCATTACGTGTCACGTCCAGAAGTGCCACATTACTGCCTCCCTGCACCTTTGTGATGTATCTCACACTTGTCACAGCAGCTCTTGGTGTGGCTCTTGCCACGGTTATCACTCAGGATCCTTGGCTTGGGACACAGAGACCAGCTGTGCTATTAGAGAAGTGCCATCGTGGGAAGATGGAGCTGCAGCCGGCGTGGCTGGAATATCAGCACCACTCCTGACATTCTTGGACACCTCCTCTTTGCTGCGCTCCTCTTTCCCACTCTTGCTTCCCCCAACCCTTTTAAACTGCATGGGTCAGATGAAAATTTCTACTCAGCAATTTTCTTTTTTCCTCTCCCTCCCCCCATACTTTTAACCATACGAGCTTGTTTGAGAGGAGAAATATGTGCTGTCTCAGAGACAAATGTGGGTGTGAAAGAGTGCGCTTAGTAAGGCCTTTCTTCAGGTTAAGAAAACAGCAAACTTGTTCTGTGACATTCTCTCATCCTCTGGTGACCTGTGCAAGGCACGGGGAGTGTTGTACATACACCTGAAGCTAAAACAAAGCTGAAAAACATCTAAAACCTGCAGTTGTTGGGTGGGGTTGGAGTAAATGAGCAGGTGCATACCAAAGCAAAATTATCTTGAGTTGTGTTGCTGTCCTGTTTCATAATCATTAAGCAGGTTTGGGGATAGAAAACTTTGAGGGGAAAGAGAAAGAAGAATGAGAAATGGCGATTCAGAAGTCAGTGGCTTTCCTGGAAGCAGACCAGTAGTTGCTCCTGGCTGCCTGACTGCCAGGTTTTGGCAGAGATTTAAAAGCTGAGTATCTGTTGACTGTCAGGCCAGTGCTGTCAGTCACCTATGTTCAGGTTAATGCTTCAGGGAGCTGGCCAAATTCCAGGGGATAGCTCGCCTAAATAAAGATATCACTGCTCTTTCCTTGGAACTACATGTTCTTCCCTCCTCCCTCAATCTTTTACTCCTTCTTTGTGCTGTGGAAAAGTGAGATGGCTCTGCACAACTTGGGGATGTTCAGATCCAGACCAAAATTTCACATCCCTACTGGAAAAAAAAAAATAAAAAGGCTTAAATACAGAAGCCTTAAAATTAAGACTGATCCAGATTAATGTTTTTCTGTGCTTTTTTGTTGGTGGTGTTTTGTTTTGGTTTTGTTGTTGTTGTGTTTCTTGGGGGGTTTTTTGTTTGTTTGTTTGTTGCTTTTTTTCCAGAACAGGATGAACTGAACAGATAGGCTGAAAAATGTAGTGAGTAATATGTGTAAACTCAAGCCTTTGGTATGCAGCTTAATCTGGCACAGCACCCAACTTGCCTGACTAATCTGCTTTATGTCAGCATGACAAGGTTTGTTGGAAGTGATGGTATCTTTCAGTAGACAAAGTAATTTAGTTGGCTGTCTATTAGTAGTGTTAGACAAGGTTTCAGGCACATAAGCCCTTCTGAAAGCCACCTGAAAGCTTAAAAGAAGGTATCACCTTTGCTTTCAGCTGACTTGTGGAAGCAGCTGGGAGCTTAAAGCTTGCCTGCTTTCTGTCTTTTTTCTTTGGTTTTATGTAGGATTTTCTCTACCATGTCTACCTGATATCTAGAGACCACCTTTTCCACCCAAGGGGGTAATAACTTCTTTTTCTTCTGTTTTAATAGGAAAAATTTCAGAACAGGCGGGTTTAGGCGGTCTTAGGTTTTGGTGTACTGAGCCTTGTTTTGCTTTGCTGGCCATTTATTCTGTGATGCACATGTTCTGCATTGTCTTGAAATCAGAGCCTATCATGGTGTCTGAATTTGAGTATCTCAAATGTCTAAAGTCAGCAACCACTATTGAAAAGCACAGATTTTAAAGCTATTTGTAATAAGATAAAAGACAATAAATTAGTTAAGTTTCTCTTCTGTGCTATTTCCCTTCAATAAAGAAGAAATGAGGTTACTTAGTCACTTGCCTCTGTTGTGGATTAAAAGTGATAATGCCAAATAGCTACCAAAAGCTTTACAACAATATTAAAATCTAGCAACTGAGTAAAGGAACCGGAATACTCAAACTGGAGCTGAAAAAAAATAATGAAAACCACCCTCTCTCATGAATAGTTTTGGTCCTCATTATAGATTAGTAGTTTTGTGAGATGATGTAGAAATGTTCCTTATTATCACAGCTTTATTGCCTACCTCTGTACATCTGTTCCAAAATTCATTTCAAAATGGCCAGACATTTCAATAATCCAGTGTGGCTTGGAATTTTCATATTGTTTCTGGTGCATTAAAATCTGGATGGAAAGCTGGTACTTTTAAATTTACAATTGCACAGACCGTACAACATCTGGGTAGCTTTGCTCTATTGCTTTCCCTGTTCCTTTAAATTTAGGCTGAAGTTATGATGTGCATGAAAGGCTAAGGACCTTGTGTGTGGCAGGTGTTATTTCAAGCTGACAAAAATTCAGTAATATGTTCATTTTACTTTGATATGGCCTTTTACAAAAATGCATAAACCTCTGATTCAAACCTTGGCAAAATAGTATTATTTTAAAAACAGGAAAATGGGGGATCTTTTGGACTAGGAGAAATTACCAATCAACTTATACATGTGTGGGTGTATTTATATAAAAAAAAAATCCATGGAATTGTTCCCTTAGAAGTTATTTATTTATTATTCTTTCAAATTAATGTTCCATCCCTTCTCTATTGAGATCCACTGCTGTAGTTTCTGGAGAACCAGTGAAATGTTCTGTTTTTTTTTGTTTTCCAAGAATGATAGCACTGAGGCAAACTGCAAATTTCTGAGTTATATAGATTCCTTAGAAATTCTTGAATAGTTATTCCTCATTGCCAGTCAAATAGCCATACTTTGACTTAAAGTGATCTGTATAGATGAATCTTTAGCTGAGTGAAACCTCTTAGTTCTAGTGGTCCACACTGAGCTTTGTTGTCTTTACATGAGTTAAGATATGGTTGATATAAGGCTGTTCTACCCCAACACATCTGTGGCATCCTAAATATAGTTAGTATCAGAAACCTTCTTTAGTCTGGAGGCTTGCACAGTAGTACAAACAACCAAACAAACCAAACAAAAACAACTAAAAACCACCTAACCCCCACTCCCCACCCCCAAAAAGTCTTGATTCATGACTATGAGAAAGGATGTGTTCATCATACCTGTGTCTGTGAATCAAAATCTTTGGGAGAAAGCTATGTTGCTCTCTTAAATACTACACATCCAAATCTACTGAAGGAGCCTGTGGGGTTTTCTGTATTGTTCATGCTTAGCAACAGGAACAAGAATTTTGGGGAAAGCTGTACATGTAACTAAATCCCAACTTAATTGTTACTCCTTCATCCTTTGGAGTGAGTCCCTGTAAAACCCCCATTGGGAGACATATCAGAGGGTTCCTCTGGATGAAATGCTAGTTAAAAGCCCAATCCTGGTTGTGTTTGGCATTACTTTTGAGATGGGTACAGGGCTATTTTGCCAGAACAGGTCTGATCAAACTGCGTTTTCAACCTGACCTTCTCCTCACCCCTAATAACTTCCTGGTTCCTTGGTCAGAGAGAGATTTATGAGCAAGAACAAAGCGTGATGTGTCTGTCCCAGCAGCGAGGGAAACCAGAAAACTTATTAAGAGAGAAGGGAGGGGGAGAGAAGAGAGAGAATGAGAAGGAAGGGAGGCTGGAAGTGAGTCCTGCTTTCAGACAGAATCACCTCAGCTTCTGGTCTACTGTAATTACCCAGCCACTGAAGAAATAAAACGCTGAAAAATCAATTTTATTAAAAAAAAAAATCAATGTTTTAAACAATTTGAAAAGCTCTCATAATTTTAAATCTCTCTACAGTGTACATGTTCAGAGCACTGATCACCTTCAAAGCGAAGTGCTCCAATAATTTTAAATTGTTCTGCACAGAAAAGGCTCTGAACCCCCATTTCACTCCCAAATGGAAGCAGCCTTGAAAATGTGAAACACACCAGTAATTTTTAAATAGCCCTCTCTGTCCAGCCCTGCTTGTGCTTCCATAAGTTCATACAACTCAAAATTTCAATGTTGTTTTACATTGAAAGAATTCCTCTAATCTGTAAAGATGATTTTTGTCTACTATATTAAAAGATTTTTTTTTTTGTTAGAAATATGAAGACTTTTCTCAGGTTCTTCATTACTGAAAGTATGAATCTTTTCCCATCAAAAGTTTTTCCATTTGTTCCTGTATTTAGTCCAGCCAAAAACTACAAATTGATGAGTATAGCTGTTATCATTTCCTAACTTACAGCTCTGTGCAGAAAGTGATTTTACATTGAATTGTAATTTCATTCACAAGGGCTTTAGACCTTATATAATTAAAATACCTCAATCCTCTTCAAATTAGAAAAGCAAATTGTTACATATCATAAGTAGGTGCTTTTCACTCTAATGACAGTCACTTAGATGATTTATGACATACATTATTTTATATCAAAGTACAATGAAATAGGCATTACCAAAGGTAATCTCAGTAATGTCTGAAAAGGGATCTCAAACCTCAGTGCAACAATGAATGCAGTATTTAAAATGCAAAACCCAAAGACATTATTATGGTTTTGATTTCTTATGCCACAGCTTCTCCTGATCTGTTATATTAGCACAGCAGTACAAAGGGTGTTTTGGATGTATTTTGCTAAGATAACAGACGGGAAAAATGAAATATAAAGTCAGGTTTTATGCAGAAATTGTTATCAAAGGAATGATAAAGTAAAACTGCACAATCACAAGGAAAAACAATTGATGATGTATAAACTGAAATATATTGAGCTCATGGAATATGCTCATTTTCAGCTTTTAAGCCCTTGCATTATTAAAATGCATAATAAAATAAAATGCTCGGATAATGTATAAGCAAATCAGAATAAAGTAGCTTCTTGAATATAATTATTTTCGTATTTCTGTATTCTATATGAAGATCATCCCCTCTCTCCTCCCCCACTCCTACAGCAGTGACCTGTTCCAGAGCCTTGGAGTCAGTGGTGAGAATCCTAGTATTCTTGGAGTACTTTGTGGCAGGCAAATGCTACCCTGCAACACTGCATCAGAACAGGGACAAATGGCTATAAACGAGAACAAATGGTTGTGAGTTGGCCATGAATACATTTAGGCTGGAGATGAGAAAAAAGGTGCCTAACCATCTGAGGTGTGAGACTGGAGCAGACTTCCCGCAGGAATAATGGGAATTTAAAAAAAAAAAAAATTAAAAAAAAAATTTGAAAGTTACATTGATTTTAAGTGAGAAGTTGAGAGATTTAAGGTGGTTGCCTACAGTGTTACAGGACCTGTAAGGCTGCTTGTAGTATCCATCCTGTGAGCATCAGTCTTGCAGATATTCTCCTGTGCTGGTTGCTGAACGGATGTACTCGTATGAAGTGGGGAGGTCTTGGTGTGTGAGGGTCCAAAAGTCATAAAGGCTGATGGAAATGGTGTCTGAGTAAGCAAATAAATGCTGAAGCTGCTTGATTTGGGATGAGAAAACGTCAGGGTTTCAACAGTTCTGGTGTAGGAGCTTCACGAGTACAGAGGAGTGAACAGCAAAGAACTCCCAAGAATGACTGAGGGACTGGGCAACCTGATTTACCATGAAAAGCTTAGGAAAGCCAGTCTAGTTACCTTGAGGGTTATGGGAGACTCGATCACCTGCTGGGGCAGCATGCATGGGGAGCACAAGGGTCATCTTAAATCTGCCAGATCCCAGAGAACCTCCCAGAAGGGGTTCTGAGAGACTTCCCGACCTGTCCTTCAGTCCTCCCCCGGGGCAGCTCTGCCCCCACTCTGTCCCTCACACCCAAACCACTCTTGGTGGAGCTACACCCATTCAGCCTCCACACGTAGCAGGGTGAAGATCATGAACCTCCCAAGGGCTGAGAGGGGAAAGGCAGCGTGTTCTTCATCATGAAAAATGTTCAAAAGGAGATGTCAAGCTTTTCCGAGAGAGATCTTTCCCAGGAATTAGCTCTCAAAGCACTGTGGCTGTGCCAGCTGAGCATGTTTGTCCCTGATGGCTGCATAATCGATGGTGTTGCGGTCTGGTGCTTGCTGACTGAGCCCCAGCCTGAACGTGCTTAGCAGTTTGCCTCTCATTTGCGTCAGCATCTAAATAAAGATGAATACCATTTTTTCCCCCCCTCTTTTCAAGATGGGCTGTTAATTTTATAACAGAAGAGCAATCTAAAGGCTTATATAATTAAGAGCACATTTTTTTAAAATTTCAGAGGACTATTTTTTTTTTTCCAATATTCGGCAGCCATAACTGGGGAGAAAATTGTAAAGGCTCTTAAATGGGAGCAGTCACATTTCCAAAGCATCCTCAACAGCAAGAGTTCCCCTTACTCAGAAAACCTGGTCACAGTTTTGCATACCAAAATGAAACCTCAGGGCTTTAGAAACATAATAAATTCACATTTCATTTTTAATAAAATCCCTTCCCCGTTCTTGTGCTCAAAGTGCTACTTGGAATAAACACTCTTTTCAGCAAAAAACAACCTCTGCCTTGAGGCTAATTTCAGAGTTAGCCCTGACAAGTTGTGGTCAGTAAGTCCTGGCTCATTGTACCACTCTAGTTTCAGCGGAGAAAGTTGAGGTAGTATTCTGCAGTGTTTCAGTGTGATATGTGTCCCCTGTTGTTTCACAGCTGGAATATCAAAAGCTCCTCTCATTCCCCTGATTTTCCCACCTTGATGAAGGGGTTGAGCACACCACGCTTGCAAAATCTGTTTTGGACAGTGGTGTAGGGGGATGAAAAATGTGAAAGCAGAAGCTTTAATGCTGCTTGGTGGGTGCAGAAATACTTCCATGTACCTTAGAACCATCTTCCAACTTTCAGTAGTTGATATTTTGATCTGTCCAATTTAATCAACTTTTACTGCTTAGTGAGTGTGGTAGGGATAGGACAAGGCAGAATGGTGTTGAGATTAGCTGTTAGTAAGAAATTCTTTACTGTGAGGGTGGTGAAGCACTGGAACAGGTTGCTCAGAGCAGCTATCCCCATCCTGGAAGTGTTCAAGGGCAGGTTGAATGGGGCTCTGAGCAACCTGATCTGCTGGACGATGTCTCTGCTTTATGGCAGAAAGGTTGGAATGAAATAATCTTTAAGGTCTCTTTCAACCCGTGGCTTTCTATGACTCTATGAAAAATTCAGCTTGGTGAATACATGTTTGTGCTTCTGGATGAAGTGTTTTACTCTGGGGAAAGTTATGAGGAAAGGGGGATAACAGAAACAGTCACAATGGGACATGGTTAGGGAGTCAAGTCTGATCAGACTCTCTCTGCATGCTTTGGTGGATCTAAAGTAAGGTTCCTCTTTGTGTCTCTTTTTGTCTCACTATGAGCTCTCCTGGTGTGGCAGGTGGGATTTTCAGTGGTCAATGGTTATGGGAGTGAACAAACCAGCAACTATAACCATGGCCTTGTGCTTAAAACCAGAAGTTTTTCCCTATCCTGCGATTGCCTGGAAAACTTCGGAGACTGAAATATGTGCAAAGCTCAGAGCTCCTGAGCAGATGTGGTCTGTTGGAATCTCCTGATGATGACAATGTGGAAAAGAGCCAGGAGGAAAACTCTGGGGTGGGGGATGGGGGGGAAATGATGTGAAGGTAGAAAACCATTTAATACGTAGAACTGAGACTGCACTTTATGAGTGAGCAGAGGGACCTTTTTAATGGTAGTGGTGAACCACTGGACATGGATAAATTGGGAGGAGGGGACTGCTATCGTTTTAAAGTAAACCAATTCTTTTAAAATTCTGTTAAGTGTGGTTTTCCTTTTGCTTTCTGTAGAGACATTACCTATCAGTTGCTTGTTTCCAGGTTTAAAAGTGTTTTCTCACTTAAGACTTGGAGATACAGTTCCATTGCTTTTAGTAAAGATTCCTGCAGGAGAAACTGTGGGAAGATAGTGGTGGTGTTTTTAAGATATCCTGGAATATAGCAAATATAGGAAATGTATAAAGCAATAACTGTAATAAGGGTTTCTCTTCTATTTTACCAAGGAGGAGAAAAATACAGTAATGAGATCTTGGGTTTAGGATAGCATTGCGGGGTTAAGGTTGAAGGAGAGATAATTGATGTTTGTCTCAGCTATGTGAGGAATTTGAACTCAACACCTACCTCATACAGCAGTTTCTGGAGGGGGGAGAAAGTTATTCATATTCCCAATGGTGGGTCTGACTGTCCTCACACAGAGGCACTTTGTCAGGTGCACACTCTCGTGCTTTTGGGGTGTGTTTCCTGTTATCCTAGCGTGGAGTTACATGATTCTTTGGCAGAGAACTCGTTACTGTTGGATGGGCCAGGGGCAGAGCTAACAAGGACATACCTCTACACTAGGTGGAAGTCACCTATTTGGGACTTGAAGGCATCAGTTCTGCTTTTCTTGTTTTGTTTTTCATGAATGCTTCTGCTCTATTTGTCTGTAAAATCCTCATCCTCCTAAAAGGTAAATAAAATTTACCCAGAGGATTGTTTTGAGCAGCAAAGTTTTGTACTTTTAACGTGAGACATCCTGAAGAGCTTAACTCCGATGGGGACTTGCTGGGCACCGCTCTCCATTGCATCCAGCCCTTGTGGGGTGCAGGAGAGGTTGGGATCATCTCTGAGCTGGTTACAAAACTTGTGTTCTTTCTGACCTTGTCCCAGCTATGTCTGCAAGCACTAGTTTCTATTTTCCACCCACCCATTAGCCAAGTCCTTTGTGCTCTCATCTTTCCCCAAATCATTTTTAGGTCCTTGTCCTCCAGCCATTCTTCCTATAGTGTGTAAAGCAGAAGGGGAGGCAACTGCATTGATTCTGCCACTTTATTCTTCCATTCAGGGTGCTCTGACTGTTCTGTCCTGAATCTGCTGGAAGGGATGTACCCTAGAGGGACCAAAAGTCCTTCCTTCCCACGTTACTCCAAAGCTTGCTGCTTCTGATCTGTACCACGTGCTGTAGAGGACAGAGGCAGGTTGTAGAGAACCTTCCAGTCTGTCTGGTCCAGACTTGCTATCAGCTGGGAGAGGATTGCTAGAGAGCCATGGGAACTCAGTGACTATTCAGTGCCCCATGTTACCGCTGAAATTTGGGAGTGTTTCATCTGCTTCAAGGTAACTGGGCTTTACCATCCTGCCCTGTTGAGTGTGGGCCTTGGGGAACATTTGTAACCCACAGAACCTGGCAGGCAGAGTGACTCTCCTGTGAAGCAGGAACCCTTCACAAATGGGGAAGGGTTGTCTGATTTCTACCTGGGGTCAACACAGCACTATTCTTGGGTGCCATGCTGCAAGTGATTTTGAGAAGAAATAATACGTGTTCTTGCTCCAACATGATATAAAAATGTCTTTACATTACAGTCTATATTTTATTGAGGTTTGCTTCATATTAGTGCCATAGAAGACCTTGATTTCAATATAACGATATGAAAGTGCACGTGTAATTTCTCTTCTGATCACATTAGTCCTAAACCACTGTACATGGTAGTAATGTTAAAACTAATGTGACAGAATAATACAAGTATAAAGTGATGTAAAACCATTAATATTATAGAAAGTTATTCATTTTATACAAAGGATTCTGAGGAGTAATTTGAATAAAATTTCTTTTCTCACTCTCTGATCTAGTTGAGCTACTTTGATCAAAAGATAAGACTGATCAACAAACTTACCATTAGCTAATTTCCATACAATGACTTCTTGTTCTTACTCCTGCTCATGGCGTAGCTCAAACCGAGCTCGCTGCTCTCAGGAACTCTGCTCTCTGCAGTGTAACTTGAGGTGTGGAGAGAAGAGATGTGAGATCAGGGGTGAAGCAATTTATTGAGTATTGATAACCTGGTCCACTTGGGCATGCACATTTCCCCAGTCAAGTTTAAAGGGCATGTAAAGCTTTAGTGAATTGAGCCATAAACGTTTAATTGTATGAGTTGCTCCTTGAATACAATAGTGGGGCAAGTTGCAACCACTAGCAAAAATGACTTTGTGCTGAGTGTAAAAGCAGCCTTCTTTCACAGCAGATTTCGGTTTTGCTCAGAGAACTGTATAGCATTTATTTTTAACTCCCTGCAAACTTTAGGTCTCTGATTAAACAAAGTAGGAGCTGGAGGATATCAAGACGTGCATTTCCCCCATTTGATCAGATCACTGAAGACAGCAAACAAGAATAAATAGTATGTGAAAAGCCAGATTTCCAGTGAAATTAAATGAAAAGTTATAAGGCTGTGGTTTTAGGAACGGCCTTTCTTTTGTGGTTTTTGGTTGAGTGTGTTTGTCAGATTTTTATAAGAACATTATTGCTTTAAGAAAAAAATTTAAACCCTGAGAAATTACTCTCAGTCTAACGAGTTCTTTTCCACTGACTACAGACATCATTAGGGGATGGCTATAGCCTGAGGCTGTGCATGAACTTTTTCTTCTAACTGTACACTTTATGTATAATTTAGCTTTCTTGCCTAAATTATTCAAGCAAATAGTGAGTGAAAATAATGGAGTTCACTGAAACCTTCCACAGTATTAAAATAAAACAGTTTTTTACGTTGATTTGAATTTTTAAGCTTTTTAATCATGGATTTCAAATGGAATACGCATGTCTTCAGCTCTTCTCTGTTGTCCCCCTGTGCCTTTTTTCAGTAAAAGGAAAGAAGAAAGGAAGCGAACTTCAGCAAATACCCCATTAATTAATAAATGTTACTTATGACTACTTGAGGTAGAAGTAATAGTAATTAAGCAAAACCTATAGACACAGAAAATACATTCAGCAAGTGTTGAATTACAGGCTGTTTTATCTCTTTCACCCCAAATAAGGTCAGTGTTTAAATACTGTTGAGTTGCTTTAAGCTGAAAAATACTGTTAGGGAGTTCTGTGCAATAAGGCTAAACTCAAAGCTAACACAAAGGCTATATTTTTTTCAGATAATATTTTTCTAGTTTAATATCAGTCTTCAAAAAATTCTTGCTTTGAAACCCAGGGGCCTGATCGCATGCTAGGAAATTGGTACAGCTTCAGGAAACCCTGCAGATTTCTTCCAGGTGAAGAATCAACCCTTATATGTTTGTTGTTGTAGCCAGTCCTTTGCAATCTTGTTCCTCAAATCCCCTTTATAGGGTATTGCTGATGCTATTACTAATGTGGTAAGTACTACATCTAAATTTGAATAGATTTGTTAAGTGTATTCTGTTGTGACAGCATATTCTGTGGAAGTTAAGGAATCCTGGTAATAGCTGCAAGCAGACTCCACAGTTCCCTAGCTCGGGTAGGTTTTGCTTTCATTGGATGTCTGTTAGAAGAAGCATAATGATGATTTTCTGTAGATGATGGGAAGGGAGCCATATCTAGGCACCTGCTATTGTTCAGGATGGGATTCAGATCTTCAGTCCCATTGCAGACCAGCCAGTAGTGAGGAATCTCCCTGTGGGATGTAGATCAGGCTCTCTTTGAAAAGAATGATGTGATATAAGTATAGCTTTAACTGATTTCACCCCCACATATATGCTAACTAATGTTTGTAGTTTGTCAGCGGGCTTTGGATTAACCTCAAGTAGTCACAAATCTGATGGCTCTTAGTGTCTGGTGTAGCTACTGTCACGCAGCTCCGTTCTTTCACAGTGTAGCACTCCCTGGATCCGCAACACTTACTCAAACTGCAGAAATACTGAGTCTTTTGGTTCAGGAGCTTTCCCCCGGTGTGTTTCCACACCTGGAAAAAAGGCTGGATTTTTTGAAGACAAAACAAAACCAACAGGGTGTGTTTGAGATTTTCTTTTTTATGATTCTATGATAAATACCCCAGGAGTGACCGTCTCCTGTACTTAGTCAAAACCCTTCACAAATTCACAAAGGAAACCAATGGGCAAGAATAAAGACCACTTTGATGAACTTTTTTTTTGCAAATTTTGCAGTTCTTGTTCATTTTTATTGCAACTGTTGGCACAGCACAAGTAGCAGCAGGCAAAGATATCTGCGAACCAGTAATTATCACAGAATCAATTAGGGTGGAAAAGACTTCTGAGATCATCGAGTCCAGCCTGTTACCAAAGACCCCCGTGACAACTAGACCATGGCACTGAATGCCATGTCCAATCTTTCCTTCAACACCTCCACAGATGGTCACTCTACCGCCTCCTAGGGCAGCCCATTCCAATGTCTAATCACCCTTTCTGTGTAGAGCATCTTCCTAATGTCCAACCTAACACCCCCTCCCCCGCTCCCCAGTGCAGCCTAGGACTGTGTCTTCTTGTCCTAAATAGGATTTGTTCTTCTTTGGAAACCACTTTGAAAAGATATTCACTCTAGATTAATTATTTCTGCATTTTTTTCTTTTATGACTTTCTTTAAAGGAGAATTGTTTTCTGATAAGAGCAGACATTTTTAACATTTTGTGTTTATTTAAAAGCTGCTGCCCTGATTGTAAGGATATTTTGTGTCACTGTTAGGTTCATTGTATGTCTCAACTGCTTGCAGTCACTTCTGCATGTATATGCATCAGGGGCAGTTGCATAAATTAATTAAGCCAAATAGTTAAAATTTAATTCCATACAATTCAAAGTTATGTACAATCTGTGCTTTTGCTGAAGAACTTTCTGAAGTAAAGCCTGGTGATTTTTAATGTAATGATGGCTATTGACTGTAAACTTAGAAAAGGAGCAGTAGAGCTGTGTAACCTGGAGGATCCTCTCATGTTTGCATTTTGATCTTAACTGTGAGGTGTTTGGTGTTGCACAAGAAACTGATATTCACTTATTATGCACAGAACATCAGTCTTTTCCCCTCTAGTTAACACAAGTGATGATATGCAATCTTGATGTAACGATTGAGTGAGAAGTACCTTTTTATTCATCTACATTTATTTGGTTGCTCTTGAGTCTTCAGTACTGGGGGAAAAAAATTTCAGATAAAGCAAGGAAGAATTACAGAACTGGGAAGCACATGAAACTGAGCTGCTCAGTTAATTACCCAGGAAGGTTTAGACTGTGAAATCCTTTGACAGTACAACATCCTTTTCCCAATGAATTCATGTTCACCAAAGCCCAACTCAACATCACGTGAGAAAATTCTCCTTCTAGGGATGTTGGACATTTCGTACATTCACAAGATCAGCACAGAGCTACCCAACTCCCTGTTTGTGTCAGGAGATTAAAATGCTTGGTGAAGCCAAAATGATTTTTCATTACATCTTGCAGAATAGCTGCTTCCTTTCCTTTCTGTCTTTATGCACTACAGTTTTCATTTTCCTTTTTCTTTCTTTGTAATCTGTTAGGCAATAGGCTTTAGGTTGTGTTGGTATTTTGTGGCAATCTATCATTTGACTGCCTTCATGAGGGAAGGCATCTGTCACCTAAAAACCCCAGTGCACTGAACATCTCTGACTCATGCTTGCTCTCACACTGCAGAGAAATCTATGACTTGCTCATCTGTATTTTTTTAAACCCAATTTCCACCCTGGAATTTCCACCTTCCTGACTGATAGGTTTTAGAAGTTCGTGCCCCTAGAAAAGACCTCTGACCCTTTATAAGCTTGTGGTGTTGCTCTGTGCTCACTGTTTCACCAGCCAGCTTGCCTAAGACTTAATCTGCCACCACAGCTTCCCCATGGATATTTTGTCTGTGTGCGTGAGTATTTAAGGGAATTTCCAGACTTTAGGCAGACCTTTCATCAGGAGAGGAAAGAGCAGCTCTGCCTGAGTGTCCCATGGACATGATGAAGTACACTTACCAGTACAGCCAGCAAATGGAATTTTCATGTCAGACTCAGCCCTTGTCACTGCTGCCCCAGGGTAAATTAATGGCAGAGCTGAAGGGGCCACGGCCCTGTTCCCCCAAACACTATGGGATCCTGACTTCTCCTGTCATCACAGAAACCTCCACTGGGGCTCCCAGCCAAAGGGTGACATGAAGACACATTACTGGGAGAGAGCTCAAGGAGTTCTCTGTGGGTTGCAGAGGGGGCTCATTAAATGCACCGTCTTCAGAGATGGTGCAGCTCCTCCCACACCTGGCCCCTGTCACATTTCCCTGCCTACGTTTTGGGGAGGTCTTACCCTTTCTCATAAACATTTGGGAGCCTTTGCTGCTTTATGGAGGAAGGTACAGAACAGGAGAAAAATCTCATTTTTGTTCCTGCCTTTCTCCATTAGACCAAGGGCATCCTGTTTGGAAACACTGACAGGTCCATCATCTCCTCTCAGGCTCAGAGTGATTTTGCTGTGTGTTCCCTGACTTTTTAATGGCCTCATGCAGATTCTTGCCCTGCTCTCCTTGGCTTCTCCATCCACTTCAAGCTGGTTTGCTGCAAAACTCCCCGCTACTTCTTGCCTCTTCATCTTGTATTCACCCAAAACTTACCTTTTCTACATTTTCTTTTTCTTAGCACTCCTTCAGTTTGGCCTGAGCCAGTAAGAATGTCTTGTGTTGAATTTTTCTGTATTGCCAAACAGACCTAACTGAATTGCTTTTAGACATTGAAGGCTAATTAGTGACATTTCTGTTTCTCTGAAAAATACTTACAAATTTCATTCCAAACTTGATGGGAAAGAAACAAAATTGGGCTAGATAATTTTAATTTAAGAAGAAAATGAATGGTTGACTGCAGCTTACACCACTTGCCTCAGCCTTATTGAAGGGAACTGAAAACACATGAATGACCTTACCCATAAACACATCTCTTCCTTTCTTCTTGAATGTTTAATTTTGGGTGATGAATGGACAACCCCAGCAACAGAAATTTATGGCAACACTGCCTAAAGCTTGATGAATTAAGATATTTTTACAAGGATGTGGGAGACATTGGGATCAAAATCCTGTTCTAGCAGAGCAATGGCAGGGTTTGAATGTGTGTTTTGGTCCTGGATGAGTAGCTTAAATCCCCAGGCTATTTCATTTTGACAGAGAAGCCAACATTGATCCCTTCTGTGAAGATGTCCCATTTGGGGTTTGGAGACCGTAGGAAGCATGCTATGCTCCATGAAACTGTTGTAATTGTACTTTTAAATGCTTTTGTGCACATCCAAATCTGCAAAGAAGTAGTAAATAGAAAAGAAATTTGAGGGAGAAAATTTGTCTTTACTTGTTTTCATATGAAATGTTACTTGGACCTTAGATTGTAGAAAGGTTAAGCATCATCACTCTACTCATTGAACTATGGAATAAACCAGCAGCAGTGGTGTGAAAAATCCAACCCTCTGGGTGGTTTGCTTTTTCTTGCAAGTGTCTGCAGCAAAATGTTTTGTTTCAGGTCTAATGGCATTTTCAAGGTAAATAAATTTACGTGTATTTGGTTTTGCAAGAAACAAACACTTAAATCTAGGTCAGGCTGATAGAGAATTTTTTCCCTTCCTTTCCTACCCCCAAATTTTCCTTTTTCAGGACCATACTGTTGAGTCTCTCATTCTCTTAAAACTTTGCCCTCAAACCTTCTTCGCCCTTAAACTTCTACTTAGTTATCCTTGTAAAGCACTTTGTGAAAATTACTTTTGAAAGCTGCAATATCAAAATATGTTTTATTGTGATGCATTTACTTCAAGATACTGTGTTCCATGTTCTGCCAGTCCTTATGCTCTTCTGCAGGTGCCTGTAAGCACTCAGGAAATGTAGAAACTCAAACCAGTCTGTTCAATTTAGTGTTGTAAAAAAAAGTTATAGCTTTTTTAAATTTCAGTTTTATAATTCATTTTATTGTGCAGAATTCTGAGAGGGATAAAGTGGTGGGTGGATAAAGGAGACAGGGAAAAGAGAGGAAGAGTGGCCTTGTTTGGACCCACTGCTCCAAGACGAAATCAGAAATGAAGGTTCGCTACCCAAAATATTTTCAGGTGCTTTTATAAAGGACTCTTTTAATTTTTAAAATACAAGCTCTGTCTATATGGTGGTCCTAAGGGAGTAGGAAGCTGTCTTCTCATACAGCCCCAGCACAGTGCTAATAGGCACTACACAAGTGCCCAGAACCTGTTTTCTTTCTATGTTGGGTCAACCTGAATTTGTGGGGAAGTTTTAGGACAGTGAAAGCATCTCCTTTGGGAAGTCCTTTCCCTATTGCTATGACTGCCCAGGGCTACTGATTAGTGTCAGCTGTAAGAGCACTGCAGCTGCCTGGGACATGCCTCAGGCTTTGTCCAAGCAGGTTAACATGGAGCCTAAAAAGCGGAATCAATACCTGCCTAACCAATGAGGAGGGAAAGAAGGGTGTAACAAACCCCAAACACAACACCACCCTAATGCCTTCATGTCTTGGAACCTGTTTAAAAACTTACTCCCTAGGATTGACTGTGGGTGATGCTCTTCGAGGTCTTATCTCCCAGATAGTGTCTTGCAACAGGACAGTGGGAGAAGTGGAGAAATCCTACAGACACCTCTGCTGCACTGGTTGAAGACAAGTGTCAGATGTTCTCTGAGACCATTTTTCTCCCTTTAAGTGTTATTTCAGATTAGTGACGTTCCTTATTAGCAATCATTTTTTTCCAAGTGAGATACATAACAGATGGCTACACTGGTGAGATATGTGTGTTTTTCTCACAAGGAAAAAAAAGACCAACTTTGCAACTCTGCTTTGCAGAGTTAACCACAGAGGTGTAAAACACTGCCAAATTTGAGAGCATTTTTATTTATCTCTGTCTTGGCTTCATACAATTGCAAATGACTAGGCAAGGTGTGGAGAGTGTCAGGTCAGGTCCAGACTCATCAAGGAAAGGGGAACTGGCTGAAACATCTCTTGGATTGAAATTCTCTCCAGAGGGGAAAAATAAGAGGGGGGGAAATGTTCCTCCTCTCTTCCTCTTGCTGCCCTCTTTCTCCTTCTGCACTTTTCATTCTTTTAGAGCACTATTTATAAGTATTTTCAGAGTTTGACTGCCAGACTGCTTCTTCATCTAGACACTATGTCTCCATGTCAGCTAGGGAACTACCTGCTTCTTTTTTGCCTGATAGAGGTTATCTGGCAGGGATGCTGCTAGCCCATTCCTTATTCCCTTGTCAGACACCTCGTATCTGGTGCTGCTTGCTATTTTTATGACTCCTGCTCATTTTGCTGTGAACGCTCATGTTATGGGCATCATGGCCCCAGTACACTGGGCGCAGCCTGGAACAACAACAAAAGACTGAATATCTTTCGTTCAGACGGCCCATTTCCCAACCTGTAGCAGCAGAGGCAAAAATGGGACAAAAGAAAACCCCACTGCAGGGGCCCTGAGGTTTTCACATGTTGACGTGTTTTGGATTGGCAGCCTGCCCCGCTTTGCCATGCGGCCCTTCAAGAGGTGGCATTCCAAGAAGGATGGGGAAAGCGGGCAGCAGAGCTGATGGCCCACCCTGGGTTAAGTCCTCAGCCAGGAGAACCTCTGGAGCCACAGGCCGATTATTTCTTTTATTCTTTCCCTCCCGCTTGGTCATTATGCTTCAGCTTTGAAACTGAGCTTTGTTTCAGCCTGGTAGCCCGTGGCAGTGGACTGGAGAGAAGAGACTTTTACTGAGCTACCAAAGGCATTGTGTGCACGGGAAGAAAATGTGTGAAGAATTGAAATTATATGGTTGTACTGGGAGTTTGTTGTGGTGGTAACACTGACTCTCATCTTCTGGTAGCTAATGGAGCATGGTGGGATGATCTGAAGATGAAATGAGTCTGATATGCTGGGACATGACATTTAAAAAGAATGGTGAAATTATATTTCTTATTTTCCTTTGTGCAGAGAGAATGCATCTTGGCTTTCAGTACAAAGTGTGTGATTGTGGGGTACTTCCAGTCTAGTTCTTGCCTTCAAAATAGAAGCCACACTGTCTCCTCCCTCTTTCCCTTTTGTTTTCCTGCTGCAGACATTGCACAATGCACATGGTTGGGTCTCGGGTCCAGATCCTGAGCTCCCCCTCGCCAGTGTCTGTGGGCAGCACTACCAGGTGCCTCCACATTAGGGCTGCTACCTGTGACATTTGTGGAGACAAATGGCAGCAGGGTGTGTAGAAAGGCAGACAAGGGATATTTCAGAGGTGTTATCTTCCATCAAGAGCAAAGATGGTTAAACTAGACTTTTGTGATACTGGCATTCAAGAAAAATGGGGGTTTGTTTGGAAAGTGGGGAAGAATAGATGAAAGCTGAATTCTCTGTGAGTGCAGAAATACCTGTTTTCAACATATCTGAAATCCTAGAAAGGGTAAAGTTGGGTCATTTATCCCGTGGAAGTGATTGTGAGGAGGTTGATATCTGGGTTTTTGCTAGCTAAGCTAGCAAATTGAAGTTGTTTAGATGTCATCAGCCAAATAAACCACATGTTATTTTTGCCCCAGTCAGCTGTCAGGTAGATGCTGCCAGTGGGAACACAAGTGAGATGAAATGGCACATGAATAATACCATAGATGATGCCTCCAAACTCTCTGTTCAGGAAAATGCTTCTCAATGAAACCACATCACAGGTACATGCACGCTGGTAGGAAGCACAAAAGGAGTGTTAGCATTGCTGGGACAAAATGATAAAAAGAAAAAATACATGAGAGTAATTATTCCTAGAAATGTCTTTTTCAGTAGTCATCCATTCCTAATAATCCTTGTGATTTTTGAGAGTCGTTCTAAACTCTAACTCCTTCCATTGAACGTGGAAGTAATTATGGAAATAGATATCCTTAATTTGCCTTTGTGTAAATTAAAGCTTGATGCCAGCTTAACTTATGTGCTTTCTCTAAATGCTTTTGTAGATTTATTTTTTTTAAAGATCAAAAACATAAGCATGCACTGAATATGATAAGAAAGAGAATGTTGCTGGTTTGGGCTGATTGCACTATTTTTTCTGTATAATGAAGAACTTGCTACTTGTGAGCAGGGAGAGGATTTAATGAATCACAAAAGTACATAATTTATTGTAGAATGTATTCCACACATATTTCAGAGCAAAATCCATGGAAAATGTATGTGAGTTGTATTTCTATGAATCAGACTCTCAGAATATTTCCTTAGAAACAGCTTGTCCTACATTTTTATAAAGGAGCTGCAGCATTTATAGTGCACCGTTGAATTAACATTTTGTGGTTAAAAATGCAGCCCAAGAAATTAAAATGATATTTGAAACATAAATCCTGAGTGCTAACAACTATCGTTATAAAAGCCAGCCAGGATCAACAGACATAGCTTGTTTTCTGCAAGGCTCTTTCTGGAGACCAGTTCTCAAAAAACATCTGTGCAAATGCAGGGGAAGAAAAAAAAAAAAGAGAGAGAGCCTCAGCAGGAATAGAAGCCATCAGTGGTTAGGTGTGTTATAAATACATTATTACTTCATTGTAATGGTATACAGGCTTTGGCGAGACTGGGGGTGACCTCACTGGCTGTCGGACCTCGAGTTACTCCCGGGGAAGGAGCACATGGATGGGATGCCCTCCCAGCACTGCTTTGGTGGGGAGTGAGCAAACCCAGATAGTGTGGGGGGACTCCATAATGACTGTACGTGTAGGAGCTGTTGGGTTGGATTCCTGTCAGACCTGGCAACGAGGGGTTTTGAGAGCTTTGGTTATCCTACTTCCAAACTAACTGTGCAGAAGTCTTTCATTTCTCACTGTGAGGTTCCCACTGATGTCTCTACCACCTCAAGCTCAGCTTGACTAAGTGCTTTCACGAGTCTGTCTTTGCAAAACAAAATCCTGTTTTCGCTGCTGGCTGTTGACTAATGATTTTAGGGACTTGGCTTTAGGCGAAATCTTTCCTAAAGTGCCAGGGCATCAGTCCTCTTTAAAATCAACACACATTAGGCACCCTAAATATTAGCTGTTGCAGAAAATGCTGACCAATTCCTTTTTTCTTTTTTCAGTCTCATGAAAACACATTTTTGAGTTATGAAAAAAAGCCCAGCCTCCTCCTAGAAGACTTTTGGGCAGAAAATGGACCAAAGTGCAAGAAGATATAACTTTATTGGAATATAATCTAGATTTATCTTATGTTACTGCTTAGTAGACAGCTATAGACAAATTTGTGTGAATCTCTGCAAGTACAAACTTGTAGACCCCCTCCGTTTTTCAGTCAAAACTGGCAAGTCTAACAGGTGAAATGGTTTAATGTATCAAGACTGTAACTGCAAGCATGAATTTAGTTCTACCGAGGATATTTTTACATTTTGGTGATGCTCTTTAGACTCTTCCTCTGAGTTTATGGGAACTAGACAGGGAGGAAGGTGATGCTGCAAGAAGGGATGGGAGATTCAAGTTAATAAGGTGCAAGTTAGTTGGAGCTATCAAGCTGGTTGGTAAGGCAGCACGTGCAGTGAGGAGACTGCTGAAGTTCCTGTCCTTCTCTATCGCTCCTGCAGCTGTAGCCCCAGCTGGCTTCCCCAAAGTCAGGCAATTAATCTGAAGGGCAAATGTCCCAAAACTAAAGGCAAGAAATGATCAAATAGTCTAGGTACTTCTGTTGTTTTGCCTTCTTTTGTGAAGGCAGCTGAGTCCCTGTGCCTGCCACATCTGTGATGCTCAGAAACGCTCTGTGCTAGCTGCACACCACTACCACTGAAACCAGTCCAAAAGAACCAAGGTACTTCAAAAATCTCCAGAATATTATGCAATTAGAAGCAATTATCTTCCTTAAGGCCTTTCCTAGCTTAGCTCCTTAAATATGTAGGGCTACAGAGTCTAAATCCAAACTGTATACAGCACCTTTTTGGACATGAGGTCGGTCAAATTCAGGTACTTCATACCTCTGCAGCCACTTGAGGTTTCTGCTTTGTCTTATCTGTGTAACTCAGACCTTTGGAGATGAACCTGTTTTAGCTGGGTTGTTTTGAGAATATATGCTAATTAGAAAAGAAGCAACTGGAAATGGTCAGAAAACTTCTGATTCTTTTTTTTAATTTTAATTTATTTTTCTTTTAATCAAACTCTTTGCAGAGGAGGCCCAAAGCTGATGTCATGACTGATGCTGATCTGAGCTTAAGTCTACACTTTCCCAGTGGAGACCAGGAACCTCCACTTAAGTCATCATCTTGTTCATTTAGGGAAAGAGTGGAAGAAAAGTCTCCTTTTTTTTCTGCTCACTTTTCACCTTTAATGGTGGTGGCAAGGAAGCAGAGTTTATGCTGCTCTTACCTCTCTATTCTCCGTGTTACGCACCCCATGTGAGATCCACAGATGGTTTTGGTGACTGTGGCAGCACAGTAGACTTGAGCTTGTTGCAGCCTGGTCCCCCAGCTATGGTGCTGAGCAAGTCTTGTAGCAGCATGGATCTGACTCAGGACTGTGGCTGCATCCCTGCCAACACTTTACATCACGTTAAGCACACTGCACAAGCATTTGTTTGCCAGTTCAGAGGCTGTAACAATATGTCTTTATTCCAGGGATATTTTTTTTCACAGCTCAGTAAAGCTATTACAGTAGAATATGGAAGAAAAAAGGAAACACAGGGCATTTTCAAGATTTTATTGCCTTTTTTATGTGTCCCCCCTGTTAAGTAGATATTGCTATCAGTGCAGTCAATCTAATTTTGCTATTGGATAACCGCATCACGGCCAAATAAAAAAGTAGCATTTTATATTAGCAGTTTTTGGATAGGATTATGCTGTCATAAACAGGCTCAGCAGGAGTTTCAACCAGGGCTTGATGTGCAGTAATATGCCTGAAATGTCTACTTTTGGTTTCCTTACATGGGATGATGGTCCCAGCTTCTGTGGATCTGACAGATCAGCTGATAACAGCTACATGTTCCCTGCTTTATATTCTGCTTTTCAACTTGCTCATCGCTAACCTTATGTACAAAATAGAAGGTTGGACAGAATTGCTCAGATAGGCCAGGTAACATCTGTAAGCAATTATATGTGGACTGAAAAACACCCCAAACACTGGAACTCAGTTTGCATGGAACTCAGTTAACTTTATTACTAAGCATAATGCAAAGTTAAGAGTGATACTATGCCAAAATCCTTATACTTAAAGAAAACAACAAATTAATATCCCTCCACGTTCTATTATTATCTTAAGTCATTAACACTGGAAAAAGGAGGATTATTTTGTTTTCATACTGGCCATCTTTCCCTGCTGGTACCATGTCCTTTCACTCCTCCTGCAAAAAGCAGGAGAACTGGAGTCATCCAGCTTTGCCTGTGTAACCACATGGGACTGTGCCACTCCCCAGTGAAGAGTTTGGGAACATCTGCAGACATCTGGTAGATGTACCTGGTCTCTCTGTCTGCTCTAATCTGTCACTAGGCATTTCAGATCCATTTTTTTAAAAAACCCCTGTAAAAGATTTGCATAATTAAAAGGGGAACGGATTTTCTAAAGGGGCAGCTGGCCACCTCGCTTGCCTCCTACTGGAAGCAGAATTGGCTGGGAAAGGGTTAAACTGAAGTCCTAAAGGCCTTTTAAAACCTCCTGCTTGAGTTTGCTGTATTGCTGTTGTAGTTTGGGGTGAAATAGTCCTCTGGATGTCTGCAGGAGCTTTACTTTTAACGGTGGTTATAGCCTAAGAGCTGGGATTTTCTCCAAGGTGTTTCACACTTTCTTTTGAGGTTGGGGCCAAAGTTTAGATGTTTCAATACCCAGTGTACAGGCCCCCAACCCCTTCCCTGGAGCTGGCCTGCAGACCACTAATTCAATAGGAGACATGGCCTAAGTAATCCATGTTAATGATGTGCCTATTTAAACCATGTTGCCTGATAGGAGATGTCTGGTATCTATTAACCCGAATACCAATTACACTCAGAAGATGGGGAAAAGGCTACTTTTCAAGAACACAGACTATAAAAGATGCACAGAAATAAATCCATTAGTGTAATTTTCTTCATGTCTGTTGCCAAAGGGGAAAAATTGGACTATACTTGGCAAATCTTGGGCACTGAACATTAAAGAGTGGCTACTGTAAACAAGGTAAGAGAAGCTATGTCATCCCTCCCCTTGTGCAGCCCTTTATTTATGTTTCCTGGGAAAAGAGGTCTCTTGTTCTTGGCATGGATAAAAGCCTGGTTTTGAAAAAGCCAAGGGGCCAGCTTCTCGGGAAGGTGGAGAGTGGAATAGTCCTGTGGACCTCCCTGGAGTGAGGTCAACTGGTCTCAGCAGAAGCTGTGCCCAGTTATCTATAACACAGTGGAAAGGGTGAAAAAAGGGGGTGTTACTGCTGAGCCTCTTACATCTGTTTTGTTTACTCGGGAAGTTTCTTATTCCTTTTCTGACTAAACTAATCAGACTTGGAGAGATGGCCTTGAGCACACACAAAGCTCCTGCAGCCAGCAGCAAGCCATAATCAGTAGAAGACTTTGTAGCGTTGTGGTCGGGGATCCAAATATTCCCTTTCCTTGGAATGCAGCTTCCCTGTTTCCTCTGAGAGCACTGTTTGCTCCTGGCCCCCACCCACTCTCTTCTGGCACTGCTGAGATGAAGCACTTGATGACTCTTATAGAAGAAACCAAGGGGCCTGCCCTGCAGGGTTGAGGTCTATTTTTTTTCTTAAGGGGAAATTTGGAAGTAACACACTATTATTTTAAGTTTGACTATATTTAAACCCTCAGATTCTTCCCAGATTGTTACCCGGTGTATGTTAGCAGGTTGCCATGGGCTTCAGAGCGGCAATGTTGACATACACCTTCTGAGAAACTGAATTTGGTTTTATTGAGAATTCCCATTTTTGCATGACTTCAGCCATAACATTCCATGATCACTGTTCATTGACTTGGTAAGATGAAACTTCAGATATGCTGGAGTAAGTCTGGATTCTGCAATAATAAAATTGATCTGGGTTGCTTGGAAGGAGAAAGAGGATGATGACTGGGGGGGATCTTTTTTCAAGTGAGAGTTGTCTCAATAGCAATGAAAAGAGCTGAATTGAGCTCCCCCTTCCTTTTTTTTTTTTTCCCCCATCAGTAGAGGCATATTTCATGAAGTCCCCATTGAGGTTAGATACGCTGAGCCTATTTGCATACTTGGAGGAGGTCCCCTTATAGAGGAGTACAGTGAATACCTCTGGCATTTCATATTTAAGTTCTAAATATAAAGGCAGTCTAGAAGGAGTTTGTCTGTGAAACTATCCTAACTGCTTGCTTTTCCCGCTAACTAGACTTCTTAGTGGAGTGATTTTCTATGCCAGTGAAGTTCTGATTATTATATAGGCATAAATGTGCATGTTGTGCACCCTTGTTAATTGAAAGGCTGAATATTTAATGCGCCGAGGGTGCGCATCTATTTTCTGAGTGCACAGGGAAGGCTGCAAACCCCGAGCACAAATATCCCATAGATGTGTGGGCCAAGAGCTGCATTTACACTGTTTTGAGTAAAGACAAGAACTTCTGGACTACTAGGGCAATTTGGCATATAGGCCTGGCGCAGAGCAATGTGTGATTAAAAAACAATTCCACAGTGTGGATCCATTTGAATACCAAGTTATTTTATAAAGCCTTCACTGTGTGTTTTGAATGCACATTTGCTGTTATGAATAACAGGAATTGTTTGGCTTGGCCTGCCTTTGTGCCGATGCCAGCTGGCACGGAGCGAAGCTGTGACACATGACACTACAGCTGTGTCCACATGTTTCTGCCTTGCAGTATCCACTTATATAATTTACTTTTTTGATCCGCAGTCGAACTATTCAAGTGAGTATAATTTGCTTTTTTGATCCAGAGTCGAACTATTTAAGTGAACTCATCGAATTACACATACCAGCCACTTCTGTGAGAATACTTTTTTTGTCATTGTCAAAAAAGAAAAGTATATTCATTATTAGTCACTTGTGGCAACAGAGCAACTTTATTAAACCCATTCCGGTAAAAAATACATCCCTAATTGAACTAGAGTATTTATTCCACTTGATACGCACAATTGCAAGACAATAGCTTAGTATTTAATCAAATGAGCCATTAAAAGAGTAACTAATGATGATCTTACTGTAACTGATAGGACCAGACAGTGATGCTGCTTATGTTTTTCTGTACATCATTGGGATGTTCTTATTTGGCATCATGATTGGATTTGCGACCGGGAAACATTAGCCTGTTACCTCCAAATTAGTAAGATTTTTTTCAGCCTGTTAGGGGAACTCTTGTTATGCAATACTGTATTTGAGATTGGTAAACTTGGAAAAATAGAGCTGAAATTGAACTTAACCTGGACTGAACATAGCACGCTGAAGCTCTTGTTGAAGAACACACTCTAGCTCAATTCCAGTTATCCAAAACCAAGGCAGGAAATAAAAAAAAAAAAATGACTTTTTTCAGCTCGCTGGTAAAAAAGTAATAACATGGCAGTCATACAGACAACATTTTCATGTAAGCCTATTTTATTTTATTTTATTTACCTCTTCAATCAGAGTGAAATAGGAGAGGGCATGGACTCAGCTTTTTCCCCTCTGAATTTAGGAAAAAGTACCCAAGCGTTTTATTCCCAGTGCACACTGAACTCTGCTGCAAGATGTACTGTCTTGCCTTAATTCAGTGCAGCTTTTCCAACGTCAGGTCTCGTAGAGACCAAAGTAGCTGCGCATTATCTGCCGTATGGTCCTGGTGGAGCAACGCGCCGTGTTACAGAGCCAGGGTCACAAGTTCATGGCAGAAATGATTCATATAGCCTGGAGGAGGGAGCCTAAATTCAATATGTGAGACCTGAGAGGAGAGTGGGGGGATGATGCTGGTGGGTGCTCCTGTCCCAGGCTCTCCTGTTGCTGGCTCTTGCAGAAGGGACAGAGAAGGTGTGGAGGGGCCAGGACTGTGTCTGATGACCTGTGTGCATGTGGTGACCTGACTCATCGCATATATATATATATATATAAAATTTTTATATGTATGGATACACACACACATATAAATGCAAGGGAAAAGCTGACCTCAGTTTGAACACAGTGCAGCGTGGTGAGAACTGAGACATGCATGACAACTGAATATTAAATTCTGTTAGCACTTAGCGTTATTCGGCAGCAAAGAGCTTTAAAGAAACCAAAGCAATTGAGGTTTAACAACAAAAAAAAAAAAAAAAGAGAGAAAGGGAGAAAGTAGAACTTTAAAAATCTGAGCGTTTTCTCAAGACACTCAGTAAGTATTATGTTCTTGGTCAATAACGTTGCCTTTATAATCATATTGACAACGTGTGCTGAAATGTATGTGGCATGGCAAATTGCAATTTAATGTCAAATGACAATAAACCAGTCAGAGATCATTCAACTGAAACAAAATATCACTTTAATTAAGCATTCCACAGGATAGCTGTAACAAATACGTTATTAACACATAAAGTACTCCGTTTCAGGTAAGGCTCATGATATAAGGAAGTAAATTCAGAGCTGGGGCTGACAGTCAGTATTTCACTCATCCCATTGTGCTGAGGGACGGCAGCACATATAATCAGATCCAGTTGCCCTCGAAGCCGAAAGGGAGCCTTTCCATTTTAATGACTCATGAGCTACCACACGTGTTGAATTTGAGGCAAAACCTGGAAGAATGTACTCCTAGCCTTAATGACAAAGTTGCATGTTGCGTTTGGTCTCTTTTTTTTTACGGAAAGGTGAACCTCAAAAAATTTGTTCGTTCAGTTTATGGGGCTTCTCCCATCTTTCTGAATTTCTCATGCCCACAGCACGAGCCTGGAAATCTCACGGACAGGCTTTCCCGTGTGGGTTTTGTGCTCCATGAGTCCAGTCAGACCTGGGGAGCAGAATGCAAGACCTTGCTTGTTTGTGACAGCATTGGGGTACATGTTGTACAGATGCCCAAGTGAGAGGACATAGTGCGAGACAGGAAGTGTGAATCTGTGTAAATGCAGAATGGCACCGACTAAATTTTTTTCCAAACCCTTAAAAGGCTTTTCTGATTTTTAAGATGGTTTTTGTTTCATTTTCTTGTTTCTTTCTTGTTTTCCTAAATAGGCAGATATAATAAAGCTGAAATACAGTAAAAGAGCTACTGCCTATTGTAATGTTATTGAGACTTTTGATGGCCATTTTCATCAGACAATCTTGGTGTTTGGTTTCTTTTAGGATGGATATTTGTATGAAACTTTATATTTAAAAAAATCCATGTTTTACTGGGGTGTGGGAGAAGTGACTGGTATTAAGGCTCAGTAAGAGCCGGAGGAAAAATTCACACTCTGTATCTTGTTCTTCAAGTTTTAAGTTAGGGAGGAACAAGTAAGCTGTATGAACAGGCTGTGAGAAACAACCCCAAAGTAATTAAGTTTGCATTTTTAGGTATTGGACAACTCCCTTATATTCATTTATATGCAAAGAAAAATTGCAATGTGGCTTGATAACTCTACAAAGACCATGAAACATCTTGAGTGGCCATCTCAGCAGGATGTCTTTTTCTTTCCTGAATTTGGATTCAGCATTTAAAAAAATTAATGTGAGAGTTATGTCGAGTGAAATATACACAAGCAGATGCACACGTGTGGCATTTGCAAGGGGCTTGATCCCAACCCAGTTAAATAAATGCCACTGCTTGTGTTTTGAATCAAGCCCTCAAGATGTTAGGTCTTTCCTGCCTCAAGCTGTGCTGTTTCTACCTGAAGGCTGTCTCTCTAAATAGCTGTGAATGTCAGGTTTTCCTATGGAAAACAGAGTTGATGCATCTAATAAACAACTGTGTGCCACATGGAATTGTTGCATCTTCTCTGATGAAGTGCATCAAATAAAGTGAGAATTATTGTTTTCAATATGCATTGCATGACAATACACAAATTTTCAAGTGATGAAAGCACTGAATGGTTTTTTGCTGTGGTACTTTTGGATTCAAAGGAAAAATATGGCTGAATGCGTATGGAATACGGATGAAATGTTTTGTAATCTCTTGTCAGTTTAGGAAACCTTTGTGAAGTGGGAAAGTTCTTCATCAGCCTTACCCTGTGGGTCTTGGTCCTCTCAGACCGTGGATCGTCTGGCCTAGCAAAAGTCATTTTATATAACTTTGAGAGTTGTAAGGGAGTTGGTATGTGGGTACTCCATGGTGAGAAAAACTGGAATGAACTGTGGGAGAGGAATAGGTGAGCAGAATGATGTTGCCTCCTTTTTTGTCCCACAGAATATTCCATTAGCTTAATGTAAGCTGTGGGGCTTTTCCTAGTTTTTCTTCTTATACTAGAACTTAGTAAAAAAAGGTCTTAGGTGTTTCTAGATCTTGTGGAACTGCTTTTTCAACTGTTTCTTAATTTACTAATTGTCTTCATTCTTGATGAAAACATCTTCTTTATCCATTGATAGCACCCGATTGGGTCATTTTGTTTTCCCAGTAACAAGTTATGTATGCTGATTTTATTTTTTATTTCATTTTTATTCTCCCCTGCCCCCTTAGCAGGAACTTAAATCTACACTTTGACAATCCTTACCTAATTTGCTGCTGCAAATTTTAACTACTGTTCCCTTTTTAATCAGTCATCTTGTGGTACTGCAGACTTAAACTCTTCTGTCACTCTTACTATAAAGTGACGGACAGACAATTTAGAAGGATTTGGGGAACTTTGCAATATTTGGGGACAAAACTTGTAGTCATTTGACTTCATATATGCCAGATATGATCTATTAATTTGGAAGGTGATATTTCTTGCTGACAGAGTCTGAATTTTGAAACAGAATAAGGCTTGGAAGGTATAAAAAATTGAGAGTTTGCAAAGTTGTTGATCACCCATTAACTAGTCACAGAATCAGAGATTGGGTCAGGTTGAAAGGGACCACAGTGGGTCATCTGGTACAACCTTCCTACTCAAGCTGGGTCATCCTAGAACACATGGCACAGGATTGTGTTCAGATGGTTCTGAAATATCTCCAGAGAAGGAGACTCCACAGCCTCTTTGGGCATCTCTTCCAGTGCGTGGTCACTGCACAGTAAAGAAGCTCTTCCTCATATTCAGGTGGGACTTACTGGGCATCAGTTTCTGCACCACTGATAAGAGCCTGGCTCCATCAACTATTATTATCTCTGGGAAATGTGGACCTTTTCTTTCTCCTCTTCTGCCCAAGTGACATGTAAAGAGCTTATATGTGTGTTTATGTGTCCTTGTAAGCCCTAGTTTCTGGTGTAATGGCAATAAGATCCACAGTTATGGACTTAACAGTCATGCAATTTTGACAGGAGTGACCAGAATGTCAAATACAAGTTATCTCCAATGTAGCTGTAGATTGGAAGATGCTCCTCAACAACTTTAGGAGAGACAAAGTTGTCCGACGATAACAACTGGTGGGAATGTTTCTTTTAAAATCTAGAATAGGGATGAAAAGGGAAGAATTAGTCACTGTTGTTTGGTGTCCCCTCCCATGCCCAAGGTGCTAGACTTGAATTTAAAGCAGTCTCTCACAAGATTAGCAAATTTAGTCAAATGCTGAACAGTGAAGAAATGGGATGTTTTACCTTTGCTGTCTGAGAACCATAGTAATGAAACAGCAGCCTAAGTGCTTTGGGACAAGACAGTGGCAGCTATTTCCAAAATGATTGATGTTTACAAAATTAACATAAAGAAAAACAGGTCTTCTTCCTGTTTGGCTTTTTTGTGTGTGTGTGTGTATTTTATTTTGTTTTCTTTTGTCTTTTTTTTTTATAGATCTGCATTTCAAACTACTAGCATTTAATAAAAAGTCTAACATTAAAAAAAAAAAAAGAAAAAATTAAAGCTGGTCTACTCTCTCCCCAAAAACCATTTACCATCCAAAAAAAGCTTTTGACAGAAGCATTTCAATCAGCTCTAAGGAAAGTTTTCGGAAGTATTTGGTGACTCTTTGAGAAATCTCTCTGGACAGATTTGTTTGAAGGTGTTGCAATTGATAGTTTAGGTGAGTGCTAAACAACTGTGGCTTTCCATTTTTATAAACAAGCATGATACAATGTGTTTTCCAATTACATTTCTAGTTGCAGTGGTTACCATTTTAGAAGAACCATCTGCCAACTGTTACCATACTGTGGTATCTGAGGTCCCACACTTATTTCCTATTCTGAAGACAGAGTAGACTACGCTACCTCTTGCAGAACTTTGAGGCAAACGTTGATTAATGTTGACTTTTTAATGGTAACCACTGTGATTTTTTTTATTCCTATAATTCATGGTATTATGCATAATAATAATAATGTGAATATCACTGAATTATTTATAAACTTATGTTGGTAAATAATAATGAGGTAATAACAGTGAATTATTTCTATATTTACACCAGTAAATAATGAAGACGAGAAATCATTTAAAGGAGGCTCAGTCTCTTACTAGCCTACACCAATTAAAAGATGTTTGCAAATGTATTTTCATGCCAAAAGAAGGAGCTGCCTTGGGGAGGTTTTAGATTTCAAAAAACATTTAGAGGTTGTAATGTTTGAGCAAAGCCCCTGCGTGATGGTGCAGCTGCAATCACTGCCACCCTCTTTGGATAAATAAATGGAAGTGAAAGAGAGGAACTGCATTTACTGATACTTTGCATTGCTGAGACTCCTGCCAGGACATGCAGATTAGGTTTTCACTTGTGAGGATGTTCAGGTGCGAGAGTGCAGCAAATAGCTGTAGGAAACCCCTGAAGGTGATAGAGAAGAGGAATCTCCTCTACTCAGTGTTGCAGAAAAGAAGACTGAAAGGTGGCTTGACTTGAAGAAGCTCTCAAGGGAAGAAAATACCAAGCAATACAAAATTGTTTAATTTGGTGGATAAATGATGCAAAACAAAACCAGTATCAGGAAGCTGAAATGAGACAAGTGTAAATTGAAAATGTAGGTGCTCCTGGAATAAGTAACTGCTCAAGTAAACTGCCAGTATGGGAGGTAGTTTTTTACTTCTTCAAATCGAGACAGAAGGCTACTTAGTAGAAAATAGTTTTCTATGGTAGAAGTATAGAGGGGAAATAAAAAACCAGTAAACTCACCTGCTTGGAGTTTTCTACATAGAAAAGGCTCAGCTACATATGCCTAAATTAGCAATGGGTAAACTCTGATTTTGGCTGAACACAATTAGCAGAGTTTACTACAAGGCTAACTTCATCCGTGGCATTTTGTAGACTGTGATAAACAGTTCAACCTGGATAAAGTTGTGTTTCCCTCAAATTGCATGGAGCTGTTGCATGCAAGCAGCGTTAAGTTGTGGGAGGTGTGGAACGTGGGATGGAGACAAGGAGGGTCTGGGATCCATTTCCAGCCCTGCCACCAACTGGCTGTCTTGAGGCTATTCTTCAGCTGTCAGATCCCTGCTTCCCTGCTTATAAAATTGGCATAATAGTATTTACCTTGTTAAGGAAGCATGTCATGATCTTCAGCTAAAGAATTTAAGGGGCTATTACTATTTATTGTTGTTTTGTATTTTTGACTGTATTAGCTCAGAGTTATTTCTTGGCACTTCTGCAAATACTCCTGGCTTCTGTTCTGAAAGATTGCACAAGGTTGTGGATGGGAGCTGATTTTCTTAGTCTCTAGTTCAAAAGAGGGGAGGGCCCCCTTTTGGATCGGAGAAGAAGGTGAAAAATGTGACTTTTTTAATGGTCATATCCTGCTGTGGAACTCTTGGATATGGGGGGGGACAGTGAAAATTGTGTAACGGGCATCTCCCAGTAAGAAGAAACATTGAGGAATTGCTTCTTTTGCTTTTATAACACAGTTCTCAGAGAAATCTCTTCCTTTAAGTGGTTGTGTTTCTTAAAATATGAATGAGACTGCTTCCTGTAACCATGGGAGATGCATTAGGCAGGAGTGTCTGCTGGGGTAGGACATGAGTGGGTCAGAAGAAAGTGGTGATTGTTTGGCCACCTGCCTGATTCAAGGTGCTCAGCTGAAACATACCCTCCCTCCATGGGTGGCCTTTTTCCAAAAGCATTTAAATGACTCAGAAACACAAACCCCACTGACTTCCAGCCTTGTGCAAAGCACTGCTGCAGGAGCTGGGTTCTCATCCTCCTCCTATTACCTAAGGTAAGTTCAGCCAACTGGGCTCAGTTCAACTGGGGACCCAGGAAACATAGCATCAGGAGAGACATCTTCTGTGCCACGTGTCCCAGCGTGTCAACTTAAAACACTGCCTGTGTGATGAAGAGTAATGCAGAAACCTAACTAGTCCTTGCACAGCTGCTGTGCCTGAAAAAAGCAGATGAAGCTCTTGTCTAAACACTGCCAGCTGCATTTGAACTCTGTTATTGGAGTGAGGGTATTTTTGAAGAGAGAAAAATGAAACAATCCCCCCCCCCCAAAAAAAAACCCCAAACCTGAAGTAAGTACTTTTTTGGAGCAACACAGCAGAAGCCAAGCTTCAGCTTTGAAAATTTTTCCCCACCACAGCTATCATTAGCCGAGTCATAATCCGTGTGAAAACCTAGACAAGTTAAATGGTAACAGAGCCATTGAGCATGGGCAGGACAAGGCCTTTTGGGAGGGAATAGCAAATCCCCATGGGATTTTATACCTGCAGAGTTTGCGACCTTTTCTCTTTCATTAGCAAACATTGTGCGTTATTGGACAGTACCTTGTGCAGTTACTTACAGGAACATTTAATCAAATAATCTTCTCCCAGGCGGCTCAGCCCACTGCAGTTTTATAGTTACCTACTTCAGCTGGAACAGTTCCTTTCAGCTGTAAAAGCAAATATGCAACATGGAAAAAAGTCTCGTTTTATCAAAACAGACAGAACTATTCCAGCTGCTGATATTAAGGTAAAAATAGCAAGGTTAAATGTTAAACAACCTCTGAGTGGACTTTTATAACTACAAAGAAAGCCAGACCAGTTGCTCTGAAAGCACTTTCCATTAAAAAAAAATAAAATAAAATCTTGTTTTACTTCTCGAAAGAAAATTTATTTTCCCCCGTTGCTGGTGATTAAATACAGTGGAAAGTAGTTCCCTTGATAACAAATATATCAGTAACGTGTGGTGCTTCCTGCCCCAGCATCTTGTAACTCACAGAAGTTTCCATGGCCAGATTTGAATACTCAAAGTGCTAATAATGTCTGCTAGTCAGCCTTCCTACTGCTCAGAAAATTTCACTCCTGTGGCTTTTTGGCTTGTTTTGAGAAATCACTGTAGAGGTTAGTGAACTTTTCAATGTGTTGGTATTTAAACTGTGGTCAGACAGTGAAGGAAAAAAAAAAAGAAAAGGAAGAAAGGAAAAAAATAGGGAAGAGAAGAAAAAAGTTCATGAAAAGAAATTCCCCCTTAATAATTGTTTATATGACCATTTGCATGGGAATTGAACTGATTGTGAAACCTCCACATTAAAATGGAATTCCTCTGATTCTTAACATATCTTGAAAAATATAGTGCATTAAATGAAAAGATGCTTAAAACAATGCTGGGGTTTTGTTCCAGAGAAACATTTGGGCACTTTCACTGGGAAAGGAGGTTAAAAGGTTGTCAATGCTTTCTCCAGGGGCTCTGTCTGACAGTGAACATGTGTTTCCTCCCTTTAATCGGCTCGCCAGTAGCCAGAAAGCTGCTTGTTTTCTGCAGAGGTTGTCAAAAATGATTTCAGTCTGGAGACGATGAATGATAAAAGAGGTTTTCAAACACAGTTTTGCACTGTAGCATTTGCAGTCCCAGAGAGGATGGATTGTATTACAATCTCGGTGCAAAGGGCCATGTTCCCGTAGCAAGAAAACAGTGCCTTGTTCAACCTGTTTGATGCTCCCACTTACCTTTCAAACTTGAAAAATAGAAGCTGGACCTCAACTAAAGGAAAAAGAGAAAAATATCATCTCAAGAGCGTGTTCCTTCTCTCTGGGAAATTAAATGGTTTATGAATTTAGTAAAATTCCTATTTCCCTCTTGCCATTCGTGAAAGTCGCATTTCCTTCAGGAGTTTATAGAGTGCTGCTTCTTCTCCTGGATATTTTTTACAGGCTACAGATTTGTTCCTTCTGAAGTTAACAATAAAACTTTCTCCACACAGCCTGGGCCTATAGTCAAAAAGTCTGATGTCATAAAATAGTAATTTACCTTAGTTTCTGCTGAAATCACTCTTTCAGATGGAACTCAGCCTCTTCCTGAGATAAGTACCTGTGTGTATGCAGAAACACAATTCTTTATTTTTGGGCAAGACTTTGAAAACTGGGTAAGTAATGACAGCAAAAAAGATTTCACCTGCAGAGATTAATGCCAAATACAGAATCCAACAGGGGATTTATGAAGCTGGCTGGACCCTGGTACCATTTCCACTGGTGGTATTGTTAACTCTACAGGCTCAGAAATTCCATACATCAGATATTATTTTTAAAAACACAAGTGTAATAACATCAGCAGTAAGCCTTGCCCATGATAGATGATTTTATTCCTGAGGCCCTGCAGCTTGTACCCAATGCCTGCATGAAGATTAGTTGCCTTCTCTCCCAAGCACGTTGATTAACGTGATGCTGGATGTTTTGCCATCATATAAGCTGCTTTTTTTAGGAAAAATTCTTTCTCCCCAAACTCCAAATCGGTTCATTATTTTGTCCAACACCACCAGCAAACTGGTTCCTCACAGCTTTTCCATTCCCACTGCCAAGTGATCTCTGTCACCTTTCCTTTTTTTTTTTTTTTTAATATTCTTCCTTGACTTCTTCACCACCACTAGTCAGGAGAAAGTGCAGACAGGAACCCCCTGCAAGTGCTGTTCATCCCCCAGTTCCACAGCCCTGTATTTTTAGGAGGGAAGCTCTCAGGAGTCATCCTTGCCAGCCAAATGCCGGGTTCACCCCATGAGTTTGGCAGACAGTGGGGGTTGTCCCCTCTCCAGACTGGTGTTGGTTGCTGCTGGACTCATCTGTCCCAGCTGGAGCTACCTCCAGCTTTGCCAAAACTTGGGTGGAAAAAGAGCTGACAGTGCAGTAGGAGCAGGAACCATTTGCAGGGGATAACTGAGTTCAGCAAATGCCCCTGAGTAAGTACCGTGCAATGCGGGTCAGATGTATGGAAGGAAAACAAATTTTAGACATACTGAATATATTTGGTTGCTTGATGATGCTTTCTATGTTTTTCTATTCTTTTCCTTTTTATTTGGCTTCTTAACTGAAAGAAAGGAGCCCAGCAGAGTTCCTATCATGAGTTCTAGCAATCCTTTCAGTTCCATTGAGCTGCTGCTAACAGGAATTTCCTGTTTAGTTGCTACGTTTAAAAGGATGTATATAAACAAGAGAGTCACAGAAATTACTAAATACTAAGAACAGAAGGTTTTTATTATCATCTTTTGAGTCTTGTATACGGGGAAGGCTCAATTCCTTCTTTTTTATTTTTCTTTTCTTTTTTTCCTGGGTACAACTAAATTCCAAAACATTTCTCTACTGGTAACTTGTATTCCGGTCTTTATTATTTTTGACAATATTTTAAATAGTTAGAGTTGAATTTTCTGCCAAGAAAGGCACGCTGTCAGATGGCAACTGTATTGTGTAGAACTAAAAAATTGAATGTACACTCAAGACATACTTGGGAAACTTGAACACAGAACTGGAAAATGTCTTTTTTTCACCTGAATATGATTACCATTTAAGCAGTGTAATGTCGTCAGTGGTTTTGCTGTGCGTATGGTCAGCTTAGAAATCTCCATTGGTGCCAAAAAACTTATAACAGGTGCATGGAGAATTTGCTAATGTGCTCTGAAGAACCTGTGCAAAACAAGAAATAGTGCGTGTGTCTGGAAAGTCCCCATCTGGCCCAACAGCATCTATGTCATGTTGCTCTTGACTAGTTCTTGGGCAGCACTTTGAATATTTAAAACACCGTCTCATCACAAAGTTTCAGTGTGACCTTGGCCTTCTCAAAACTTTCCCCATCCAGACTGAAGTGCCGGGGAGAGATAGGGCGAAGGCAGCGCATCCCACCAGGGGAAGGTTCAGCTCCTCCTCTTCCTCGTGCCGAAATATTTGGTTAATGCCATAGATTTGGCTAAGTGGATTCAATCAACTGTTTTCACTCTATTATAGTTCATAATCCCTATTCAAGATGAAGTGCACTGCAGCCTAATGAATGTGGTAATGGAATCCTTGTGTATGTTTTTCCACAGCGGGGTGCAGATTAGCATAAGTGTCATATTCTGTTGGCATGCCTGCTATTATATCTGAGGCGTTGCACACACTGGGAATTTTTCAACTGGATAGTAATAAGATGAATATGGTATGCACATGCACATAGAACACACGGGTTTTAGAAAGTGATCTATAATAAATCTCACCTGGAGGAGCATTATGACAGATTAACTTTGCATTTTGGCTTAAAAACACAATATTTAAGCCAAGTGAGTGGTAACACGAGTACAAAAGAATTAGATTAAATTTCATGCACAGTTTTAAAGAATGTTGTCATTTAGGGCAGCAGCATGCTAAGAGTGCTCTGTAGGTCTTAGGGTTTCCTATTTTCATATATTCAGGTTCAGAAGCCCAGCTCAGATGTCCCACTTGCTCAGAGCTGGTTGTTACAACTCCAAGAGTTGGCACACAGGTAGAGGAAAGCTTCTGGATTGTAGAAGATCACCATGTACGTGCCTCCTCGGGCTGTTGCTGTCAGTCTGTGAAAGATGAAAAGGAAAACCCAGCTATCTTTATTTCGATAGCACTTAGGTTTTACCTGCTGAACTGGCTCTTTTTCTCACAGGCTGATCCCGCCAGGATGTAGCAGGAGTTCATGTTCCAACAGAAATCCTTTCCAAAACAAGACTGAAGTGCTCACCATGAAGCGGTGTGTAGCACAGTCTATATTTGACCTCCAAAATTAATTTTGCTCCAAATTGGAGAATGCATTTTTAATTATTTAGGACATTCTAGTTTTCCTCTGGTTAGAGAAACTCTTGATGAATCTCCTTGCACATCACCTAGGAGAGACAGCACAGCTCATGATTAGTCCCAGAATTTATTACTTGATTATTGAAAGTGCAGGCCTGACAAATTCATACCACTTAAGAAGTGGTTTAGTGTGACTAATCAAAGAGATTTTCCTGGCACACAGGAGGTATCAATATATATAGACTAGCGTAGAAAGGCGTATCTTTATGCTTTTAAGCATGGTGGCATGGTAACAGCTTAAACATATTAATCAGCCCAAGGTAAGTGCTGCTTCTGTATCATATTTTAATCTGATTTTTTCTACAGTGCTAGAGAAATTGTATCTGTGGCTGCAATAACGTATAGAAGAGAAATTGTTTGCCAAGTGAACGAGACAATCGGACCAGTCATTCAGCCCTCAGAATTAACCACAAATTTCGTTTACCTTTACTATCAGTACATTTCTGCGCAATCACGAGTCAGACTGTTTGAACTTTACTGAGAAGGTAGTGAGCCATCAAAGGGGGTTAATGTTTGTTTGTTTGGTATTTAGTCTGGAGGAGCTTTGCTTTTAAAAAAAAAGTCCTATTAGCGTGGGTCAGTAATCTGATATATTTTCCTTGACTTGGACTTCAGAGGGCTACGCTGATCTGTGATACAATTGAGTTGTGAGTGTTAGTTTCTGTTGTACTCCAAAGCCTGAATGACCTTTTCAAAACTCCAAGGAACCTGTATTGTGCTCACGTGCAAGAACTGGTTTTCTAGCAACTTCACAAAACTCGATCTAAAAATAAATAAATAAATAAATAAATCCCACTGATGATTGAAAGAATGTAAATTGGAGTTTCCAGTGAAGTTCAAGCACCCTTTTCAATCACATCACCCTTTTCCTTGAACGTGGTCTAGAGAGGCTGGGTGGCAAATGTATTTAAGATTCTGAGGAAAAGGGCTGTTAAGTCAACCTTGGTAACTTAACTGAAACAGTATACGTGTAAATCCATTGCAAATCCCTGGCCTTTTACAACTCGTGTCCCAATGGAAATCAGATCACAGAACTGTTTACAAGAGACTACGAGTCATTTGGATAAAAAGCCAGGACAGCAGGCCCTGTTTTATTTGAAATTTTAGTAACCCAGGCCTAAATAAATATTCTAGAAGCAAAATAATAAGGATTAGGTAATTATTATGAGGTGATTATACTTAGGATATTTTCTATTGAGTAGAGAAGAACAATTTCACAGTAAAGGTCAATGCTTTGCCTTTTTACAATCAATTGTAATCTTCAGTTAAAAGATAACGCTCCTGTTACAAAAAAAAAAAAAAAAAGTGCATATATCTCTTTTACCCTGAGCTTTCAGTGTCCTGATTAGTAATTTTTAAAACCACTGGAAGTAGCACCATAAAAATATTTTACAACGTTATTTAATGTATGAGCTAATCCCCAGCTAATGGTCAATTTTTGCCATTTTTTTTAAGTGGGGAGAAGAGGGGAGGGTGAGGAGCCTGCTTTTGTTCAGCCAAATGCCCCATCAGTGCAGAAACAAGAGGGAACTTCTACTTGTAGTGCTCTGAATAACCTTGATATCACAAACACTACGTTTTCATCAGCACTTCAATCTTCCCTAAATAATATTTTATGATTATATGCTTGGAAATAGTCATATTTAAACTCATGTAACTTTGGGTGGTGGGGATTTGCTTCTACCCCAAAGTCACTTTGAAATAGCTACTGCCAACAGAAGTGTGTGTACTGTTAACTTGAAGAATTTAAGTTCTTTCCTCAGGAAATCATTATTTTATAATTAATACTTGTAGAAAGGGAGGAGGCCTGCCTCTATGCCTGCTGTCACAGGAAGTTCTTGGATTGCTCTGAGTGCAATTATCTTTGATGCTTCTTGTAGTGGAGGCTGCCCTGTCCAGCACTGTCCCCATCCCACATGTCACCTACCAGCTGCAGCTCTTCTGAGAGTCCTTTCCATGGTGGAAGCCTCAAGGAAAGAAATAAGTGAAACCCACACCCCATACTTCCCTTTGAGGTGAAATTATCACTTGGTCTGATCAGTTATGGAAACAGCTGCTGACATGCGGTGGTTTTGTGTCTCCATCGGTGGAACTGTCTGGTGGCTGGCTGAGCTCCTGACATGAAGTCCTTGTTTTGCACCAGCCTGCACACAGGCATGATAACCTTGACCAGTTTGTCTGCCTGGAGGTTCAAGTTCATTTCTCATCCCTTGTGTAGGTTTTTGGTGTCTGCTCTCGGCATATGATATTTCCGAGGTGTTTTATCCTTGAAAAGGTAGAAATAATGTTCTTGCCTGGGGATACCCCAAGCCGTAAGTTGTTAGTATTGGTAATGTCCTTAGAAATCCTTGCAGGGAGGAGGCTGTGTAACTGGGTCTGTGATTTGGAAAAGAGAAAATAAGGGTACGTATGAGATTGTACCTCTCAGGCAGGAACATGGAGATAAAGGGCATTTACTGCTCTCTGGGGTGGTGAAGTGATAGTGTGGACACCTGCATCCCAACTAATACCTCCAATGAACACCACAAAGACCACAAAGCTGTAATATTTATGTTCTGGTTTAGTGGATTTATTTTCTTATATATTTTCCAGACAATGAAGAAGCTCACTGCAATGAGTTTCCTTGATGTGTTAACACAGTGGATGTACAGGAAAAATTTTGTTTTCCTTGTGTAGAAAAGGACTGAAATGCCATATTGGGGTTTTTGTAAGTGGTAATTGTTTAGTATGTCACACTTGAAGGACAGACGCAAACTGAGGGAGTGGGGAAATTAATTTCCTCTGCTGCTGTCTCATGAAGCCAATACCTGCTGTGATTTTCCAGAGGGAGAACGGAGCACTCTGTCCCACCATGTCTTCATAAGCTGAGCACATGTACATACAAACACTAGGGAAAATGTGTCTATACAAATGTTTAGCTCTTCAATGGCTGAGCCAGCAGTATGTGAGCTGACATTAATGATGCAGAGATATATGTGCAGGATTGAAGCTGTTTTCTGAAGAATGCTGCTCCAAACACTGTTATTCTCCCATTTTTGCTCACTCCAGTGAACAAAACCTTGATTTTGGTGAAAATCCTTCAATGTTCATCCTGTGGAGAACAGTTGCTCTTTCTCTCCTTGCTCAGGCTCGTCTTTCATTGCTTGATCAAGAATAGCCCAAGCCCAAAGGCACTTGCTACTAACAGGAAAATCAAGATCTCCCAGGTAGGAGCAGAATGATAACTAAGTTGTGTTATTTATCAACTATCCTTTTTACATCCAGTCTGCAGCCTGCAGATCTGTGTGGTGAATGAACCTCATCTGTATTGATGGCTCAGGGTAAAAGGGTCATAAATGCCACCAAAATATTGTCAGAGTGTTGTGTCAGGGAAATCACCCAGTTGCTGCTCCATGTGCTCTCCTTCCCCTAACCTCCTGGCCTGGACCACTATGATTATTACAGCTTCAATTATCCAGCAGTGGATGGTCCCTTGCTGGAAGCAGGGAAGTGTGTGTCAATCCTAATTAGATCCTGATCCTGGAAACCTAACGCTTCTCTCATTTCCAGTCCCTTTACAGACAAAACTCCCTGGATGAAGTAGAATTGGGTCTGATTTGCATTGTGAGGAGTTTTGGGATCAAGTCTCTGGCATTTTTGCATGAGAAGCATTTGCTCTCCTGGTTGACAGTAGCAAGACAAGCACATTCACTGCCCTGTGGAAGCAAGCTGTAAAATCTCAAATGGATTTTTTTGCTTCTTGTTTGTTGGATACAGCACTGCAACAAAGCTGCCCTGGGAACAATCTGTACCTGTGTCCTCACCCAGCTTCTTGTCCCTGGCATCTTGGGGGACTAAATGCTGTTTTTTGAAAGAATGAAGGAAAGAACTGATGCCTGCAGGTACGAGATGCTGCATAGAAACAGCCTCAGAAACAGATGAGGTCAGCTTCCCAAATGGCTTTGCTATTGTTTACTTTAGCACGCAGGGCAGCAAAGTCACCATGGATGTACAGAGCAAAATAGTCAATGCTGAGGATCTGCCACCTTCCCTATGCAGACACTGTGGAAGAGTTTCCCTGGAATTAGCTCTCATTTGGTTCCCATGGACTGAGTGCCTGGTGTAGTGCCTGGAGTGCATTAAATGTGTTTCTTCCAGCTTTCATCCGAATGGGTCTCTGCTCTGCACACCATGAAAACAGAACCTAAGTGCTGTAGTAGTACATGTTCCTATGTGTAGGAATGGGACAGATGCATCCTTTCACCCATCCAGTCCTGAGTGAATGGCATCAGGCCATTCACTCAGGCCTTATTACCTGCAAGAACCTGCATATTTCCACCCAGCCCCACTCCCCATCAGCTCAAATGTAGTCTGTCCCTAAGCTGCAAAGCCAGAGAGTCCATAATTCCTCTTTTCCCACAATAATTTGCACATAAACAGCTAGCAGTTGCAATTTAGCCTTTTCTTCTAGCATCAGCTAAATAATAGTGACACTCTCCCTACTGTCATTGAGTTTTGCTAATTTTAGCACAGATGTAGCTCTTTTTAATTCAGGAGAGCCATAAAACCTTCTTCCAACTTCGTGTTTTATTCCTCTTAGAAGACCAAGCAAATTAGCAAAGTTGAGAACTTTATTTTCAGAGTTCATTAAGCCCTTAACAGTAAATCCTTTTCTCACGTTCCAGATGTTGTGGTTTCCTTGACCTCAGTTTATATTTCCTTCTGATGTGAACAAGCCGATGCCTTATTCCGGCCTTACCAATTTCTTTGGAGAGCTGAGCAAAGGGGCATGCAAGTAGTCTCCTGAAAGGTTTGAGAGAGAGAACAAAAAAAAATTGTTGTCCTGTTGTACCAGCCTGATGCTTCATCTGTAGCCTTTAGACATTGCCTTCCACTGCTTAACGCCCTGACTTCTGCAGAGCTATTTTTACATATCGAATGCATTTTTGCTGTTTTATTTTTCATCCCCTTCCTTTTCACTTCAGTACTTTGCATTTCAGAGGTAGTGCTCACCTGCATTTGGGTATGTTGAAAGCACGGCCCTTGAATAAATTAAACGTGTTGTTTTGGCAACACGTTGAGATCTGCACAAATCCTTCTTTTCCGCTTTGATTCCGCATAGCGTTTTGGACACGCTGAAATTTAGCAGTTTGGGCAGTCCCCTGGATTTGAGCGTTGTCAATTATGCATCACACGCACTAATTAAACAGCCAAACGCATCTATTCTTTCCCAGCCACCGGTGAATCATTTTAAATGTAGTTTGTGCCTTTTCATCCTCTTCGAATGTTGGATTTTTTTTTTTTTTTTTTTGAAGACAGGCACCTGCAAGCCTTTTAGGAGGTGTTACTCCTGCTGTTACTGACATTTTAATAAATGCAGAAATAAATGCTCCCCATCAAATTGTCTAACGTCAACACTTACCTCACTGAGAGAAGTGAGTCAGCTTGAACAGAATTTATAACATGTGCCGTACGTACCTATGGCCGCCTGACGTGAAGCGCATCCAGTTTTGTATCTATTTTTCCTGTTTTCTTTGAAACCATAGTAACTATCAGGCTGCGTTCATAAATATTACAATGAATATTTGTCTTTGTGCTCTTGCACAGGGAAACATATGAAAAATGGATCAAAGACAGCAATCCATAAAGGGGTGAAAAAAAACCACAAGCCCTTCCGTGTGGCATATCAGTCTGCCTTCCACGCAAGCATCAGTGCTCAGTCTTGCCAACAGATATTTTATGGTGGGGAAAGACAAATACAGCAATAGAGGGTGATGCCCTGAACCAAGGGAGCCATGGGTATTTGGTGATTTCTTGCTTAAGAGAGCACCTCAAGGCATCATCAAATGTGACCAGCAAGGTACTGCTTTGTTCTCTGCAGAGAAGCTTTTCTGGGAAGGGAGAACCTTGTGCTGGCACTTCAATCAGCTGATGCAAGTTTGAGCATCCGTCAGGTGAAATAAGTTGGGGAAACATGGAGGGAGGAGGAGATGTTGAAACGCAGCTGAACCCAATCTCTGATGTTCTGAAGATTCCAAAGGACCACACAAGTCACAGCCAGTGCTTAACTCCTGTTGGGAGGCTTTGGCATTATTTATTTGGCCTTGGACCTGGATGTCTGTCCCAGAAAGCAATATTCCTCCTCTGGGGACAGTAGGAAAGCTGGAGGTATTTACACAATGAAATTGCTGTGTTTGTATGGGTAGCTGGACAAGAGTATTGTAGTATTTCAGATTTTCTTTTACAGAATTCTGTATTTTTATGGTTCTTATAGACAGAAAACCTCACTTTTATTTTTAAGCTATCCATTTATTTTACCAGTCCTATGTATTAGTCAGACAGTGTATTATCCATTTTTTGAAAGCAGCCTCATGTAAAGAAAATATCCAGACATGACAGTCATGGAGACATTTGGAAACTTTGTTTTGGTTTGGTGAAATCAGGTAATTCTTTGGCTAGAGAGAAGTGAACAGCAAAAGAAATTTCCGAGGTTTGAGAGTTTTTTTCTAGATGATAGAAAACAGTTGAACCCCATAGCTGTGATTTCCAGGTGTAAGAAGACACCAAAAATTGGCCAGAAACATCTTGAAAGCAGGCTAGCTTTCTACTATTTCTTCTATTTCTTGTCAATGGACAAACCACAGAGGACTTTTTTTTTTTTTTTGGATGGAGGAGAAGCACATAGAGCTGGGGTAATGTCACCTCCTCTGTTCTCTGTGTCTGAGGATGAAAATTACAGAGAAAACCAAGCTTTGTGGATTTTTGCCAGGTTTAATTGAGGGCTGCATCACCTTCTCAGTTTCACACTCTAAATCCAGAATAATTTTGTGTTTTCTTTCTAATAGACATGAGTCTGGTCCCCTCTGCACCAAATCAGGCAGAAGCCTAGTGCTGCTGATACAGTCCCAGGGTAAAGTGTATGTAAGGTATATTATGTGTCAGGGTCTAAAATCAGAAGCCACAGTCCCCAGAATCATTGTGATAAAAGTGTTGGATTCATTTTGCTTGCCTTCTCATTTCTGACTCTCTAGATTATGCTTTGAGGCTTGCATCCAAACCCAAAAGGGATTGAAACTTATTGCGGTGGCTTGGGATTGGGAACGAACTTGCTCTCCTATGACTTGAAAGCACTTACTGAAGAGGTCTAAATAGTCCTATTCATTGAAAAGATGCTGTCAGCATATCAAATAGTAAAATCATAGAGAGCAAATAATGATGCTGGGTCTGGAAAACCCAGATCACTCCATGGTGCATTTCCACTTGCCCTTCTGCAGGCACAGACACCTGTTTTGTGAGAAATATAGGTTTTCCCAAAAAAGCCCTGAGGTGCACCTGTGCATTGGGGTGAGGTAATGGTAGACAGACACAGGTTTCAGCTGAGAAAAGGAGTGGCAAAGAAATATGTGTGTGTTTTCAGGACCCACCCAGAAATGCTGAGGGGGCAAGGTTAAGAGTGGGATGGCAATTTGGGGTGGGAGACAGGAGAATTTGTGTGAGTGCCTGAAGCCATTTCCCTCCTCCCAGGAATTCCTCATTGCTTGAGACTGCAGCTGAGAAAATCACAGCTTTGACTAGAACTTGCAGATTTCTCTTCCATTAGAAATTGTGCTGGATGATCAGGCATTATAGATACTAGAGACAAAAGTGTGGTAGAGCTGGAGATAAAACTGCCAATTAATTTTTGGTGACTCTTTTTCTCCCAATAGATATGTTCCGTATTTGAAGTTTTGGTTATTAAATAAGTTTGGGGGAGCTTTTTTTTTCCAGCTTGGCAAAAAAAAAAAAAAAATTGTTACCTTAGAATACGTTGATTGCTCTTTCTGGGTTTTTTTTGTTATATTTTTAATTATCACATTTCACTGAAGAAAAAGCAAACAAATTGCATTTCCAGAGTCTTGACAGTTAGTGCCTCTGAGCCTCTGGTGCTGCTAATGACCGGTGCTGATCCAGCCTGTTAGGATTCCAGCCACCAAAATAAGACTCCTTTGTGCTTGGCAAAATGTAGTTTAAGGGAAGAAAATTTAAGAGTTTAGTCCCACATCCTGAAAAATAGACATACAGGGTCAGGACATGGCTTCCTCCTTGTCATGCAATAATGTAGGGTCAGCCAAGTGGTTGGTTCTTAGGCTTTTGTGAAACCTGTGTCTCAATTGGAGCTGAGCTTGCCCAGGAGCTGCTGGGAGAGCCAAACATGCTGCGCTGACTGAGGGTGCCCATATGAAGTCTCTGGATCACCCTGTGCTGCAGTTGAGCAGAGGACCCAAAAGAGCAACTGGCTCACTGACTGTGAGCCATTCAAGGAGCAACCATTCCCTTTGGCTATTCTTGGCAGTGGTGTAAATAATTCACAGGGTTGGGAGGTTTGGGTACTCCTACAGTAGTGCTTTCCGTACCCTGGTTGGTCCACAACTGCCTTTCCAGGAGCTTTTCATGAGCTGCAATGCCTTTGCGTTGTGTGGCGTCATATTTGAGAACATGCAGTTGGGAGAGGATGTAAACAAGGGGAACTGCTGGCATTTAGGGGCAGGCTTAACCTTGCAGTTTTCCAGTGCAGGAAAGGAGATGGGAAGAAAATAAAGGGGGTTCAAAACCTTTGAATCTGGGCTGCCCAATGCATTGACAGTGAGTGCAATGCATGTGCGGGAGTTGCTGGTGGGCATCAGAGAAGCAGGGTGTCTTCTGGAAGAATATATGGGATATGTGAGTTTCCCATGCCTCCAGAGCTTCAAGATGGGGAGTGGACTGAGCCTTAGGTGACTTAATGAATGTGCAGAGTGAAGGGCAGGAAAGAATGTAAAGAAAAGAGGAATCATGCAAGAGAAGAGGCAGGTGGCTGTGTGGCAGATTTGACGTGATTCCCACTTGTCCTAGAAAAGCATATGAGACGCAGTTGAAAGGAAAAGTAGAGACCAAAGTAGTATATTTTAAAAGACTAATCTTGACATCAGGAGGGGAGAGTAAAATCAAATGGGACTTTTTTTTTTTTGTAAATAAAAATATTTCTGGCTAGCTGAAATGTTTTGAAAAGGAGGATCCCAGACTTCCCTTTCTTGTCCCCATTTAGCTACACAACACAAGCCTGCAAATAAATTAAATTCTTCCTTTTGATTTCCCTGCATCCTTTTTTTTGTGCCTCTCCCCCATTGTCTTCGGAGTCAGCTGCAGCGCTCGCCTGTAGCTTCACTGACCCCATCGGAGCCTAAAGAGTTTCCCACCCACTCACCCCAGGCAATAAAGCTTTCTTTACGTGTGGGGCTTATGACTCCCAGCTCACACCACTGGATAAGTAGCATCTGGAGCCCTGGAATATTTTAAAGAGTTATCTAAATGTTCATCACTAGAGGAAACTCATCGAAGTTGTTCTTGGGCCTTTCTGTTCAAAGGAGGAAGGCATTATCAGGATGTAAGGGGTAGTTTTGCTGGTAGGCTGGGGAGATACAATAACCTCACTGTGAAGGCGAGGTCCACTTCACGGGGCTTGTAGCATCCAGTGACATGCCTGAGAACAAGTTTTTTAGCCACAACTGGAGGAAGCGGGGAATATTCATGGAGTGTCAGATAATCCACTGTGACATATGATCCAAAAACATAAGGCTGACGAATATTCCTGGCACTGTGTGCTGGTGCTGAGAGCAGATTATGCGTTTTTAAATGTTTGATGTTCTTTCAACAGTTAAAAGCCATTTTGGGCAACAGATAGCTCTGAAGATACTTTAAATAATAATAATTTTTTTACCACTGGGGCTTATCAGTGCTTCATTTTAAGAAGCAGTATCACAGAAGGCAGAGGGCTCTCTAAGGACCTCGTTCTGATCTCACTTACCCCTATTTATATCTGGAGTCACTCGGCTGAAGCAAATGGAATTTACTCCTGCATTAAGCAAGTGTAACAGAGAGCAGAATATAACAGGCTCCTCTGTTTGGTGTTTTCTGTACATCTCTCTGACAAACTACTTTCACAGTTCATGCCATTTCCGTGGCAAAGGGAAACCAGAGTATTTGGGTTTTAGAGCACAGATGGGCACAACCTCCATGCAAGACCTGGCAGCTGGGTCAAGGAAGCGCACCTAGGCATGAGTCTGAGGGCTCCAGTATGGAATAGTGCCTGCTTAAGCAAGAAGTCCCACCAAACTCTATGGGGACTTAAGGACTGCACTTATAACAGTTTGTAGAACCAAAATTTGTATGGATGAATTTAAAAAAACCCTGTTATTATTTTCAAAATATGCGTGGGCATATAGTGAAACCAACATGTACCAGGGTGTGAAACACTGATACTGATAAACCATAACCATCCAGCCCTAGGTTTGTATTTACCATCTTTCCAGACCTGCATATGTTTTTAGAACCCGAATCTGTATGAATGAATTTTAAAAACCCTTATTATTATTATTATTATTGTTGTTGTTGTTGTTATCATTTAAATGAAACACACACAGTGGTAGGAGACACTGATGCTAATAATCCATAGCTAACCAGACCTAGATTTGTATTTACTCTTTCCAGTCCTGTGTATGTATTACAAGTGATGTGGCTCTGCAGAGCTCTCTCCGTCCAAGCATTTTCCCCTCTCAGGCAATTGCATTTCCCACTAAATGCTGTGCTCGGCTTTTCCTGCCCTGCTGGCAGTGCAAATGTGCCAATCTCATTCTCAAGCCATGGTTCCTGTTGTGGGATCAAATGTTAGGATTTTAAAAGCTAAAGTTTGATGTGGATGAACAACTGCCTATAAAACGCATTAAGCTCTTACCCTGTAATGTATTTAATTTCACACTGACTGATGGTATTGCCCCTGAATGGATTACGGCAGGGGGCTGCCATTGTCCTACTAAACCACACTGGTTAAATAATACTTTGGAGCCTAAAGCTGCTCTGGGAGCATTTCATATTGGCTAACATGTGAAATGAATACCTAGCTTTCCTGTGAGCGCTTTGGGTTGGTTTAGAAAAAAAAAAAATTAAAAAAAACAACTACATGTTGAATTGGTTCACAGTGCAGGAAAATTTTGCACAGTTGTAGGATGGTGTCTTTCCCTCTGTGAAACGCAGACCTGCAGCTATAAAGGGACGTGGTTCAGAGAGGTGCAGGTGCTTCCCTTGGCTCAGCAGGCTGGGAAGGCTCCTGGAGCAGAGTAGGAGCACATCACTGCTCAGGAGAGGTCTCCCTAAGCTCATTCCTCAAGCGTGTTTGGTGCTTGCAGTGTATTTATTCAAGTAGTGTCTCCTTGACACTAGTGCCCAAAGGGTCAGAGACTGTAGTACTGCTTTGAGCTCAAATATGTTAATGTCTCTGTATCATAGTTGAGGGGTATCAGCTTCCTTACTGAAGTTTTATTTAATTGTTTTTAGCTTCAAAAGGTTTTCTCTGCTAAGTAATTCCTGCCTAGTCTGCCTTCTCTGTCCCTTACACTGAGATAAATCAAGAGTTGCTCCAATGGAGTTACACCTTCTGTATGCAAATTCAGGCTCATGGACTGCACCAATTGTTAATGCATAGTCTTCTCTGAGTCGTACCATTTTGGGAAAGCCTGTGGTTAACTCTATGAGCAAATGCCTGCCTGTTTCACCCTGCTCCCCATTATGCAAGCCAACCTTGAATCAAAGAGTATTATTTCTCAAGTCCCTGCAGTTACAAGCAAATTCCACTCCCTGCTAAGTCATTTAAAAAGTATGTGCTTTAGCTGCATAAACAAATAAATATGTATATAGATAAATATATATATAAGGATAGAGATCTGTAGCATTCACAAGTATCACTCACGAATGTGTGGTTGGGGATGTGACCATCTACAATGTGCTGAAACACAAGCTTAGCAACTTTGCTTATTGCATTAATTAGGAAAAATTAAAAGATCTTTTATTTCTTTAAAAAGAGAAAGAACTCTGATAAGAAAAGACTAAGGAGGTGGGTTTTTTGTGGGGTTTTTTTTGTTGTTGTTGTCCCCCGTTTCCCCTCCCCAGACTTCAGCAGAGCCAGGAAAGAATGCTGGAAGTCATCAGAGGCATGGCTGGGATAGAGAGTGTTAATTCTTCCATATCTAAGCCTCTTTGTCGAAATTCCCTTTGTCTCTTGCCCCAGGTCATTAAACACTAATCCCATCACTCTTCCTAATCCGCTGCAGTGGAGCCAGAGTTCAGTTTCCGAAACTGTCTTTGTTGCTTTCCTAATAGACAGCTCGCTCTGGATTTCGGTTGGTTCGGTCACATTTAGGGCTTTCCAGCGCAGTTCTTTAATGAAGTGCCATTAATGAAACTTTTCCTCCTTCATGCAGTGTGCACGGGCATCAATTGGTTTAGTGTTAAGTAGGGTAAGGTGCCTAGTCATCTTAGCAGCCTTTGCAAAATATGACTGTCAAAGGCAAAACCTAGGAAACAAGACCATTGAAGAATATAGCCAGTGAAGTACTCATTTAATTACTAAGGATTTACAAAAGAAAATCTGTTCTTTGTGGCTTACAAAAGACAACAAGCTCAGAAGAGATAGTAAAAGGTTTGGAACCTATTCCCTTTTCTCCCTCCCCCTCTTCCCAACAAATCCTGGAAGAGGAAATGTGGCTGAGCAAAGGCATCAAAGCCTATTGTAAACTCTTTCCAACCTGCTGCAGGAACACTAACTTTCTAAGTGGGAGGTGTTCAACTTGCTGCTAAAATAAACTTTGAGACCTCTGCCGTCAGGAGATGTGGCCACATTATCCAAATCAATTCTTCTACAGCAGGAAGTTGAGCATTGTGCTGAAAATAAAAGCTTCTTCGTAACAAAAATGTTTCTGATAAAGGGAGACGGTTTGTACAGTTGTGTTTTGCTGCATGGATTTCATCTGGTGTGGTGGGTGGAGGGAGTACTTCCTAACCAGAGAATAAATGGCAAAACTTTGCCTTTCTTATGACAGTGATGCTGAAAACCACCCGTATACAGCTCATTTGCTACAAGAAGAGAAGCAAAATGCTCTTCAGGTAGAAACTCCTGAGAAAAGTTATATATGTCTGGAGTAGGCCTACCTCTAGTTTAGAACTGATGCCAGAATGATAGATTCTGTACATAGGTTTAAGTATAACCATTACATCTTTGGAAAGCTTTCTTCTGCAGTCAGGTACAGGAGTTTCTGAGTTAATGGTAGCATCTTTCCACTAAGTCTTGAGATTTGGATTTGAAACAACTTCCATGTTCTCAGTGGGGTGGAAAGTTAAGAAAAATAAAGACTAAGGGTGTAGGAAAATTATGGAAGCTGGCAAATCTGCCAGCTGTGTATATTCTCCTTGGTAGGTGTTAACATTTTTCCTGTGATATGAACTATCTAATTACCAGTAAACTTGTGAATATGAAATAAACCACATCTTATTGTACAGCACGCTTTCCATGCATCCTGTTTTACAATGTTCGTATGATGTATAAATGAGATCCAGGTTTGATTATTAAACTATTTAATTGCTCTGGCAAAGTTGATATTAAAGTGCCCTGGAACAAAGTGCTCCAAAGGAGGATATTCCTTTAAAGACTCTTTTAACAACTGACGGGGCTGTGTTTGGTTTGTCTAAATCTTAGTTTTCTCTCTCTTTTCTTTCATTTTCTTTTTCCCCTAATATATATATATATATATATATATATATATAAAATTTTATTTGGGAGTTGTTTACTTTTGTGTTTATGTTCTTGTATTCTTGGATTTTGTTCTGTTTTGTTGCCAAAATGTTCTTGCAGGTGACACCCTAACTGGATCTTCTTCAAACATTTTGGTGCAATTATGTTGCCTCTGGTTGTAAGCCAGCTTAATGACTTGCTTTACTAAAAAAATCTCTCAAATCCCCAGGGAAAATAATCAGATCCATTTACAAAGTGAATAAAATCACAACAGAGTGATTCATCTGCAAATGAAACCACAACGTTCTCTGTAGATAAAGAAAAACAACTGCATTTTGCCACTTCATCAGGGTTTCTTCCCCCCTCTCAAATTCCAGTGTGCATCTACTGTTGGCAATAAAAGTTACACTTGCATGTTGTTAAAAGTCATTCATATGCTTCAGCAATTCAACTTTCCCTGTAATTGATTTGCCAAGTCTCTTACTTCAGGGAATTGGAACAGCTTTTACATGTGATGAGGAAAAATTTCCTGTACAAGTCACTTTAATAGTAATAATAATAATAATCCAGAATATATCCTGGTGCTGTTTATAAGTGACTCTGGAGCAGCACAACCTACAGCAGCATCACCAGCTGACTACCAGCTGTCTGCTGGTCTCTGACCCTTTAAACTTAGTCCTCACTCAAGTTGATCTGCTAATGGTGAATTAGCTCCCCATGGCTACATCCTGGCAGAGCTTTTCATTTAATCCTTCCTTTCCTTTCCATTTCCCAACTACGGGTTTTTTTCCCCCAATAGTCTTCTCTCTCTGCTTTCACCAAGTGCAGCTCAGATGTAAGAGGAGCGTTGGATGGGTCCATGCAACTTCTGGGGAATGTCTTCTGCAGGGCATGTCCCCTAATGACTTGATAATCATTCAGAAAAGCATGTTGAGGATGGACATCAAAACACAGAGTACTGGTTAATGGTGATGCAGCTTTCTCTAAATCAACCGTGATGGTAAATGTAACAAACACTGCTTTAACTAGTTATGGATGTCGAGGTTAAGGCTGGATGCCAATCATCAACACAGGCTGGTAAGAAGCATGTTTGGCTTGTGTGGCTGCCACTTTGGAACCAGTTCCATGCCAACTTGCATGAGTGGCAGAACCCAAGGGGATTCTGCCCAACTGAGCCAGGCAATCAGCTCCGGGGGGGTAACAAACAGATCTCATTATTGATTAATATCAAGTTGTTGATACAGCCATGAATGAAACATCTGTTCACTTCCTTGGCTGCAGTTGATTTTCCCTCCCTGCTATCCATAGGAGCCCATGCAGGGCTCCATGAGTGTGGAATTTTCTCATGAAGCCCTTGACGTAGCTTCAACAAAAGGACATGAAGAATTTCCTTTCCTTTGCTAGCTCTGGCATTCAGACAGAAAGAGAACCCCTGGAAAACGTAAAAGCTTTTGTAAAAACATGAAAAAAGCATTTAAAGCCTTTTCAAAGGAAGAAAACATCAATGTAAAGCCTCCTATAGTTGTCTGCCAGTGCGGTCTCTCTTGATTTGAAGAGATTTTGTTAACTTGCGGGGGAGGGAGGCAGAATTGAGGGTTTTGTTGCGTTTTATTGTTGGTTTTATTGTTCTGCTGGTTTGTTTTGAGTTCCGTGATATCTTCCTTTTTATCAACATATGCATAAACTGTGATTATACTTGAGCATTTACTTAGCCCTTCAGAAGCATCACTATTCAACATAAAAATACTTGTGTGTGTCGCTTTGGCCAATAAATTTCTTTGATGCATGGCAGGAGTTTTCACTTTGATACTAAGTAGCAATCCTCAGTGAAAGATTTCAGCGATGGATTTGCATGGTTACATCAACTCATCAAGGCAGGAACCAAGCCAGTACCTTCTGGATGTCCCCTTTCCCACTCTGCCCCACAGATCCCCTGTGGCTTTCCAGGCAGCGTTATTGATGGGCAAAATCAAAGCACCTCACAAAGGAGCCACAAAGCTGATGGCCTCCAAAGAGAGCTTCAGACGAAGGAAAGGGAGATGGGGAACGGAGCGGTGAAGGAGGAGAGCTGGGAGAGACTTCTCTAACCAGAAACAGTGAAACTGGGGAGAAGTGGGAAGGTACAGAAATGCGTAGGAAGGATATGCAGCTTTCCACCATTTGTGTGCTTATGCTTAGAAACTCGGCCTCTCTGATGGCCCTGTCCCTTGCCTCGCTAAAAATTCCAAAGCCTTGGGAGCCTTGGAAAAGAAATGTCCTCTGAAAACAGAGCTAATAGAAGAAAACCAGCTCTTCAGTTGACATCTTCCTAAGCAGCAGCACTAGAGCTGTGGGAATCCCTGTGTTGTTTGCTTGGGAGGCTGAACAGAAAAGGAACAAGAAGAGTAGTTTTATTGCAAAAAAAGAGAGAAAACTCTTCAAATCCAAATATGCTGGAGCACTCAAAATGCATTCAGGGTCTCCTGTTTCTTTCTCTCATTCTATCTTCTCACTGAGTAAATATCTTGGTGAGAATTTTCATGAGAAAACTAAAACCAAGCTCTTTTTAGCACTTGTTGAGGAGAGAGGAGAATTGGAGATTAATAAATTTATCAAAGCTATGTGTCAGCTCATCACAGTCTTCTTCCCCCTCTGTTCTTGTCATCTTCCCTTTGTAGCAAAATCCTTCTTACCTCCAACCAAACCCTGAAAATACGCTCCAGTGCCCATCCAGCAACACTAGGCTCTAGGTCTGAGGAGTTTCTGTTTGTGGGAAGGTCCCAGAGGGATCTACCCAGGTCTAACTTGGAGAAGCCAGTACTGGTGGCTTTGTCCAAGAGGATGAGGTGGGGAAGGAGGGACACATAGTTTTCTGAGCACCCTTCTATTGGTGTCAGAGTCCAGCAATGCAAGGAGTTGGGTTTTCTAGTGAAAGTCCTCCTTGTCCTCCCAAGTATAGTTTTACCTACAGAAACTCCCACTTGTTAACAAACTTCTCCATGCAAAAATGTTAATAAAGGTATATAGGTGAAATTCATTGGTCTCCATTTCAGAACAAGTCATATTCCATGACCTAATGGCTTTGGGTGTCTGTTAAAAATTCCAAATTTAAAATTGCCCTTGTGAAAAGAAGTGCCAAAGTCTAAAATTATCCTACAAGAAAGGCTTGTACAAAGATGTCTCTTTCAGTGGGGTTTGCACATCAAGTTTCTGCTGCTCAAAGGATTCTCAGTGCCATTTGTCAGCTTTGGTTATGGAAATATTACCCTCTTGCCTGGATTTTATTTTGTGTTTGTTTCCCCTTCTCCCTTCTAGCTGTCTACAGCATTACTCTCAAAAAATGCTAATTACCCATATACACCCTGATGGAGAAACAGCAGCAATACCACAGCCCTGCTGCCAGTGGAGCAGGGGCAAGGGCTGGCTGCACCCACATGAGTGGAGCTTTCCAAGAGAAACACTCAGACAACACAGCTCCTGAGCGCCTCAGCCATAAATCTCCTCTGAGATTCCTGCCTGCTTTATGGACTCTGCCATTTTCTCTCAGACAATTCAGAGCCTGCCCTACTGCCTCTTGCAGAGGCTGAAAGAGCATGACTTGCTTTGGAGAGAAGAAGATTTAAGGTTTCTGTAATATTGGGATAAAATTACCAGAAAAAAATTGATAGGATGTGATTCTTATAAGGTAGCAAGAGAGTGGTGACAGCCTTCTGCTTTCTACAAGGTTAGTAGAAAGTAGAGGGCAATAAGGTTTTAGTCGATGGCTGTTAAGGGAAGGAGTAGAAATAATCAGCTTAATATGCAGTAAAGGAGATTTAGATGAGATATTAGAGAACTTCCTCATACCAAAACAGTTAAATGTTGGAGCAGAATATTCAGTAACTATGTGGAATCACCACTGTAGGAGACACATCTGTAAAGGTTGGGTTTAAGGAAACATAATCCTGTCTCCAACAGATGGTGTGGATGATTCCTCAGGGGCAACGCTCATCTCAGTTTCATATGGTTCACTACAGAGAGCTTTCCCACTATAAAGAGGCTAATATCTGGTTCCTAGGTTCAAAAGAGAACATAAGAAAAGCCATACAGGTTCAAAACTAAATATCTAACTCAGTGTCTCATCTGCCACGGGGACCCACAGCAGCTGGAAGGAATGTAAGAGCAAGAGCATCATACAGAGGTACTTCCCCCAAATTATGTCCCACTCTGTAAATTTTGAAATTCAGGGATGTGACTCCTCTAGCCAGAGGCGTTGTCTTTGTAAGGTCAGTCTAAACAGGTCATCTGTTTTCTTTGTGTCTGTCAGATTTTCACCTTAGTTTTTTAACTCAGGAAAAAGAAAGTGGTCAGGAGACTATGAAAGAGGCAAGAATATAACAGGAGGAAAAAAAAGAAAACTGGGCAAAGAGTGAAAGAGTGGAGCAGAAGGGAAGGGAAAGGAGGAAAGTGAGAAGAGAAAGCAAGGAATGAGCACAAAGAGGAAAGAATGTGAATACCTTGCCACTAAGGAAAGCAGGGAAACAGATGGTAGCATTAGGTGTGACATCAAAGACTAAGTCCAAGCCAAATCAAATATGATGACTGTGACACTGTTGCTCTCCACACCTTAGATGCTATGTTTGGGATCCAAATCAATGCCCACACATTAGTGTATTTGCCAGCCACAGAGTGAAACATCTGGACAGCAAAGCCCCTCCTATTATTGCTAGTCCTCTGCTTCCCCTGAGGACCCAGTCCTTCCTTGGGGCTTGAGGGACTGAGAGTGGAATGCTCTACTCAGGTGCTGGGAAGAAGGTGGATCTGGTGCCAAAAGGGCTCCAGTGCTGATGGAAATGGTACCTAGAGAACCTAAAACAGTGGAGAAATGGTGAAGGTCCACTATATCCAGGCTTATGTTGAAAAACTAATATACTGGTGTCTCGTGAACTTCTCTATTCGTGGCTGACTTAGCTGGGAAGGAGCTGATGCCTTGGGTGAAGGAGCATCTGAAACCAAATCACTGTCAGAAGTTTCTTTGATTTGTAGTATCTTTGGTGTGAAAAGGCTGATTTATTGAGTGTGTCTACAAGAGGGGAGTATTGAGAGACTGTTCTAATGAGTCTTGGTTTTTACTTCATTTTTCACAAAGATGTCTGGCGTTCCTGGGTTTACCCTGTCCTGACAGTAACATATTTGAAACAAAAAAATTTCTGTTGTGTGAAAAACACTTCTTCACGATCAGTGATTTGTGATGAGGGATGCAGCAGAGGGCCACGAGTCCCAAACCACCCCTTTTTTCTTCAGCCTCCTGTTCTCCCCGACTCCTGACAGGCTCCAGTACCCCTGAACCCTGTCATTGACTTTGCACATGTTCTCATTGGGAGGTTTATGGATGGTTAATTATCTGAATTAAATTACTGCCTGTGACTGTAATCCTGGAGATTTCTGTTCTGTGGTCAAGCATAACCAGTGTTACACTGAAGCTTGCAGCTTTGCACTATTAGTTGAACTTTGCTGTTGTCATTTTTGCTGCGTATCTGGATTTGTCTACCTAAGCCTGAGAGTAGGAGAGGCTTTCAGATTTCATTCAGTCATCGTGAGGCAGCACTACTCATGTTCAAGCTGGTAGACATCACCAGTGACAATCTGCACTAAAAGGAAATCTGTAACTAAGCTGTCACTTTGGTTAAAATATCTGTCTTTAAAAAAAAAAAAAAAAAAGAAAAAGGGATCCCTCTGTGTCAGGAGAGGATGGGGAAGCTAAGAGAGTCACACAGTGGTAGTACATAACATCCAGAAATTACATTAATAATGGTACTTCCACTACCCCATCTTTTTCTGATTTTGTGAGTGCCACATATGGAACAGCATCATGTGGTTGCTAATTATGACTACCAAAGTGCAATTTGTAATAAGGCTAGCAGATGTTTGCAGTGCTAAATATAAAAGTCAGATCAAACCCAGCTCTTTTTGCCCAGTGCCTATCCAGTCCAGATCACGTAGGATGTGTGAATTATTTTTTAAATTAGTTATTCTCTTTAAATTCCCTCTTGCCCACCTCTTAATGTCTACATTTCTGATGTGGTCTGTAAGATCAGTTTGGAGAAAATTATAATATTACATTTGTTCATAATTGGGTTCTCATTTTCTTTCCATCAAGCAAAGAGAAATTCTGCCACTGATTGCAGTAAGATAGGACCAGCCCTTCTGTTTTGCTTTCATAAGGGTTTTAAAGGCCATGTGAAAATAAGAAAAGTTTGTGTTGACCAAAATGTCTGTGATGAACTAAAAGACAGTCATTTGCACTCATGTGAGAAGAGCTCTGCTAAAAGCCATCAATCCCATTTGTGACAGCATATTGACACTTGCTGGTCTTTAGGATTCATTTCTTAAAATGCTAATGCAGACAAGTTCCTGTCTGTTGTGGGAAAATATGGGGGAACTTTGTTAAATGGGACACTCAAGTGCAAATAAATGTTTCCTGTAAGAACGCATTTGGCTCAAATCTTTCCTTTTTTTTTTTCTTTTTTTTTTTTGTCTCCTAAATTGTTTCCCCATGTCCTTAGTGACACCCTTAGAAAAAAAAAACTTAAAATTATCATCATCAAAAATAAAAGTCAACTGTACACATGCCAGAGATAATTGGAGATTTATAATACATTCTATATAACTTGTGAGCACTGAAATAATATACATGAGTGATGGGCTGAAACTTCATGGAATGAAGGATGCCTTTCCTGGATAATTTACATCTTGGGGGGTAGTATCTTAAAATCAGAGGTCCTGTCTTCACTCCATGCACATTAAAAACCACATGGTGCTTTTCATAAGAGCCTGAGTTTGCCCCAGCCATCTCAGCTAAATTTTTTTCCCTGCTCTTTAGTCTTACAGCCTGTGCTGTGCTCAGACCATCTGGTCACCATTCTGCACCCTGGCCATGGCTGCTTTTAATGGTGAAATGATTTCTGTCTGTATACAGTTGGTAGAGTGTTTTGCATACTGCATATGCTCAAGGTATTACATATGAAAGGCATTATGTAAGATTACAGGGAAAGAAAAATACTCTCTTAAAAATTGTCAGTAATTGCCCAGAATGCTCTTGTGACACCATTTGATGGTGGAGGATCCTTAACCACTGCTCTGAAAGGGTCCAGTTTTTAATTTGGGTTTTAAATTTATCCACTGTGAAATTCTGTGATTTTTTGGTACCCTTTTTGTTGATGTCTCAGATGGGCATTCTAGAGGCCAGACCTGGATGTCTGGTCATCTAAAGATATCTCAAAATGTACAAAAGAGATGAGTTTTAGGACATGACCAGGCTTTCACACCCCACATGAGCATCATTCAGCACGCAGCCCACATTTGCCCACATTTGCCCACATTTCCCCACTCCCAGCCTCGTGATCTTGGCTTGACACAGGTGACCACAGTTCAATCACACACTGGCATACTGGAAGGCAATGCAGCTGACAAGATGGGTTTTAACTGAACAAATTCGGCTCCTGGGCTTTTGGCTGTGATGTTAACATATCCATTCCAGTCCTGGTCCTCTCAGGCTGTAATCAAAGCCCTAAAGCTTTGTTTGGCTGCTTAACATGAGCATTAGGTGAGGCTGGAGGTGACACAAACTTTCAGGGATTTCCACATTAGTGTTAAGCAAGGCTGGAGGTGACCCAAGGTTCTGGGAACATCCTACCATAGACCCACAGGAACCCGTTTCCTGTGGGAGTGGGTGCTGGGGATCCAACCAGGGCACTGCCAATGGCTCAGGCTGAACATACTCTGTCTGAGTCTTGCCATGATTTTAGGCACCTGCCAGTGTCTCCTCATCCTCATGCAACATAAATGCTGCTCTAAATAGGATGTACCACCAGTCATCCTTTACAGGCTTTCCTGTATCAAGGCTTGTGTTGTTGAAGGTATTTGTTTCTTCATACAGTGTAACATGCTGTAAGAGTGTTTCACAATCACCTGTGCAAGCACACAACTCAGTTCTAAACACTACTGTAGCAATGCAGTGTGAGTGCAGGGCTGGGAAATTAAGCCCAAAAATTCGACTCTTTTGGTGACAATTTGGCTTGAAAAAGCCAGGCTGCAGCAGTCGGACACGGGGCTCTGGGAGAGGATTTCTGGGCTTTTTCAGGCTCTGCTAAAGGGAAACATGTTAGCACATCCCTGAAGGCGAGCTTGTGCCCCAGTGTTTCGCAGATCTGGGGTCTCATTTACTTAAATCCTGATTTTACCTTATTCCCTATTTTTGAGGCAAGGTTGTTTTAGAGGTGCCTCCCTCCCCTCGCACACGCACCTTTGGACTGAAAAAGAGAATGTTCCATCAGCCTTGCGGGGTTTTGGAGTCATGCATCATTTCAGTCTGAAAATAAATCCCAAACGTGGTACACTGTTACTGAAGACAAGTTGAACTGTGCTTTCCATGCAGAAATGATACTGCATTATATTTTCAGCTCGGGCACGAAGCCAGCACTAACTACTCACTAATATAATTACGACTGAAAATACTGTGGGGCTGGTCTGTGGGAGGCTCTGGGGTCTTCAGTGGAGCTGGGCAAACTCCACCACTCAAAATCCTCTTTCTGTGCACATGAAGAGCTTAGGGATATGCACATTTAAGCATGCTTAGTCAGAATCAGGTTTTTAATATAACTACAGTAACTTTTAAATCTTTTTTTGACTACTGAATGGCGTAAAACGTGCTTTAAATTTATTAAAACCAAAAGGTGACTATGGGTTGTAAAGAAGGTCTTTCAACAGCTCCTACTGAAACACCAAGAAGCCATGCTGGGACCTCTCTTCTAAAATCTTTGTAGACATCACTGAGTAGTCCTGCCTTAAAAAAAAATAAAAAATTAAATAATGGTACAATTTCACCCTGAATCTTTTGCTCCGTTGGTGAAAGTCACAGAGAAAAGTCCTAAAATTATACAATTATAATAATAAATCAATTCAGCGTGTCATTTCTGCTTTTCTACATTAATAAATTAACCATGTAACATTGTTCAAAATTATGTCAGTTACGCATATAATAATCTTTTAAATTAATGAAGTGATGAAGCAGTTTGATGACACCCATGATTTACAGGGCTGCTTTTAGCTAATGTTAAAAGCCTTTCATTTAATAAATTGTCCCCTTGAGAAATTACCAAAAATTAATATTTTCTATGCTAAATGTTCCAAGGTTTACACTTTTTCACTATATTAGCAAATGGCAAGAGAGAAGCATTTTTCAAAATATATCTTCTTTTACATATATTTAATTGAAATTAATTAGTATATTACTTTAGAAGGAAATGATCACAGAGAAAGGTGTGGGATCATTTATGAGAGTTTCTTATGGCAATAAAACAGCATTTAAACAATGGAATTAATCATGTCCTTAAAATTTTTTATGATAGATCAGGAATCATTCCAAGCTTTTTGATTAAATAGAAGGACATTCCATACAGACTGGACTAAAAAAAAAAAAAAGAAATTCCAACTATTCCACTGCAGTTAATATTTCCCTGGTTTCATTATGTCAGGATATGCGCATGCTGAGTATTTACTGATCTAAAAGCAGGATTCTGAGTGAGGTTCACAAGATATATTTTGCTTTGCTCTTCCTTGTGTTTGGCACCCTGATGTAATGTATGCACGAGGTTATGAATGCTTAATATTTCCCATTTTACGCACATCTTATCAGAAGCGAGCTTTAAAGCCACTTTCTCCTAGGGTTGGTTGGGATTCAAGGAACATAACGTGAAATGGTATAGTATGTCCTATTAAAGAGGTTAAAATGGAGGTTATAATTATGAAAGCTCAATAGATTTGAAAGCCAACACAGTGCCCCCTTGCATGTGATACTATCTCTAGAAAGGGAAAGAGATATATAGGACTATAAAGGGAAGCCTGTAATTGATGCTCTCTGTACTTATTAGGATTTGTTTTAGTAACATCAGGGACTCGTTTTTGTACTACCTCTGAATAAATAATGTGCACAGTAGGTTGGGTCAATTCCTTTTCACTTTGAAATATTTTCAGCGGTTGCACTAAACCCAAGAATAATTCATTGGCTTTTTGTAAGGCAGCTGGATGTATTATGAAAAATAGGTGCGTTAACTGATTTATTGGGGGGTGTCTGTAATAGGGGCCAGCATAAAAAAGAAGGGACTCTTGGCCTTTGGGGTGATGGGAAAGAATTTTCCATCTCAATCAGTAGCATTTCTCAAAAAACAAACAGGATTGCAGAAAAAGACCTTGTTCCAGTGTTTGTATTTGAATGCTCCACGGGTGAAATCTGCCACATAGCAGAGCGCCCAATGGGACACCCACATATAATTACCCATGGACAGAACTCTGCCTCCTGTAAGTAAACCACCATAATGAGCACAGCTCCTCAAATACGTATTTGTTTTAAAAATAAGTGAAACAGAACCATCCCAAAAAAGCCTGAAAATTGATTCCAGTGCAGGCTTTGTTTGGCTCCTGCTTCTGGCACTGATTCCAGAGTTTAATATCTCCGGCAAGTTGCTGCCTTATCCCCTGTGCCAAGTTCCAGATCTCTCAAACTGCTCCGGCCCCACAAGTTACCCACTGTATGAGAGACATGGTGATGCTTAGCTAACATTTGTGTCCTTTAGTCCTTTGATATATCTGTGGGCGAAAAGACCCACAGAAGGACAAATTCATTTCTAATAGCAGTGATTAACAGATTAGTTGTGGCTTGTTCTGATATTTCTATAGGTATCCCTGTGCAGCAACATCTGAGACTTGTAAGGTTTTTTGCTGGGCAGTTTGGTTTGTTTGGTGAAAATATGTACTGGGGGGCTTTGGAGATATGTAATGTGTAAAACTATGTATTACAGCTTTGGAGAGCCACCTCTAGGGTCTCTCCTCTAGTGCTCCAACTCTTCCTTGGAAAAAGATCCAGGAAAGCCTGTCTGTCTATCACCTTCCTCTTGCACTAACTAGGTAGTGAGGGACAGGTTTTCTTTTCTCAATGGCTTTTTAAGTGTGAAAGCCTCCCTTGAAATTCAGTCCTCAGGTAGGGTCTAGTTCCATTTGGTCTTAAGAAACAATGTCAGTTCTAGCAAAGTGAGAAGAATTTCTGTGATGGTGGAAAACAATACTGCACGCACTTCTGCACACAAAGTTTGTCCATCCAGAGACAAAGGGCCTGATCCTATAAAAGCAGCAAGAGTTTGTCACGAGATCTGAGGATACTTAAGATAAATTCCACTAGTGATTTGTACTGAGCAGGAGTCAAGACAGTGTTCTCTGAAAAATGTGAAGTATTTTGAAGATCATAGAATCGTCTTCTACTGTGCTATTAGTTTTGGGATACGATCTTGAAAGTGTTGCCATCTTTTGGGTATGTGCAAAAAGCATCTGTCAATATGAAGCGTAGTTTCCAAACAATTTAGCAAAGCAGAAATGACTGTGTATAGAAGTGTCACTCTCTGCCCCTGGGCAACCAAGACATTTGTAAATTCAAGGCGTGGACAAAATCATGGGTCCAAACTTGAGACTTTGTAGGGAAAGGGTTGCTTCAGCAGCTGCAAAGTGACCAACAGCCATTGGGTTTGATTTGAGCTCTCAAGACATTTGGCAAACTTTTGATTGTAGTGAAAAAAATAATGTGGGTGAGTCTAGTTTTTGCTGACTTGTGGATGATTATAGAGATTATTAGTTTGGGGTATTTGTTGACAGAACATCTCACCCTGATTTCTGCAAGAAAATGGACTTCAGCATCTTCCAAGCTGGAAAACTGGTGGGAATGATAATATGAGGGAATTAATGATACTTATTTGTTTAAAAGCAGAAATAGTTGTATTCATTTCTCCTTACTAATAGATATTTATATTTTATCTATAAGAGAATATAAAGACTAATAACAACAAAAGCATAGAATAAGTTACAATCTCTGAGAAAAGCATGTCTGACCATCAGAACAAACAAGGAGTTTCTTAATTTGTGCTTCTGTTGGGATAGATAAGGATTGCATCATCCTGTGTAACATAACCTATCCAAATGCAGATAGGGCCAGGAAACCCATACATTTCTGCCAAGAGAGTTTCTGTTTAAATATCTTTATGGCAAGAAAGAATTCCATCTCACTCCTCAAGTCCTGAAACAAATTGAAGGGTTGGTCCCTAACAGTAAGTTTTCAGATGAGGAAATGACCTCAAACTGCCTCAAGAGATTTGGCAGAGAAGGGTCAAGAGGATGCAGAAGAAAAGGAGGAGACCTTGAGAAGGACCAAGGGCTTCCTCCTCTACTTTTGTTTTGAGATGAAAGCTGTAGGGATGGAGAGGGAAGTTTCAGCATAAAAGACCTTAGCTGTTTGCACTTTCAGCTCATGTTCTTGATGATTTTGTAGCATCTGCTGCTGTGGGGTTTGCTGTACCTGCCTCTGTGTCCCCACCAGACATATTTTTAAGCTTTAAGCAGAAGCTCGTCCCAGTCCATGTAAGGCTCTTTTGCACCTACAGTTTGGCTGAGGCTCAGTCCAAGATCTGTGAAGAGCATGCTCTGAGCCTTGCTCCAGACAAGTGTCAGCTGTGGGACAATGCTGTTGGGTCTTAATATTGGTAGGACAGAGACTTCTACACAAAGATAAGAATTACATGGGGATGATTTCTAGGTAATTAAGTAGCAGATAAGCCTGCATCAGTGTTTACCATATCCTATTGGCCACAGCAAGGTAGCATTATAGGAAGATCTGTTGTTTCTCTTGCTTAGTTGTCAATAATATCATCTACATGCCTCTGTCTTCCAAAGTTGAAGTCACCCTTCACATTGTGTACCAACCGTAATAATTTTATTAACACCTTTTTGTGCAAAAACATCTTCTTTTATTTAAAGTTGTTGAGGGTTGGGGAGGGTGGTAGGAAAGCTTACAAGGTCTTACAGCTCTTTCTTGTAGAAGAGTGAGGTGAGGCATCCAAGGAGCTGGGATCCAGGTTTTCAGCCCTTAAATATGGGATGTAAAGCACAGCTGTGTTAGCAAAGTGTTGTGTGCCAAGTCAAGCACCTTAATTGAAATTTAGGCCAGTGCTGAGAATCTATAGGGAAGTTTTGCTTTAAGTGACTATCACATTTCTGTTACACATCTGTGAAGGGGATGGGAAGAAAAATTCCTGTCCACTGCTCGAAGTGCTAAGTATCCCCACTTTCCTACTCCTCCATCATTTGCCCACTGCGTTTAATTACTCGACAAGGAAGGATGTGTGCGTTGGCATGTGCAAGATTTAGCTGGAGTGTCACATCAGGTACAGATTTGCTAGGGGATGCAGGGGCTTTAGGCCTTTCCTAAGCAATTGCAGCCTGTCCGGGGGATGCTGATGTGACTGGATTTGTCCCCGCATACTCTTATAATCAGTCCACCTGTCCTGTCAGGTCATGCTGCCCCTGTCCTGGGGCTAACCAGTCTCATGGAGCATCAGCCCTCTGCACAGGGTAGCATGCTGAAAAAGTTCACTTTACCAGTAAAACTGACTAAATCAGCTAAATCTCTTAAAAGAGCAGCCAATCTCACGAATGGCATGCCCAGCAGAAGTTATTTGAATTAGCCAAGAAATAAAGTGATCAAAAATTAAACTAAACAACCAATTTATTAAAGAAGAATGAGCCAGGCAATATTTGAGCAAAAGCATCTCTTTCCATCTGCTGGGAGGTGGTAGAGTTGGTGCAAAGCCACAGTGGTCAGTGGATGAAGACAAGTCAGGAGGAAGAAGAGGAGGGCAGGAAAGCTCCAACTGACACAGCCTGCCCCCTCCTTCGGTTCCTTGATGTGCATCACATCCAAGTCCCAGATGAGAGAGGGGCAGGTACAGAAAACCACCTCAAAATCTGAAAGAACGCAGATCAGACAGCACATGAGTAACACAAGGAAGGCACAAATGTACCAGAGGGAAAAAGGCACCAGCTGCAAAAAAATAAACTAAAAAGTTTTTAAAAATTAAAAAAAAAAAACCCACAACTTGAAACCTGGCAGTTTATTGACTGACTGTGGAGCACAAGGTGATACCAAGCATGGATTTTGATTGCTCATGGGTACAGAGGAAAGGCTGGGGTATGGTCAGGTTCAGACTGGGCTTGCATAGGGGAGAGAAATTCACAGAGCCTGACTCACCCCGGTTCACGCTTTGCACGGTCTCTTCCAGCCTCTGCAGAGGAGATGCAAGAAGTGCCAGTTCATGTGGTTGTGCAATACACTGGAGGAGACTGAGTTCCTCCCAGCAGCTGCCTGCAGTGGCAGCAAGGGTCTGCCGGGCATGAGAAAGGGCAAGACAGAAAAAGCCTCCCCTGGGTGAGGGGAAAAAAAGAAGTCAAAAAGGTAGTGGAGGAGTCACTACTGATACCCTGTGTGACAACTGTAAGGGCAAGTGGAGAAAATTGAGTTTGGGAGCAGCCACAATGCCCTGCAAAATCATCTCCCATCATGTAAACATGATGATAGGAGCAAGTAACGCACTGTAATTGGAAACAATATTAACTATTGCAGAGCCTCTTTGACCAAAAAGCATAAAATTCTTTGCATTTTGGATAGAAACTCCTCCCCAGGAAATACCTATTTTGCATATCCAGACCTAATGCTGCTGATTCAGAAGTCAGCAGATAAAAAAGTTACTGTTCATCGTGGGTGCTATTTGAGGGAATGCGGTTGCACACGAAGCTTTATAGAGCTGCAGAGGATGAAAAATACTATGCCTAGACTGCCAGCTCAGTGCCAAGCTGCTGTCTGATGCAGTGAAAATATAAAGATATACCGTGTCTTCTTCAGCTTTTAATACCTGGAAATGCCAGCAGACCCTGGCAGACCAAACTGCCACGAAGGGGTCAGCGAGACATAATGAAACATCCATGAGGGAAGAAGCATCCTGGCATTATACATGCATTTGCACAGGTTTGCAGGGCAGCCTGCTATTCCATATCTCAGGTTATGTTAGCTGTTTATAAATTATTCCCTAAGTTTTATCACACACGCATATTCATTTTTAATGCTTAAATACACATTAAGAATAATTTTTGCTAAAGGATGATCCCTAATTCCATCAGGAGCAAAGCTAAGGAAATGATACATGCAAATTTGAGCAGGGGCTGGTACCATTAATCACTGGCTTGTCTTCCTGGAGGGAACTTGCCAGTCCTGTGTCTGTTGGAGCTTGCAGCCTGGATGGGAGCCTAAAGGCCTTGGATGAAACCCTACCTGCGTGCCAGAGGTCCTTAACACTCCAAACTTGCCACTCCCACACCCAAAGGAAAGCTCTCGAGCTCTTCTGCTTTCCCACAAAGACTAAACCTTTCAATTGCCTCCCACACAAACCAAGGGAAAGGATGGAGCAAAATGCATTTTAATGAGCATTTGAATAATCATCGGGATGAGCACTTTTCACTGACATAGCACCTTTTGTTCGAGCGATTTATAAACATCCATTAAGCCTGACAACTTCCCTGAAGGGTAATTATTTTTACTTTTTTTTTTAGTCTTGGGAAGTGGAGAGCTGGGATTTGCTTGAGGATAGGGCAGGAAACTCATGGTGGGGCTGGAAATGGGAACCCCGCGTGCGGGATTTCCTCTCCCCCCTCCATAGGGTTTCCTCTTGGCTCTCTAATCACTGAACGAGATCTTGATGACCAGATGCTCATAGATAACACAGCTCAAATATTGCTTCCTCTCTGCAAATTGCATGTTGGCTTGGTTCAAAGGCCAAATCCTATTCTGCCATCAGCCGGTGGCAAGGATCCCATCGAACATCAGTGAAAGGGAGGCCAAGCTGCAAGAGTTTGGAAAACAAAGCTAAATATGTGAAAACTTTTGCAACCGGACACAGTTGCAGAGTGCCATGTGGTTTAGAGCATTTTATTTTGCTTGAGGAAACCTGGAAAGCTTTAAATGAAACTGTTTCTAAAAGGCACATCCAGGAGCTTTATCCAAAACCACTGGCAAGGCATTTCCCTCCCAGACAGTGTGCACGTTCCAGGGTGCAATGACAATATTTCTTCTCTGACATCGCCAGTTAAAAGGATTTATTTTCAGTAAAATAGAGTACTTCAGTTGTGTGATGGGCAAAAAAAGGTACTATATAATTAAAAGCGGTATTAGACAGAAAAATGAGATGTTAGGCAGATAATTAGGGAACTATTATAATTAGAATGTGCTTTTAAATCCCTTAGTAGCTTCTATTATGAAAGGGATGTCCTCTGATTAACTAATATTTCCTTTAAGTAGATATTTTTCCTCTTCTTTTTGGACAGGACAGCTAGACCTGAATGACTTCATCTTAAAAAATCACAGTTTACTGGGGCAAGAGTTTTCCTTGTAACAAGCCAGTTTTGCTCAGGAAAAAAAGACCTATATTGGGGTTGAAAGTGGCAGGGAAGACTTTACTAGTAAGCTTATTAAATTGCTTCTCTCCTCTATTAAATACAATCTTATTTATAGACAGTATTTAGTATTCTTTGTATTGAGCCTTTTAGAGAAATTATTGCTGTTAGAGCGGTGATAGCCTTAGATTAAATTTTTATTCATGCAGGTTTTATACAAACGAAACTGCCGCATATTTCTATGTGAAATAGAAAACCGTGATGGTTTTGAAAGAATGGGGAGCTTCAGTGAGAGCTGTCTGACAGCTGCTGTTAATGAACACAAACCAACAAGCCTCTCGGAAGCTGCTTGTCTCTCCCCGGCTCTCCGGCAGGGAGTAGGGAAGGACAGAGATCTGTCCCACTGCTTACAGCCCCATAAATCAGAGTAACTCTGCTGAAGTCAGTACAATTGTAAGAGAGTTAAAACTAGAGGAAGTGGGAGCATAAGCTGTCCCATTCCCCTCACCTGAGCCTTTGCAGGCGCTGGTTTGCAAGGAACTGCTGTGAGAAAATGTCATGGGCAAATAAGGAAAAGTGGAAAAGGAAAATAACTTGCTAAAAATGCAGCCTCCCCCCCCCCCCCCCCCCCTTTTTTTTTTTTAATTAAGTCTAAAATTTTAGGAATTGAGAAAGAAATGAGTGCAAAAGTTCAATATGGTCGCAAAGGTCAAATGTTGCCTTTTATTTGTAAAAGTAGGAGGGGAGGGCAGAGGAGGAGACAGCCAAATGTCCATGCCCAGCACTGATGTATGTTTGCATACTGCTGTATTTGGACAAACAAGTCTCCTGTTCTTTCACCTAAAACCCAAAAAGCAGATGGATAATTGCCTTATGCAGGGTCAAGATCCTTGGCATCCATCTGCAGATATAAAGATAACTTACTTAAAAAAGCATTTGTGGTACATCTGATTCCAGCTTACTGGACATTTTGTTGAGAGAAACATTTACAAAAATGCTTCCAAATAGCTGAATGGTAAGGGAAAAGGTGAAATCATCCCCAAATATAATACACAGGCCCTGGAGAAAGGAGCCTGGGGAAGAGGCACCCTGCCTGAGTTTGGAGACTCTCAAGCCTGACACGGACATTGCTATGAGAGCAGCAAAAAAGGCTGGAAAAAGTGTTTCCAGTGTGGTGAGTGGAAAGGGTTCCCAACCTACTACTTCTGGAAGGGAAGAGGAGGAATATCTCTTTGGGATGTCTTAAGGAAATATAGTCAAGGAGATCATCTCTTAGAAGCTCCAGAGATCATCAATGCACCAACACTCCAGTAGCAGGCTCTCAGGCGCAGTGCTGCCGTGTCTACCTGGACCATCCACCCACTAACCAGGGAAAAGCCAGCAGCAATGAAATTCCAGTGATGGGAGAAGGTGGCAAAACATCATCGACTGCCAGTGACACTGAAGGAGGGACCTATGGGCAAACGGCCCATCCAAAGATGGGAAACCCTCAGAGTCAGAGACAGCCTGGATTGCTGCTTGCACTGGTTATGTGGTGGAGTGGCAGCTCGTGCTGCCTGGCAGGGCACCAAGTCAGCATTTCACTGGCAAATTTGGAAACATCATTCATCTGTCAGCACCAGCACACCCCTGACACCGTGATTTGCCACTAAGGAAAACTTACAGGAGCTGGGAATCATCAAGGATCCACTTAAACTCTCTTACAGTGAATGAACCAGATCCTTTGAGATGATTTTTGGCCTTTCTCCATGGATCTGACAGATCCAGCCCCTTGTTGGGTTCAAAGGGACAAGACATTAGTGGTCTAACAGCAAAGCCTCCTGACTTGGTGTTCTTGCTGAAGGAGATGACCACATCAACAAATCCACCCAGGACCATGTTGCTGAGGCCCCATGAAGACTGTCCAGACTCTGGAAAAAACCCATCAAGCTAAACTGCAGAGATGCTGATGCCAGGGTGGACCGGGTTCAAATGATGTCTCCTGACTTTCCAAGCTGAACCCTGACTTAGAAGTCAGGGGAGAAAGACACAAACCAAAGGGAGTGAAGGGAATTTGGTGATTCAAAGCTGTGGCCTCCTGCCCTATATTTGCAGGATGAGGTCACAGGGGAATGTGAAACAGTTTTTCTTAATCCATTGAAAAATATCTGGGCTTCTCACTCCTGCAGAAAAGAGTCATTTGGCTTAATGATACCTTCCAGCTCTGTGGTGCCACTCAGCCAAAATGCTGAAGCCTTTTACATGTCTTAATTCATCCTTTCAGCAAATGGCCAAGCCTCTGCACAGCAAAGTGCTCATGTTAACAGTACAGCACAATGGGGAAAATACAGTATAGAAAAATATGATGGTTTTATGTCTTTTATGTCTTATATTGCAAACACATAAAAACAATTAGGGTTTGGAGAATATTTTTTAAAAGCAAAGAGAATGATTGACAAGGCAGGGAAAACAAGTATTATACCCCTGAGACTGTCAAGGACATATTATTTTCCCAATTTTACAGAATAGAAGTGCCAGATCAAAATTACTTTCCCAAGATCACACAGGGTGATCCTGCCACCTTTTCTATTGAGTAGTTCTTACTCAAGGGTTTGTCTGTCTTCATGCCCAGAGACCTCCGTGTTTTAGGGAGTTTAAAGCCTACTATCCAGTGGTGTAAATTTACAGTGTATTAGCTACTCTATATTTATTCCCCACATAAATATCTTTTCAAAGTGAGCTGCCTCACCCAAAGGCACTTTCAGAAGTGTAAGGCCAGCGGTAATGCTGCTAAAAGAATTAACACTGTCCCACATAATTAGCGGTAATTAGTACTGGTTAGGACAGGAGTTAATGCACACTAGTGGACATAAATTCTGCCTTTGTGTCCCTGTGCTGACATAAAACCAGCCTGGGAATAAGATCCCATTGGGTGGGAAAGTGAAGGGACCAGGTTAGTTATCTGATGCCTTGTGATGCTGAAGCTCAAATTCTCTTTATTCCAGACCTTTCTTCCCATCATGAGAGCCTGCATACTCTTTTTGGCAAGGTAACCGTTCTGCCGATGTCCTGGTGGTATTTCATAACCCATCATTTCTCTGGGTCCTGCAGGTGAAAGAAAACCTGGATATCAAAACCTGTCCGCTGCGTTGATATAGCCAAATACATTCAGGGATTTTTTTCATAGCTTCCCACTCTGGAGTTAACTATTTGTGGCAGCAAAACTAAATTACAGACTCAACAGCAAAGAAAACCAATCGAAAAAAGAAAGTATCAGAATAAATTCCAGCTATCCCACTCCTGCAGGTGGGAAGTTGAGGGCATGATGGATGGCTTTGCAGAGGAAGGAGGATGCGTGTTGGGGCACAGGTGGCACACGTACAAGTGCCAGTGCACATCTGGCATACACATGGATTCAAGACACCAGAGGAAACTGGAACACAGGTGAGAAGTGAAGAACTAGGCACACAGAGAAGGTACTTCACTAATGCTTCAAATGTATTTTATTTCAAACTGTTTTCTACGCCTTGTCCGAGGTCAGAACTGTCCTCCTTTTGGCAGGACTTGAAGTTTTAAAGAAAATAAGGAGTATACAAAGTCACTTGACTGCAAAATCCCTCTTCTTCTTTCCTTTCTTTCTTTACTTTGAAGATGATTTGTCATAGCCCTCAATAGTTATAAATACTTGAAAGGGAAAACTTGGAGGTAATCTTTTGGACTGAAACCCCTCATTTTTACACCTAGACAACTGCTGTGCTTATTGAGTTAGGGAAAATAACTTAGCAAACACAGACAGAGCCTCATGATATAATCACAAAGCAAAATGAACTTTGATAGCATAGAGACCACTCACTTCAGCTCCAAGGAACAGCCATTAAAAGCCAGGTTTTGTTGGGGTTTGAAGGACATGCAGGCAGAATTGCCATAGGTGCTGAGGCTGAATCTGATTTCCAGCATCACTGAGATCCATCTGCTTCTACTGTCTTCACCCAGACCTGCTGGAGCTGAACACCATTCATAATCAAGGCCCAGATGGTCTCTGAAAAAGGGCCTTTTCCAAGCAGGAAAGTGATTTAAAGTGTAATTTTAAATTCACCCTCTAAAATACAGAGGTAAACCCCTGTATGGACACTTACTTTGATTTAACCAAATCTTACATTTATTTTGGTGATTCATTTGAGCTAAACAAATAGAAAGTGCTCATAAATAGAATTTTTTTTTAATTTTTATTTTTATTCTAGGCTTTCTATCACCTTAGCTAGTTTAAGGACTCAAGTTAAAGCTGGCATATTTTTATATCGGTTAGTTTTGTCTAGAAACCTGCAGACCTGTTTGTACCGGCTCATCGGGCGCTTGTAAATGGATTTCATCTTGTTCAAAGCAAGTGGAGGCAAATGTGATTCCCAGCCTCCTGGAGAGGGACTCCCAAGACGATGTCAGCCAAGGGAAGAGTCACCTACTGCAGCCAATGTGTCACAGAACTTCAAAGCAGGATCCATAGCAGGATCCAACCTTGGCTAGGAGCAGGGAACAGATCCAAGGGAAAACTTGAGGCAGGATGGCTTGGCATCCTAAACAAAATCTATATTAAGAGACGAGCAGGTAAGAAGAACTTAATAAAAAGGACTGGAAAGTGGAAAGAGGGAATGGAATAAACTACATGCCCATGGCAGCAAGTGGTCCCACGATGGAGTTTTCCTAGGAGGTCTCTTACTTGAAACACTAAAGTTTTTAACATGCTCATGAGGTAAAGTTCCTCTGAGAGTTAATGGCTGTTTGTGATGGTGTCATGGTGTGTTTGGAGGTATACACAAACTCACCAGGAAGTGAAATAGCAATCAGTGGAGGGGGAGACTCAGGAGCTACACTCTGTGGAGACAAAGCACAGCAGCAGGACAGACCAGAAGACTAAGCAAGGAATGTGTGTCAAAACACATTTCATATTCTTGATGCCAGTGCTGTCTTGTTTTGAGAATAGTGTGGGGCACATAGCTCTGGGAGGAGCCACCTGAATCAAGAAGGCAAGAGACCCCTTTGGGTCGCCCCTCATGGAGGAACCTGCCCAGCATCCTGATGGCTGGAAGCAGAAATGAGGCAGTTGTCTGCCTCCTGACCCAACAAGGCCAATGAAGGCGACACAAGGATGTCTGGTGAAGTGCTGCTGATGGATCCCAGCCTACGTGATGCCAGTAAGGATACATTTGGGATGACTGTAGCTCTTTTGAAAAACCATGAAGGGAACTGCAAATATATTCAACTGCCATAAAGACTTCAAGTCCGGAGAAACACAGAAAAAGAAATCATATTGCTCACAAGAGTTTGTCAATACCAGTAGGGAGGGAGGAGGAGGTGGCATTCCTAGGTATGGAAACGCAGGGCAGAAAGCCACCAGCCACTCGAGTTCAGTGAGGAAAAGCAGAATTTGAACTGTGTGGGCAAGACAGATGGTGGAGCTTTCCCCTAACTTATAGACCCAACATGTGCTTCTAATACAGAAACTAAAGCAGAAGCTAGAGTTACTGCAAGGCTGAGTGTTCTAATGAATCAAATTGTCTCTACACAACTTCAAAGGCTTTGAGAAGAAGCAAGAATAACTAGAAATGTAACACTAACGGTAAGGACAATGTGGCTGGCACTGGTTAGACCCGGTGAGGGTCTCTTCATCAGCAGAGGCAAACTGTGTATCTAAAAGGATGAAAAAAAGCGGGTCTGGTGGTGCTGTACAGCAAAGGAGAGTGAGCAGCAGCGTCCTCAAGTTCGGTGAGAATAAAAGTGAGGCAGAACAGGCTTGGTACAGAAATTAGGTGAGCAGTACAGTACTAAAATTTGATGGGGACTGAAATAAGAACCATTTCAAGTACTAGCAAGGGCAGGAAAATAATAGAAAGGGTTACAAATGATCAGCAATGCAGACAACTATAATAAACTATAATAAACTTCAGCTTGGAAACATAAAAGGAAAAATATGATCTTGGATGATATCGGAAAAATAATTTAAGCAAGATATTCTGCGGGGGGAGAGATCTGGGTGAGGTCCAAAGTTGCTATTTGTGAGTTAATGAAGAGAGGGGTGGGAACAGCTTGTCTTTAAGCAGAGGCCCAAGAGGCAAAGCATCTCAGCTCTGCTTCTTGTGCCACCACGTAGTTTCTTGGTCAATTCCCTTGAAAACTTTCTGTGCTTCAAGAGCTCTGACTGTGTGATGAGGATTTCCTGTCAGGCACACCTGCTCATAAGATGTTTAGCTGCTATGGGGGCACCCCCCATGCCACAAGCTGTCACATAGCATTTGGATGAGTGATCCCATTTCAGGGGATGCACTCGAGGAAGATCAAACTAAAAGGGATGGTAGAAATGGAGAGGGGGGCCGAAGCCATAGATGAATTAGCTCATATGTATGTTATCTCATAAACTTGGCTCTTTTCTGATCATGTTTGCAACTAGAGAGTCATAAAAGTAATGTTATGAGGCAAGAAGAGGGGTGAGGCCAAGAATTCAGTGCCCCTGAAATCCCCTGGAACTGCCGAGGTGGGTATAGCCTGCTGACATGCTTTTGTTGGCTCCACCACAGAGAGATTCAGAGCTACTTTGGTCATGTCTACGTGTACTACAATGCATACCTGCCTTCAGAAAAGTACAGCCCTTTTCAAAAGGTGACTTAGGCCCTTAATCACAGTGACTTTCAATAAGAGTTGGCTGGTAGGCAGCTCCTAAAGTGTGGCTCAATGTCCACATTTGCTAAAGATGGTTTATATCCCTGGCAGAAATGGGGTGCCAAATTTTCTGTGGACTGTGGTCACTGTAGTGCTGAGAAAAGAAACAAAATATCTTTGGAAATCTGAACTGAAAAGTTGAATATAGGGTAGTCCTCCTCAAAGCATGCTAAGAGCCCTCTTAGTTAAAATAGAGAGTACTTATTTGGTCTAAATACTGCTAAATGCAGGAGAGCTGAGCTGATGGCTGTACGAGATGCTTCTCTGGTTCCATGTAAAAAGTACTCCCTTTCCAGAGTTTGGGTGTCCTGTGTGTATCTTGTTCCCACAAGTAAGCTGAGGATAAGAGCAGGAAAGCATTTTCTTTAAAGTGTAATTACAGCTTTTCAGGCAAATGTAGAGTCTTCAAGGTAAAAAAAAAGTGCTCAGTTGGATAAGCTGGAAGCAAATGTTCTCTTGATGCATCTTGGTGAGTTCTTCTGGCTGTGGTTTTCCTTTGAGATCTGCAGATGCCTGCAGATCTTTTGTATGGACCCTTCAACCAAGCCACAGAAAGTGACCATTAGCATCGCGTCATCACGAGGGATGCTCTGAATCCCCGGATCGTTGGAGTTTCCCATCTGAAACCAGCACATGGGCCTGGGCACGAGCCCCTCCCCGCAGACCTGCAAGGCCGGCGTGGAGCAGTCGAGGGCCAGGCCGGGATGCGGGGCTGCCCTTACCGTGGCTGCAGGGCTGTGGAGGAGGCGATGCTGCTGCTGCCTTGTGGGAGGCCCAGGGCTCGGGAGGCAGCTCCTGGGTCTGGGGCCCCTCCGAGGGGACGCTTACCCTGCTCGGAGGAAAGTGCAGCTTTCACTGCCTCCCTCCCTGGTCCCCCTTCCTTCTCTCCTTCGCCTTTTTTTTTCCCCCTCCCTGCCTGCTTCTCACAGCTGCCGCCTTGGGGACCCAGCCTTGGTGCGGAGGAGGCCGCCTTCCCCTGCGAGGCTCAAGGGCGAGGGCAGCTGCCTCTGCAGGATGGAGAGGGGCGGCAGGGGCGGGGGCAGCGCAGGCGGAGGATGAGCACGCCTGTCCTTGGAGGCAAAGCCCAGCTCTGTGGTTTTGGGGCTGACGTGGCTGGCGTGGCACTGCTGCGAGTGGGGAGGCGTAGGGAAAGGGGAACGCCGCGTTTGAGTGCCTCTCCTCCGAGGGAGGTTTCAAAAATGGTTAGCGAGGAGAGTTTTTTTCTAAGTTGCCCTTAGACCGGTCCTTCATGTCCGTGCACACGCGACGTGCCCATATAGGCTTTTTTCGCAGCCTTCGTAGTTGGCCAAAAATTATCCAGGGGAGCTCAGAGCTACACGTACGTCCACGTACTCACCTCTAAGACCCCGAAGTGAATGACAGCCACCCATCCTGCTGTCACCCGTGCTGCTGCAGGTCCCCTCCGCTTGCCTGCACACACGTGCACCAAGCTGGATCCAAATCGCTTAGGGTTGAGCCACTTGTGCCCAAAACGCTACGAAACGAAGGAGCAAGAGCAACTAGAAGCTCTTTTGCAGCCCCCTTCTCCCCCTCCCTTTTTTCTTCTTTCTTACCGAGAGAATTGTTTGCGGGTTTGAGGAGAGGGATGTTTAAATAGCTCCGCAGATCCATTTAGTTAAGTCAATATGCAATTATGCAAAAGCCCGTGATAATGCACCCCCAGATGCAGATAACGACGGGCTGGGCTGTCCTGGGGGGAGACGCGAGCAGCTGGCAAACTCTTGGGGTGGGGGATTGCGGGGACCCTGACACGCTCCCCTGCCTCCCCAGCCCCTCGCAGCCCCAGGCACAGGTCGGTTCCCGGTGCTGGCGGGGCTTGGGATCCCGGGAGCGTCCCGAACCCCGTTCCGCACCGCGCTGCCGGGCACAGAGCTTTAATCCTTATTTTCCTTTAATTTTTCCAGTTTAAAAAGCGTAAGTGATTTGCACCCAAATTTTCCTAGATGGTATCGTTTGCGGGAAGCCCCCTCTCCGTGAGTGCCGAGCTAGAAGAGAGCCTCGGGTTCCCTCCCATCCCACCAGGCTGAATAGCCCCAGATCCCCATCCTCTGCAATCGGCATCAGAGGCACGCCGAAATAATGCTGTAATGGGCTCATTAGCCGAGCTGCAGACGGGCTTAGGTAATAGGAATGGAGCAATAGTGAAAATTAGTTTGGAGGGAAACATCAAATTGAAAAGCTCTGACAAAACTCCGCTTTGCTCTAGTTCAGCCGAGGTACTATCAGACACCAATATTCAATTCCCTGTGGCTTCAAATTGATTTTTTTTTTTTGTTACTCGCTAATTTGCTTCTCGTATAATGTCGCAAGTATTTTCAGGCTCATTCGAAAGGGTAAAATACTTTGTTCAACTTTTTAGAAGAGTGGCGTTCGACTTCTTATAACAGAAGTACGATATCTGCTTTAATTTCTGCTTTATGTACTCTGAGGAAAGTATCCGTAATACCTTCTTGATAAAAAAATCCCAATCAGGCAGGTTGTTGTTTCCTTCAAAGACAGTAGTTTTACCCACAGAGACGAACTGGGAACTGAATTTAGCCCAGCAGAAGTGGGGAAAGTTTCCAAAAAAAAAAAAAAAGGTATCGAATATTTTAGGCTAATGTCACCCTCTGTTGAACTCTAGCAAGTGGCTCTGAAGGCAAAGAGCTGTCGGAGTTGGTCCGCTACAAGTGGCAGGAGGGTTTGCTTGTACCTTTATTTAACATATTGAAAAAAACCCACTATTGTTCATCTACGTGGGTGTCTCCGGCTTTTTAGGCTACGTGCGGGCATATTTGTGGACTGAGAACAGGCGCTTAGAGATCTTTGCTTTAAAAGACTCCTTATAGCTCACGTAGACCACTCGATTTTTATCTGCATGTCCAGTCGGCTGCTGGCATTCTCTGTAAATATGACAGAGGCTTTGCATTTCACAGCCCCTCTGCGTCCCTCGCCTCGCAAAAGTCAAGGGGTTTATTTAAAGGTGTTTAAAAAAAAAAAAAAACAAAAGCAAAACCTTTTTTTTTTTTTAATCTCGTCTTGAACTTTGTATTTTTGAGGAGACCATCCCAGGCGCCACGGGAGCGGAGGTCCCAGTGGGCAGGGAGAAAAGGGAGGGGAACTACCCAGCTCGGCTGCATCTGCATGAGAGCACCCGCGTCTCGGGCACAGGCAAAGGTTCGGGAACTTAAAACAGCAACTTTATTGTTTCCTCTAAGCCGGGACTAACACTGGGCTGGCGTGAACTGCCCTCCTGATACCCAACCGAATAGCGGCATCAAAGTGATTGCCTTCGCTGCCCTCCGAGAGCATCCTCGGTGTGGGAGCTTCCCGGATTGGAATCTCTCCCTCTGCCCACGAGCTGCAGCCGGCTGGTGAAGTTTTTAAACAATTTGCAAGTATTTTCCCCTTCTTTTTCTAAAAACCTTCCACCCTGTGCTACATATTTAGCTAATGTCCAACTGCCTCGCATCGGTAAACTCAAACCATCTTTACCATATCATCGCTTCGCGCTCTGCAGTCAATAAAGTCCTAAACACTTAAAAGTGGAAGTTTTATACAATTTTACATGTGTAGCCGAAGAAAAAAAAAATTGTCTCTACGGCTTTTCTGTCCAGGGTCGCTTTTTTTTTCTTCTACCGAGCAATTGGGCTCCTCCGGCCCCCCTAAATTGCCGAAAACTGGACTTCTCTCTCGCAGAAAATTTGGAAGCGTTTCTGGCTGTAGTTTTCCCGTCTCCCAGTAGACGGCACAACAGCTCAATCCTTGGGATGCAGAACAGCCCAGTGGCTTTTCCCTCTTTTTTTTTTTTAATTAAGCAGCCAGAGTTTTACCCAGTAATTTTGTTTTATTGTTATTATTATTTAATGCAACGAGAAGTATAGGAATATCAACAGGTAAGAGAGAGGGCTTGGCATAGGCAGGGAGCACAGAAGCGCGGGGAGCAGATGGGCTAAAGGCAGGCAGGGACCGGCGCGAACCCCGGCGCGGAGCAGCGCTTCCAAATTAACCCAAATGAACTTGTAGCGCCTAAATTGTGAAAGAAAAAAAAAACCTCAACAACCCCAACACTATGGTGCTGCAGGGCTCTGCGGTTATTTTGGGGATTTTAGGCTGAAATTGTCTATTAGTAGTGTGAGATAGGAAGGGCAAGGCTCAGGTCGGCTCTGTGCTGCCTTGCCCGGGCTACCCCGAGGTGCCACCGCGGGGGAAACCTGGCAGCTGCCGCAACTTTTGTCCCTGAAAGGCTCCTTTTGTGTGCGGGTACCTTCACTCCCGCCGCTGGCACCGCTGTCACCGTTGAAGTCACAAAAAATCGCGGCCAGTAACTCATTTCCCAGTTAATTTTATTTAAAAAAAAAAAAATATATATATATATAGCTGTGTTTCGAAAGTTTTAAGACATCCGTAAATTTTATTGGGAAGTATTTTATGAAGCCTTCCATTTAATTAATCAAAATCCCCCATAACTTCTGCAAACGTCAGGGCCGGCCGTGGGGGGGAGCGGGCAGTCCCCGTTCCCGGTTCCCCCGTTCCCGGTTCCCCCGTTCCCCCGCGGCTCCCCGGGCCCGGGCTGTGCCGGCGGTGGGCGCAGGGCAGCCCCGGCTGTCCCCGGGCTGGTTCTCTGGACGGACCCGTCGCTCTTTTGTTTTTCTGCATCGGGAGCTAGTAAACACCCCCACCCCCCAAATCCTGGCGCTGCGCTTCATCTGCGCGCTTGAACCCCTCGCGTTTAACCTCCTTTTATGATCACACGCACCCCACCCCCCCACCCCGATCTGACCTTTAATGGGCTTTAAACAAGTTCGGGTTTCCCCCCCTCCACCCTCCATCCCTCTTTCAACCGCTCCATCAGGCTCTGACTTTTCGGGTATCTCCGCACGTATCGCTCCCCCCCTTTCCTTATCTGAAGCATTCCTGGATTATCTCCCGGCCGCCTTTTCCAATGCTTTCTTCTGCGGTTTCTTGTTTGTTTGGCTCTTCTGGTTGTTCCTATTTCAGTTTTCAGATTTCAGTATTAATGGTGAAAGAGCACACTTGGATGCTAATTCTACCCCCATCCCTGTCCCCAGTCCCCCCCTCCAGCCCCCCCAGTCTCTGCTAGGAAGGCGGCAGGGAAGCCTGCTAGAAACCATTTGATTGTTCCTAGGTATGACTAATTCTTTCCTTAAGCTGGGAAATTCAGCCTGATTAAAAGCCTCATTTATTATCCGATAAGCAAATGGACCCAGATTCCACCTCGTGGAGGAGGCTCCCTCGCTCTCCAGACGT